>NW_006799990.1:597432-700941 GCF_000485575.1 Poecilia formosa | reverse complement strand
TGGAAAAGCTTAACAGTGAACGAATACTGTTGCAAGATACTGCGTTCTCATTCGTCATTTCTAAGGTTAAGGTAGGATTTTCTAATAGGATTAGGCATAGGGTTGTATTCAAACAGATTGAGGACAAAGAAAAAACACTGAAAGGATGAGGCAAAGCCTAGAATGCACATGCCAAAGGTTCTCTCCAAAAAGAGAAAGCCGTTTTCCCATAGGAAATGGACATATAAAGATCCTGAGCTCTTCAGACAGAAGAGTCCTCTTGGTGTATTTTACCCCCCTCAATATTCATGATCGTATATCATGGCTTTTACAAGGCTTCCCGTGCAGACCAGCTGTAGAACAAGAGAAAGAGGCACGTTAAAGTGGAAGTAATCTTAAACGATCACAGTTGTGCTGGAAAGCGGGACGACTCGCAGCCGCTTTGCCGGTCCAGTCAAACAAGACCGCGAACCTCAATGTATGCAAGGCCGCTGAATGGGGAAAAAAAAAAAACATGAGCTGTGCTTTGTTTAGTTAATTTCCTCTTTTCTTTTCTTTTTTTTTGCGTGAGCAAGTCTGTGTCAAAGTGCGCTTCATGGCAATCTATCCTCTCAAACATGTTTTATAGGGCTTTGGCTGCTTTGACCGGGGGTGTAAATGTGTCATACTTTATTAGAAATCCCAAAGAAGAGGGCTAACATTAATCACTGGCTCTTGTTTATGAAAGTCATAAATGTTTCACTGAGTGCTTTATTGTCCTCTGCCAGATTTGGAGGCGCATATTGAGAGCGTTCAGTCCACCGCTCCGTCATGACGGCACCCCGGACCCCTGAGAAACTCTCTCCCTCTTGCTCCGGCTCTCTCGAAGGGCCTCTGCCTCGCATGTTGTCAGAAAGTATGACATCACCGTGCCCTTTGACCCAAGCAGTCCTGAGAGCACCGATTGGATGATTGGCTTATAGAGGACGTCCACATCGACTCCAAACTCAATTCTGCTGATGTCAGGAGCTATTATAACTGACGACATGCACCCGCAGACCGGGCCAGCGTGCTGGGCGCGACTGTGCAATTGTGTGTGTGTGTGTGTGCGTGTGTGTGTACTGTAACATGTGCATGTGTCCGCTGATGTGCAGTCATGTTCAGGGTTATATAGGTCAAATGTCTGAAACTGGAACATCTCCCAGCTGAAATACCAGGCAAAATGTCAGAGTCTGGCTCTGCGCGATCCCTTCGATCAATAGTTCAATTGGACATAAAGGCATTGTTGTAGGCGGTGGGCTGACATGCTCATCATGGCATCTGAGACACCTCACCTGTTTTCACCTTCAACTAATTATGCAGCTTGTAAGTTAAAATGAACAGCATAGGGTCATAATTTACAACTTCCCTTTGAATATCGCTGGAAACGTTGTATTGTATTCCCTGTGACACGAGTATGAAACCTAAAAAAAACAAAAAAACAACAACTGAAGAGTCGACGGCTTTGTGCCAGTAAATCAACATGAACAAACATGTAGGCTTTCTGCAGTGAGGCCTCCGTTTGAAAGTGTATTACTGACAGGAAAATGTTGCTGCTAGATGGAAGTCATGAAAGAGAGTTGTTCTTTGCAACACAAACACAGCAGTGTACACATTTTATTTGACAAATTGACCAAGATTCAACTTAAGCTAGAGTTTTTTCTTAGTTGTTGGTTTTTTTTATTAGGGATGTCCCGATAAGGATGTGGTCCTTGATACCATCAGAGTCCAATAGGACTAGAAATAATGATTGCTTATACCAAACAGTTTCAGCTTTTGACATATTTTCGATTTCACTGGGGAATGCAAACCCATTGCTTTATGCAGTAATGCATAATGACCACATTATGCATTATTGTGCACAATGTGTTCATCAAATTATGCTGTACACTTGAGCTCTTTCTTATCCAAGATCATATTAAATGTGAAAAGTGATTGTTTGGCTTTGTTTAAAAAAACTTCAGTTTGAAAAGCTGAGGTCAACAATATACACAGCACATAGATTCTCTAGAGCTCCGACTGAGGTTGTAAATAATAATAATTTAAAAAAAAAGTCCTTTTACTTCATTTGTTATATCCCAAAACACTTTGATCTTATTGTGACTTACAGAACATTTGTACTTTCCTCCTCCGAGGTGTTTATGATGCTGCAGATTTCATTTTGTTCCAACGAGTTCTTGATGAAATTTCTTGCTGCTACTGCCAATTTTTTTATTATTATTCAGAGCAGCATTCAGCAGTGCTGGGCTTACATTAGCTTGTTGCTTTAGGTTTTGACAATGCTCAACAACTTGACTCAAGTAATTTTTAGTTAATTCTGTTTGAAAACTTGTAAGAAAAGTCGTTTTCCTGCTTCTTAATGGCCAGTGTTCAATTAAAAGTGCAACGTTACAACATGTTGAATGTACAAAAAAGAACATCTGAACAGAGGTTGAAGGTGTAGCAGCTAATTTGGTCTTTCTTTCACTGAAGTACAAAACCATTTTGATTTTAAAAAAAAAGAAAAAAGAAAAACTGATTTCACTGATAGCTATAATATTGCATAAATACAATATGAACTTGTTCCACACCTTACAGTCGGGTAGGAAATCTTTCTCAGAGCCTTCACGTCTTCCTTTAGCATTTCTGTCGAGTCAGTGTTCCCCATAACGTCGCCTACCCTCCCCTTAAATAGGCCATTAATATACGGTATCCCCACCAGACGGCTCCATTGTAAAAACTTATCCTTTCATCGCTGCCGCTTTTAGCTGTTCCCCTCCCCAAAAGTCCCACGTCCAAATGCAAAAACAGTCATAACGCCGTATCTCAAAAGGTGAGTCTTTGCCGCGCGAAATCGCGACAAATCATAAATTAAACAGCCTTTCCCTCCTCCCGCCCCGGTCGCCCTCGTCTTCCCGCTAGTTAAATGTGGAATAATGTCATCTTAATGATTATTTTTTTGCAGTGTGCCATAACAGCATAATTCAGCGATGGTGTAATGATTTTTTATGTCCCTGACATATTGTTTTGCAGGGAGTGACATAAAAGCGCGGTGACATGTGGCATTTTGGGAAAGGTCAGGCGCCCCATCTCGGCCGCCCGTCCATCTTCATAACGTCGCCACTTGTCATACGGAAACTGGCATCACCAATCTTTGTCTCTCCTCGTCTTCCGCTCCTATCTGCCTCTGTCCTCCCCCCCTCCCCCCTCCTTTTATTCTATTTTCTCCTCCCGCTCGTGTTGCTCTTTTATCATTCTGTAGCTCCTGGTTTAATAACGCGACGCCTTTTCGGTTAACTTGTCACTTTAGGGGAAAAGAAAACAAGGTTTCACACGCAGACGCAAAAAGGAAAACACACGAGGCTCGAGGCCTCGGGGTTTTGGCGCAGGGGGGTCCGGGGACCGCATGTCAACACCAGCTGTGAGGATCGCTGCGACAGAGAGAAGGGCTAATACTAATGTGATAAATACGTCAGCGCTCACTGCAGGCACTCTGTGCGTCTCTGAATTCGCTTGATGGGTTTTGAAATGCGCCGTGAGCCGAGCACTTCCGCCAAGAGGCTCCAAGGCCAAGATTTTGTCACGTTTCCTTCAAAACCAAGAAGAAGAAGAAGTAGAAGAAGAAGAAGAAGAAAAAAAAAAACATTAACTGAATTTAAAGGCTATTGAAAAACATTTAATTTTTTCCTTCCTAAAAGTAATTTTATTTTTTTTTTTTTTACTCAGTGCATTACAAAAGTGTACACACCCATTTTTATGGTGTAAAACAGTGAGACGGTGATAAATCATTCCAGTTTTTTTTTTTTTTAACATCTGTAATGTCAAACTAAAAACAGATGTATTTTAAGGGAAAAGATGACTTTTTTTCATTTATTTTTATTGCACAGATTATCCGAGATTTCCTTCTAGACTCTGACTCAGCCAATAACTCCCCAAAACTATTATTTTCCGTTTTTATGAAGTCCATCTTAACTGGTAATTTTGGGTGTCTGCTGATGCTCAATGTGATGACGAAAAAAAAGTCCAAAGGTCTGGCAGGTTTTGGGTTGAAATTGATGATTGCTTGTTAGTTTCTATTAATCTAATCTGATTTAAAAAAATAAATAAATGCATATATTTCCCCCGTTAAGTTTCACCAGGTTGTCATTTGGTGATGCACATGTTGTTTTAGTACAGCACTTCCTATTCGCTGTTCAGTAGTTGTAGTAGTTGCGTCGTAGATCTTTCTGTGGAAAGTAACGTCAAATTATTTGACGAAAATTCACCGATTTGTACATTTTTATCCAAAATATCTGAAAGGAAATGCAGCTAGGGAAGCTGAGATTTGAAGATGCAATACTACTTGACACGCTATTGGCTTGAATTGAACACATGGTGTTCACAAAGCAGCCAATCAAAAAGCACCATTCATATTTTCCTCTCATTTCCCGAGACTATATTAAGAAGTTCGAAGCTGGCATGAACTTTTTTCTATTTCCAGCTTAAATTCGGAATTATTCACAACCACAGACAGATTGGGACTTAAAAGTGACCTTTTAAATTTCCAAAGAGGTTTCTGCACGTCGGGAGTAACGTTAAAGTTTTGACGCGGCCCAGCCAGTGTCCAGACATCAGTCTCACAGAGAATCAGGACTGCACAATACGTTGCAAATACATCACCATGGCAGTTTTAGTGTCTACAGCATACATATCACAAAGCACTGCAATGACTGCTGGATTATATATATTCAACTCTTATGAATCTGCATTTTTCACACTAATATAATGTTGGAGTCTCACATCAGCAAAAAGAAATTTTTTTTTTTTACAAAATAGTCTTTTTACACTGTTTTAGTGTTTTTTAGGGAGATTCTTGTCTCCTTTACAACTGGAAACAAACTTATTTGGGATTTTTTTTAAAAACTCTTTTAAAAAAATGAAATCAGCCATGGGTAATGGAATAATTTTGGGCTTATGAGATCTGGAGAACTCTTTGTAACCTTCGGCAGTGGTACCTTCATTCTTTTTCATCCATTTTGTATCCCCCTTAGCAGAGGGATACAAATGAGCAAATGTCAGAAAAATGTTCATATTGCCACAATCTTTAAAGGGCGTAGAGGAATTTTTCTGTTTTCATCGAATGTTCAAAAAACCAAATTTGGAAACCTTTACACGTCCTTCCCATTCCTCATATATTTGCTGCTTTTCTGTTTCCTTCAGCTGTTTCAGTTCGTCCACCTTCTCTCTTCAGCACTGAATAGTGACTGAGAAAAAGTTTCTGCGTACATGTGTTTGTGTTTAATAGAAAATCATGTCATTCGATGCCATGCCGGAGTGAAGATTTTCTGCCGTTAAGGTAAACGGAGACGTAAAAGCGTATGCAAATGCGTTTCATCCGCACGTAGGGTTGCGGGTGCGCCGGGTCAACCGGAGAGCTTCTGTGTGTTTGCAGGTCGCACAAGGCCATGACGGGTGAGTGAGGTGTAATTTCCCAGCAGTATTACTCAACACTCCCTTTCTGACAGCTTTAATGGTGATGGCCTTATTATAGAGAAGGCACCTTTCATATGTGTGTGTGTGTGTGTGTGTGTGTGTGTGTGTGATCATTCTAATGGTGACGGCCATATTATAGTGAGGAGAAGACGGCTGAAAGGCCGGGATTTATCTCACGTTAACTGACATACGAATAATAGGGCAGAAATGCTCCGTCCCCTCAATATGTCTGAGTGTGTGTGTGTTGTGGAGTGTTTTTGAATAAATGTTGTTGTTTCAATTTGATTCTCATAGACTTGAAGCATTTGCGGGCGTGTGTGACTAACTGTGTTTCCATTAACTGAAGAACTGCGCAAATTGAAATCACGAAAATAAATCCGCTTAATGGAAACGTAGCGATGTCGAAAATATTGACGGGTTTTGATAAAAAGTTGTTGAGGTGGTTTTTCTGCCGTATTGAAATAAATGTATATTGTAGAAGCACTTACTTTCACGTCACACAAGTCACGTGCCAGACGTCACCACAAGCGAAAACCGCGAGGAAGACGACAGGAAGTACTTTTCTTTTGGACAGTGTGGAGCTAGCTCAGCCAGAGCTCTCACAGCATCGCACAGTTCGTAAAAAGTTGTGTCGTTCGATCGTGTTGAATCCGTAGCTCTTCTGTGAAATCTCCGTCTATGTAGCCGCTCCCAAGTAGGCGGGGCTTGTCTCTCCAATGCCTGAATAAGACGCCGCCCTCTCCTCTGATGGTTGATGAGCGCTAGCTAGCGTAGCATCATAGCTGAATTATTTATATAATCTCCTGTAACTGGTTTTCAATGACTTATCTGGGGAACGAGCTTAATTAATTTTCTTTCCTATTTAATGTTAACGCCTCAATTGCGAAATTGTGGTGTTGTTTTCATTACATTAGAAGAATATAGTAAAAGATTTGCTCACATCTGTAATAAAAACGCAACTGTAAGTCTTCCATACTTGAAGCATTAAGAAAATAACCTGAACACATAATCCAGTGTTTCATTTTTTTTATATATTATTATTGTTGCGCTGGTCTGATTTACAGTCACATAACTCCTTGTCTCGCTTCTCCATCTCTTCCCCCGCCGCCTCCTGCCCCTCCCGTCTTTCACCACACTGTTAGCTAATCGGGTCGTCCGTCTCGTTCTCAGGGCACAACTTGCTTCCTGTAGCTGCACCCTTTGACAGCACCTGCTGAGCCGTTGCAGAAAAGGAAAAGGGCTGCGTTTTGCGTGCGGTTTCAGGAGAGCTAACGGATAGCCTGTAGTTACACTACAAGAGTGCACTCGCTGCCAGAGCAGGTTAACCTCTTCCTCGTGTTACACAACTAGGTTTGAGCCGGGCCGCGTTTATTTTCTCCACAAATCTAAATCACTCATGACACATTTGTTTTTAGTCTTTCTGTTTAGACACGTCTACACACTCTTGGGGTGCCAATATATTCAGCTCAAGAGACAACATGATTGGTGACACAGACTTCAGAATTCATAAAAATGAGATGACATTCGTCTATAATTTTTATTAAGAGAATCAGTGTTTTAATTTCATAGATAAATTGAAGGTTTTTAAAAAAAGGCTCTTTTATCACTGTGCAATAGTTTGAATGGTCCATATACTGTGATTTTACGTTTGTGGACCACATGTAATATTATTATTGTTTAAAGTTATTTCTCTTCTGATTTATGAAAACCAATGCAGTAAATATTAGGAAGGCAAACATCAACATCAAATGGTTCTATCAAATGGTTCTGTCACCACAGCGGGTCAATTATAGAACCAACTTCGAATGAAGAGTCTGCATCTACAAAGACATATTGTGCATGTTTTGGGGGGTTTTTTGTTTTAAACTTTCACAGTTTAAACACACAACTGTGATGGTTTCTTAATTAATGGTAGCCATTAATTAAGGAAACCAGAATTAATGGTTTCCTTAATTCTGGAGACATTTGTGTACCACGGAGCTCCATCACGCAGAGGCAGGAGTCAGAACACATGTAGAAGAGGCTCTAAACGTGTGGCCATTCGATTTGTGTGTTGCATAATGGTGCTTTATGCTAAGAATGTTCACCCAGCAAACAGCAGAAGCACTTGATCCTGAAGGATCCGGCTCTCATCTCATTCTGCAAACAAGCATGCTGCTGGAGAAGCAAATAAGCCGTGTTTATCCTGCGTCATCACACCGGACCTGCCCCCTCCTTTCACAGAATGACAAGTTCCGCTAATACTTCCCCTAAACGGGCGGCATATCTGATAAACACAAATAACCTAATTCACAAACGTTCAGATGTCAGTTCTGAGTTCAAATTTCTGTTCTTCACAGTTACATTTCTTTTAATAAATACACCCATACTGTTCCTGAAGAACCTTTAGAGAACACACAACATTCACAAAGGAAATGTAAAATCATCCTTGATGTTTATCTTCAGTGTCACAGGGAGTGAAACGTGTTTGGATAAAGGTAAAGAGTTACATTGTGTGTCCACAGCTTCATTTTTACACCCACATCTTGCTGTTATTTGCATACCATTAGATGAATGCCCACTGTAGAAAACACGCTGCTTAACACAACAACGCTGTGGCAGCATAAGTGTAC
Organism: Poecilia formosa; assembly: GCF_000485575.1. Classification (NCBI taxonomy): domain Eukaryota; kingdom Metazoa; phylum Chordata; class Actinopteri; order Cyprinodontiformes; family Poeciliidae; genus Poecilia; species Poecilia formosa. Next base: position 692,881 of record NW_006799990.1, on the reverse strand, counting down.
GTGTGAAATAAGATTTAGTGCAATTGATGTACTGTGTATAAATCTAAGTATTTATCTGTGTTTCTATCTGAGCAACAGCTTCAGGAAACAAAGAGATGCAGATCTGTCACATCCTGTGTTTACGGTAAGCCTTCATGATAGAAGTTTTGATTTGTCTGCCGACGTCGCTTGGTGACATCCATTCCTTTTGATGCGAGATGAAAGAAATGACATGGGTAGTCGTCTGTGTGTTCAGAGGTTTCGTAGCAGAGTGGGTGATTTTTTTTTAGTTCTTTTTTGCTTTTTGATAATATAACTCAAGAGGAAGAAGAGAGAAGCAAAGCTGTAGCCCGACTGGCGACAAACAAAAGACGGGGACGAATACGAGAAACACAGAGCCAGACAATCTGTTGCCGGCATCACAATGTTTATCGCCACAGCTAATTCTCAACAATTGCCCCGCAACAGTTGGTTTAGGCAAAAAGTTAAGATCAACAGTAAATGCAATAAAATGATGACAAAGAGATGTGAATGTGTTTAAAACTACTGAATCAAAGCGACTCTGAAGATATTATCGAGTGAGATTCACATCTTTTTTTTTATTGAAGTTTACTTTGTAAGAAACTGTTTATTTACATGATGTAAGAAGGCTGGTCTGTTAAGTTATGACTCATGAAAAGTGTAATGGTTTCTAAGAATATGGAGGATATGCATTTCATTGAGGATAAATAAATGCTAGGCTAAAAACACTAATCAATTTGAGCCAGAGTAGCGCATCTAGCTAACGTGGCTTATCAGTGGTTGGATTTTGTTCTTCCGGCCGGCCTCGTCCCACCGTTACTGTGTTAAACCCAGATAATTTCATCAGCTCAAGCAACGTGTTGGCCTTTTACAGTAGCTAATTTACGAGATCCCTCTTATCTCTCAGTGGGAGGAGTGGAGGGGGGGGAGGCGGTATAATTTCCAGGACTGCACATGTTCAACACGGCACGGTGAGTTAAAGTCAAATCTAAAGGGGTATTTATTAACAAATCAATATTTATATGTAACTAATAGTGCCATTCGCAGCACAATAGTCAGCGGCCGTGTTTGCGTTGTACCCTGAAGGGATTCTTCTGTTTTATTAGCTAGCATTGCTCTAAAAAAAAAAGAGCTAATTCCTTTTCTCATAACTTGCAGTATTTCTTTTTTTCTTATCGTCTTTGCATCCGTGTCTTAAGATCTCCGAGTTCTCTGTTCGGATCCTCCGTCAGCCCACGTGTCCTCTAATCTTGTTTGTCAGAACTAAATGAGCTGCCCCAGTGAGGTGTGTTAGCTGCTAATGAATTTATTGCTTGATAAGTTGGGGGGAGGAGGAGGAGGAAAGGGGGACACGAGCAGTAACAATTTACTGCTCTCATAAAATGCTGGAAAAAAAAAAAGAATGATGTTATTAACCTTTACTAGTTGATGTGTACTAGGTGGTCCCGACTGATGTGGTGTATGTGGGTCAGCAGGAGAGAGGGTGGGGCTGGGGGGGTTGCTCCGTTTTTGGGGTGGTTTGTGTGTTTGCGTGGCTTCTGTCTGCGTGGGATTTTATGCGTTAGTTGTGTCTAAATAAGTGTTTCCCCGGCGCAGGGGAGGGAACAGCAGCCGCAATCAATTAATCGTTAATCGTTAGCGTGTGATTTCGGTTGCGTCCAGACTGACCGGAGACAATAAATACATATAGTCAATAAAACGGCAAAGCACCATGGGATAGGAGCGGGCTGACACATGAGCCAAGGTGCCAACATCATAAGCCCAACCATAAACCTGGAGCCGGTTATGGCTTTACACTCTTCGTTCTTATCTGGACTCACTCAATTAAATGAAGAGAATAGGAGAATAGGAGGTGAACGAAAGCTGGACATCCTTCAGGGGAAGACGAGACAAGATAAGAGGAAAAGAGAAACACAGACATCAAACAACTGTGACTTTCTCTTTCAGGGCATCGGGACGCACGCCAGACCTGCAACTCTGCAACTCTTTTTTTTTTTCTTCCTCCGTGCCTTCAAACAGTAAACCATTTCCTCCACGGTCGCACACTCAAACACTCTCTGCCGGCTAATAGATACTGGACTAATGCCTGGACTCCACAATAAAGAATAAAGATGGATAGATAGGGAGGGAGGCAGGAGGAAGAGAGAGGAAAGAAAGAGTGAAGTGAGTTATGAAGCAAGACCCAGGGGGTTAATTTCTCACCGGCAGTTTTCGTACCCCGGCGCACACGCGCGTCGAGGCTGACGCCGGGCCACGGCCAGCCGGTAGCACGCTAGTTAAAAGTGAATAAGTTTATGGCCGGCGTAGGCCCCTCATACATCAAGGAGCAGTTTGTTTAGCCAGCAGGGTGACAGGGTACAGTAACATGGGCAGGACCGCAGAGTGGCTACAGCTGTGATAAATGGGGGATTACAGGAAGGATGGTGTCGCTGCATCTCTGTGTGTGTGTATATGTGTGTGTGTGTGTGTGTACGAGAGCGAGAAGAGGGAGACATCAAAGCATGTTTTTTAGCCCTGAGATTAATGGCAATTCCAGTATTTGATCTAAGTGATTTTTTTTCTCCCCCCCTCTATTTGAAGAATGCCTTTTTGAAGCTGTAAATATCGCAGACACCCCTCGCGACACGGCTCCCGCCGTACAGAGTGTGAAAGGATTTCTCCCTCCAGTATTGACAAAACAGCTTACGGCTCCGAGTGTAAAGTTTTAATTGCCGAATGTTTCTTCGGCGTCTGCTTCCATTCCAGCAGACTGCTTGCAAGAGATCATCATTTTTGGATGTTTAGGACTTGACGTCGAGCACAGCTTCGCGAAAAGCGCTCACAGATAAGTACTTTGTTCATGTTTCACCTTTCGTAGATAAAATCACAACGTGCTTTACGAAGATACAGATATTGGCTCAATATGAAACAAAGAGCTGATGGCATCATAAGAGCATCATAAAGACCAGGTAACACATTAGACCAGAGGTTCCCAAACTGTGGGGCGCAGGAGAAAAAGTTTGGGAACCGCTGCATTACACCAATCAAAAATGAAGTTGTCGAGGCGTTTAGAACAGAGTTAAGTTTGAATATCTCATGATGTAAATCTAAATTCAAGGCAATCGTGGAAGAAAAACATGTCAAAGAGTGAAGAACACTTGAACAACATTACCCAAAATACACAGCCGGAGTTACAATGCAGTTAATTATTTAAAAAAAAAAATCTCTAGCATTTCTGTAACCACTCACAATGTTTTACACTGGAGCCACATTCACCAAATCATGCATTTATCTGTCACTATGCAGATTGTGGAGGTTATCTGTCTTGCCCAGACTCACGCTGACCTGTGGCTGGTTAGGAAACAGGAATCGAATCCACAATTTTTCATATCGCAACACAGTTGCTCTCCCTGCTGAGCCGCGGTCGCAAACTAAATCCAAGCTGAGACTCTGCGGCAGCGCTACAAAACCGTGCCCTCTGTCAAATCCGATTGAGCTTGATGTATTTTGCAAATACAAATGGTCAAAAAAAAAATAAAAAAAAAAGTCTATTAGATTTCTATCCCTGGTAGAGAAAGCTGTAAATGTAGTGAAAATGTGGAGCGAACTTCCAAAACAACCGGAACGCTGAGTTCCCACCATTTGATTTCTAATAACTGGAACATTAATCAGTGTGTTTGACGTTTATTGATGGTTTTGATGACGGCATTCGGCAAAATGCAGTGTTCACCGCTTGTTTCATAATTGGCTACTGTATTATGTTTTTATGGTATAAAGCACATTGAACTGCCTTGCTTCTGAAATGTCCCACACAGACAAACTTGACTTGAATTTACTTGAAGCAAAGTATCTTTTTGTCACTTTCAACCAATCCTATTACTTTACGAGTTTTTAAAAAGCCTCGACTCTGTGGTTTTCCATCCGTCCTTCACATCACCTTTGCTTCTCCGTGGTCCGCCCTCACGCCAGCCTCCGCCTTGCACCGATCCAGCTGTGGCTCCCGCTGTACCACGGCGCGGAGAAACAATGAGCCAGTGTGGGAGTGAGTTGCACTGTGCTTCTATGAGGATGCAAACAATAGACTCATTATTGCTTGACTGTGGAAAAAAAAAAAAAAGACAACAAAAACCGCTCTGGTTTGTTTGCTAAAGCCGCCGGACTCCCTCCGTCGCCGTTTAGTCAAGCGAGGCAGCCAGAGGGGCAGAGAGAGAAGAAGGCCGTCCAGATCCGGAGGCAGTCGGGGTGATAAATAAATAAATGGGTAGATAGACAGGGAGACAAAAAATAAAAAGCAGGTAGACAGGCAGGGCACGAGCGAGGCCCCGCCACCCGTCCTGCCTCCATTTCTCCACCTATAACTCACTTTTCTCGCTCTCTGAGAGAGGAGTGGGGGGGGAGAAAAGAAAACAATAAGATATAACAATTGGCAAACGGCTGAGGCAGGCGGAGCATTACAAATGAAATGTAATGTTGTTACAGTTTGGAAATAATGAATTATGAGGATAAGCGGGGATCTGTAAAATCGCTGTAGCGATTTACCGAGGTTTCATTTTTCAACTGTATTGAATTATGGAGGGATGGCCTCAGTCAACTGCAAAATACGAAACGAGGGGGAGAGGATGATTCACCGTTACACTCTCTGTGTGTGTGTGTGTGTGTGTGCATGTGTGTGTGGATGTGTTTGTTTCCTCAGTTGCATGCAAGGATGTGCAGCATTGGCCGGTGGGGTGTTTATTTACGCTGCAGCATTTGCATGCATTAAGTGCTTGAGAGTTTCCGTTGAAATGCATCTGTGTGTGTGTGTGTGTGTGTGTGTGTGTGTGTGTGTGTGTTTGTCTCCCTCTAGACCTGTTGAGGCCTTTCTCTTGCTCAGCCCCGCCGCACATGTGATAAATGTCCCTTATCGCCTCTGTCATTGTAATAGTCCCACAACAGGCCCCGGAGAGAGAGAGGGACAGTGCAAAGAGGGAGAGGGATGGAGAGACAGATAGGTTGAGGGGAGAAGGAGGGAAACAGGTTAAGCGGTTGTTGAAATCGTAACAGTTACAAAAAAAAAAAAGAAGAAGAAATAGTGGAGGAAGAGGACAGAGATGGAGGGACGGTGGCGGCGGAGTGGGGGATCGCTAGAGTTATCAGCCGGTCTTGTAAGGGAAGAATACGCATCAAGCTGCCAATCATCTGGCCTGAAAATTGCTCTGAGATTTGAGTCCCAAGACGGTGAGAGCATGTGCGTGGGTGTGTGTGCGTGGGTGTGTGTGTGTGGGTGTGTGTGTCCAGGCAAAGCCCATGTCGCCTCCATGCTATTACTGCTCCCATCCCCTCTGCCGCGACCGTCTCGCCCTCTCCCCGGTCACCGTTCGTAAGCCTCAAACTCAAAAAAACACTCCTCTCATCCCGTCACTAAAACCGACACTCAGCTCATCTGAGCCGCCGCCACCGCCGCTGTCATCTGCGGCAACGGCTACCAGACGAGGGAAGGAGACGCTGAGAGAACGCGCACTGGTGGTACGATGAGAAAAGAGAAAAGATGTAGAAAGAAGAAAATAGAATGGAGGTTAATGTGTGAGCAGGAGCCATTTCAGTGGCTTTAATTTTCTATTGATTTTGGCAGCAGACTTGTCGCCTCAACTGTGTGTGTATGTGTTTGTGTGTGTGTGTTTGTGTGTACCCGAGTGTGGGAGACAGAAAGAGACCCTCCAAGCTGTCTCCATCCAGAATCTAAAGATGTCTCAGCGTAAACAAAAGCAGAGACAACCTAATTACTGTCTGCTGAAAAGCGCATCGCGAGAAAAAGCCTTTTGTTTTTCTCGTTTTATTTTAATTTAGAAATCGTGACTTTTTTTTTAACAATCTTATATAATTGCCTTTAAACCTTCTTTTTTTGTGCAAATCTTAGATGACCTGTCAATAGGGATGCACTTGAGAAAAGAAACGTTCAAAACCAGGCGCAAAACACCGACATCGACAGAGCTAATGACGAGATGTGAAACGGGTGTGATGATTAAGAAATTAGGACCAGGTGTGAGGAGGGAGAATGAAAGTTTAATGGTTACATGTTCTGTTTGGTAAAAGCAGAACGTATAACCAAAACGCACCACGGGCAAAGATGAACCTAAAAACAAAACGAATATTAAAAATCATTAACTGAGGATAAAGAAATGTGAAAACACACTTTTTTAAGAAATAGTGCATCCGAGTAGGATTTGTTTTCTTTTCCTATTCATTGTTCATAAGTAATACACCATGAAAGAATATTTATTTGTAGAATATTGTGGCATTTTAAGGTCTGAGTAAAACGGCAAGGAGCCAGCGAGAGCAAAGTCTAATGAAACACCTCCCTCTATTGGACAATGATGAGATGTTACCATGCAGCTCCGGGAGCAAGTTGGAAGAGGAAATGAAGGAAATCAGAGGAAATGAGAGAAAAGGTGAGAAGAGGAAGGAAATACAAATGAAGCAAGAAGAATAAAAAAGAGGAAGAAGGAAGAAGAGCCGACAGAGCGCTGTAAATCAGAGTGAGAGCGCGTTGATAAACATCTTTGTGATAAAGATCACAAAGATGTCCAATTCCACACAAACACACACATGAAGTTGCCTCAGGTAAAATCAATGGCGTACCAGATTCCTGTAGAGATAGATGTAACGGCTCGTCCAACATTTTCTAAATGTGTTCCCATTCCTGTTTTTTTATATTGCTTTTGTCTGTTTTTCTTTCTGTACTTTTGTTTGCTTGTATTGGTCAGTAAATGTCTTTTTTTTTCTTTTTTTTTTTTAATAAAAAGTATAATTTAAGGAATTAAAATTTGGTAGCGGTTTTTAAATATAGCTTTCACGAGAAAAAAAAAAATCATGTGGTCTCTCGTCCAGGGCCTCAGGGCAGCCCGCTGCATCGACGCTGCCATGGCGACATGGCACGCAGACGAATTTCCTACCACAAAACGTGACACATAAATGCAACCCGAAACTTTAAACTCTTACCTCGCACCAACGGCAACCGTAAAACCATTTTTAACTTTTCACAGCACGAACTTGGAGCACACCAAACTGACTTTTGCTCTCGCCGAGCTCCACTTGGTGAGTCGTGCCGACGGAGATCGGCAAAACGCTGGAAGTTTGCTTTGTGGACGTTTGATTTCCATTCCGGTGACACTCCTGAGAGACGGGTAATATAGCAGACAGCTAGATAGATGGAAAGGAAGACTGCTCCCCTTGTATGAAGGATTATCCCCTATCCTCTGTTTGTGACAAGAGCTGATAAGGGCCTAAGAGGAGAGGCAGCAAGAGGCTGAGAGGGCTGGTGACACACACACACACACACACACACACACACACACACACACACACACACACACAATCCACCGCGACAGAGATATCAATCCATCATTTAGAGCCTGGGATTCTGCTAGAGGAAATAGGTTCTCTTCAATTGCCGACAAGCTAACATGCACACACTACCAACACACACTCACACACACACTCACCTCCAATAGCGTTTGCTGTACAAAAGGACTCATGAGGCTTTCCAGTTAAATAGGCCTGGTTGAATGACTGTTCAATTTCATGTACTTATCAGATTTACATTTGCCATTGTTGTCACCCAGGTTGTGGGTTTGTGCGTTTAGAGCTTGTTGTAGCCTGAATTACATTGTTAGCGATAGAAATTGATAATATTAAACGGAACGATCTTGGATGTTGCTTTCTTGAAACCAGAAGTCATAGAACTATTGGTTTTAAGAGGCTGAACACCATTATACCGACAGTGGCAGCAGAATCCTGAACAGATGATAACAGGCAGGATAGAGGGATGCCTTTATGTTCTCTACCCTAAATTTTGGCCAAACTATGCCCCTTTTCAGGTCCTTAAAATGGCCTTTCTTCCCTATTCTGGTGTTTTATTTAACTTGAGTTGTTTTGTATGTCTAGATGCCTAGACGCCACCATAACAAAGCATTAAAGAGCAACAGAAAGGTGAACCGAAATAAAGTGTCTGGGCCTGTGTACATAGTGGCAACTTTATTAACTCAGATTTTAAGAGGAAACAGAATCACTTCTCACTCTAGACCAGAAGACACACTCAGGATAAAAAAAAGGATAAAAAAGAAAGTAAAGGAATCAACAATGTGCCTTGAGTTGCTCAGAGATCAAACGTTGCAGAGACGTCGGGATGAAAAAGGGAGGAGCCGTTTCAGAGCCCCGCATTGCTCAGCTCCAGGTTAGGTGGCAGGGCCATTTGGCAAAGGCGGCGGTGCTAGACTTGATGGATGAGACAAACTGCAGGCTCTTTCCTCTTGTAACTTTAAAATCATTAAGCCTTTTACACGGCCATGCAGATTTTTATGGCCACCTCGGACAATCTGTCGGCGTCGGTACCTTTTAGATCAGCAAGATGGGAGAGGACAGAGACAGGCGGTGGCGATAATGTCGAGACTCTCATCTAATGTGATAGGTGTCTCTCAGCAGCAGATGGGTTGAATTTATAATGCCATTTCTATGACTAATCTGTTTGGAGATTTCCTTCGACCCGTTTTAGTGCGGAAAACCAAAGGCACTCTGCTTTTATTGTGCAGCAGTACAGTAAAAATCTGCAGCACGAGTAACACTGCAAAACCTTGTGGTATTGCGTTAAATATTACATTAAGAAAAACAGATCAAATATTTAGGATGCTGAATCAGTGTTGTCACTTTGAAGTCACACAAAAGGTAATCATATAATTCATATGCAAGAATCAGATTTATTTAAATGCATATTTATCCCCTCTGATCCTGCTAACACGAGGCAGGTGCAAAATGCAGTTCAAGCATGCAGCAGGTAAACGGAGGGAGGGGGGAATAAGAGGACAGCATGACATTGATGTAAGATTTTAATCTGCCGCTCCTCTTCGCCAGGCACGCTTGCTGTGCCAAATACGGCGAGGAATAACCAGGAGACACACGGCGAGGATATGAGCTGTATTAATAAAACCTCTTTAGCCAAGACAAACTTTTACCCGGGCGAAGCAGCGAGCAGCGCAAACGCTAACAAAACATAATTGCGCCTCTTTTTAATAAAATGCTGCTTCCTTTTCTTCTCTCTTTCCTCCCTGAAGTCGAGCAGTGCCCCCCACCCCCCGCACAAAAAGGCCAATAATGTTGATGATAAGCCCACAATAACAACAGGGTGGGTGGTACTGTGTTGCGCTCTGAATATTATCAATAAGGAATCGCGTGTAAGTCTATCCATCTCCTCCATCTCTCCTGTCCTGCTTCCACACGCTGCCTCCTCTGCTGTTAGGATTCAATTAACACGGAGCAGGCAGCCACGGCACCCTCATTAAAGCTAATTAGTTAAAACATCAGCCAATCTAGCGTTAATTGGCTTTGGTAATTAATTCAGCTGCTCGACCATATGAAGGCATCAGGAAGCGGGGTAATGAGAGGCAGCAAATGGATGCTGGGGGGGGAGCAGGATTTAGGGAAAGAAACAAAGGAGATGAGTAAATGAGACAAACGATCACTAGACAAAAATACAGCTGTATAACAAGGTGTATGTTTTGAGTTTAGTGCTAAAATGCATAGCAAGTCTGTAGCCGTTTTCTGGTGTGCCGATGTTTTTCCAAATTTGTGCCGAAACAACTTTTTAAGCAAGTTATTCCATAATGATGAATCGAATAATAAAACATATGTTCAAATGAATTCTGTAAAACAATATTTTATTGTCAACAGGACACATTAGAGTTGAGGCAGGGAGTATTTTTTTTTTTTTAAACCTGCTGACATCCCTTTACTCCTGTTGACACGGGATGTTCCTGTCATGATTGCCCTCCTGTGGGATCCAATCCCAGACAGGCCCCCACTTGCCCACACCTCTCCTGTATCCGTTACCCTGTGGACAGCTGAGGAAGGAGAAACTGGCAGCAGAGATGAGGCACCGGTCAGTAGAGACCATCCTACTGACCAAGCCCTTATTGTGTCAAATAACGGTAACACACAAACTATGAAGTGCATATGACGGAAGCAAATCCAGTGAAATGATTCTTGAAGTAATTTCTGAATTATTTTTTGATTAAAAGGTGAAAGCATTTGTTCACAGCTGATGCCATCAGTCAGCACAAGACCAAGCATAAGGTGACAGCAACGAGCAGGGCTGAAAACGCCGTTTTACATTGGTGGTCACCGTTATGCGCTTGCTTACCTTTTTTTTTTTTTTTTTTTTGGCTTTCAAACCTTCACTAAAGTAAAAGTGCAATTGAGTTGAGTCTTTATTTTAAAAAAGTAGATGGTACTGCAGATAAAGTCTGTTTTCGTCCCACAACAGGTAGCAACAGAAGGTTAAATAGAAGAAGTGCGTTCTTATTTATTCTCCTTTAGACATTTTTGGAAAATTTGTCCTTTCTGTGTTCATATGTACACGGCTGGTCAAAACGACGGGATATCAAAACAGTGTGCGCCGTCTAGCGTTTGTTGCTAGCTGGCGCTCATGAGCGAGGAAAGTGTTAGCAGTCACCAGTTGTTAGCCCTCGTTCATGGTTTTGTGCATCAGTCTGAGAAACAAATATGCTTTCAGATACTGTTTTACTCTTCCTGTTTTGCGATAGCCTTACAAAAATGGCAAAGTGACATTTAAATGAAACTGAACTGCGTTTCCAAGAATTTTAAATCTCCTACACATTTAAAAACAAATACCTCCACATGGCAGATGGCTGTGGTTTCGGTGTTGTGCCCGAGTGCTTGTTAAGGTTCTTAAGCCAAGATTTGGTCTATAACTGCAAGCCGTGGCTCTGCTCTGTGGGTCACCGATTGGCTAATGCTCCATTAATTTACCTTTGTCTGCCTCACCAATGTCTCTCTGACACACACACACACACACACGCACACATACACACATGCAGGCACACACACTCTGACAAGGTGATGGATTGGATAAACAGCTGTCAGTAGTCGGAGATAACCTCACTTGCATCACCGATGTCTCGGAGACAGACATGTGTGCGCATCGGTGTCCCTGGAGTAAAAGTCGCTACACTCACCCTGAAACGTATACACATGCACACGCACACAGACGTACACGGGGATCATCAAATGACCATTTGTCATTGTAAATTCTGAAACGGGCCGTTGATGATTTATGATGTGGCAACGTGTTAATGTTGCTCTTTGTTTTTCCTTTCCGAAATGCTTCAGTATTCGGTTGAGCTTTTTAAAATGATGTCTACATACATTGCCGGCCACATTTCTTAAAGGTTTTCAAAGTTTTCATGAATAAAACAAATCCAGAGTATCACAGATCCTCCGTCTTACTGTACTGAAGAGCAGACACGAGGCACTTTTCTACACATTCATATTTTGTATTTTTAGTTGTATTTATTTCACAGGATTGCTAGGGGTACCAGTAATTGGGGTTCAGTTGTTTTTGGTATTTTCTATGCCTATTTGTATATCATGTATCTATATTTAAATAAATTTACTGAGATTTAAAAGTTGGACTTTTCTAAATTCTCCAGTTAGAGATTCTTCTAGTTCAACTAAAGACTAACTCATTAATTTTAAGATTAATTGCACATCTTTTTTTTGGCATGCCAGTTAATTTTCCTGAGAATAAACCTGTTTTCTCCTTGCGAGCCTCTTGTCAGTAACAGAATAATTAATATTTTTAACATAAAAAGTGCCCTGCTCATGTAAAATAATTACATCCTTTATTTAGGACTTCACTCTCCGCTCTCGCTCGTGCACGGAAATGTTGTGACTCGAGACGTCAGCAAGCACGGCCGGTTTAGCACGCAGACGCACGCACCGCCAACACACCTTTTCCCCTTCAATCCCTCCATCCAGCCATCTCTTCATCCCTCCTCTCCGCCGAAGCCGACATTTCATTTGCTTTGCTAAAAGTGACAACCCCAGGGAGCGAGGGAGGGATTGTGAAAGAGCCTGGTGATGAGTTTTGAGCAGGGCGTGGAGGAGTGCTATTTAAAAGCACCATGCATCATTGTCAGGGAGTGAGACTGCACACACTCACGCACACACACACACACACGCACACATGCGCGCGCAAGCTGACGGATACAGGAAATGCGCACATGCACGTAGAAACGCAAAGCAGCATGGGTGGCAAACTGAAGTTGACCCCCGTTCCATTTCATCAAATGCCCTCTGAATGAGCCAAACAGCCTCATCTGTTTTACACACACACACACACACACACACACAATCCCATAGACAGAGATCAGTGTCTAGCCTGCTTAAATCACAGCTCACTTAAGCAAAAAACCATATCACTTCACACACACACACACACACACCTTGCTAGTCCCATTTGTGTTAATATGGCCTCTGGTTTTGGGCTTTAGGGCTCATATTTGCCATTATGGAGATGACGGCTTTACGGAGCCCCTATCACCTCACCTTGCGTCGTTTGGGGAGAAGACAGGGAAGAGTCAAAATGAGGGCTGACACCTCGGCGGGATTTATTTGATTGCGGATGCGAGGCGGTGTCATTCTGGAGAAGGGGAGTGTGGCAGGAGGACGAGGAGGAGGAGGAGGAGAAGGCCCCCAGACCCTCAGGCTAAGTGAAAAGGAGACAAGAAGAAGACGGTGGCTTGGTGGCTGTGGGGAGGATTGGTAAAAAAAAATAAATAAATAAAAAAAATAGAGAAATAAAGGACAGGAAAAGGAAGGAGGGAGGAGGGCTGGCGGTGGCAGAAGAGCCCCCCACTTTTCCTTTCGTGAATCAAATCAAATTCCCCTTATCGCACATTATTTGAAGAGGTTATCTGGCGCGGTAATGCGGTTATGCGCCAGGCCGCGGCTGAGAGATTTCCTTGTTTACCAATGTTGGCGGGTGTTATAGCTAACCAGGATGGGGGAGAGGGGGTGGGAGGCAGCGCTGGAGAAGGATGTGGAGGACGTTTGGGGAAACTGGAAGCTCGGGTTGCGGGCAAACACTTGATGCCTGCATGAAAACTCATGTAGAGGAACAAGAAAGTAAACAGTGGTTTTGTAAAATAAATAAATAATAAATAAGTAAGTGGAGCGTTTTTCAAGGTTACAAAATCAGACTCCGCTTATAGGGGCTTTTGCAAATCCATTCGGGGAATGGTTTTACAGCATGTGCAGTTTGCAAGACTACCCGTTGCGTTGCATTGTGTATGGGGAATTAGAGTGGGACCAAGAAAAAAAAAAAATCATGCAGTATATGTGTGTGCCAGGCCATAAATCTCTCCCTTCTGACTCTTATTGTTGTGTTTAAATCCGGTTAACATGCCCACCAGTCATTAGCTGATTGTGCGTATAATTTACAGGTCTGATAAATTCCCTTCAGAACATATAAAGGAAAAATGTAAAAGAAAACGATCCGGTTGGTGGAACGTCAGCCATTTCATTCCTGTGTTGATGCAGTAAAAGTTCAAGCTAGCGTTTTTACGCCCCCCTTCATCGCAGCAGAAACGGTGTGTTTCCGATACTCTTCTCATGTCTTTGGATTTCAGTGTTGAGAGAATCTCCAAACTCACTTACAGGACCTTGAAATGGTATTGAATCCCCTTAAACATAAACTTCCATGTAATCCATGTGAAAATTAATTAAATGGACCAACACAAAATAATACCTAACTGTGAAATAGAGGTACATTTTGTTTTCAAAACCTTTTATGAATGAAAATGTAAAAGAATCTTGTCAGCATTTGGATTTAGACCTCTTTACTCTAACACCCTTTAACATAAGAAAGAGTTCAAGTGATGCCTTATTAAGTCATCGAATTAATAAACTTTGAACAACACTGAGAATTAACGGTGTCCTGATACTACTTTTTCACTTCTGATACAATACCGATAATATTGAAGCTTTCAGCATTGGCCGATGCCGTTTTCGACCCGATACGATATCAGCATGATTCATACGTGCTTTTCCAACTTATTCTGTAATGTTAGAAAAAGCCTCATCAAGTGGCGTTACTCAGAGAACAATAGATAGTCAATAGGTATGAGAACAACTGACCCATTTATTATCAACCAATGGATCTGTGAAACAAGCTCTGCTGGATAGAAATGATGGGGCGGACTAAAATGCTGGAATGGACTGCTTCTATCGCCATGCCTACATTAGAGATTTTAGATGCATCCTGATATCACCCGATAATTGGTTTTTGGCTGGTATCAGACTGATTTTTTTTATATTAATGTTCAATCGAGACACTCCTATTGAGCACTGTTCAGTGCATAATCAAAAAAATAAAATAAAATGGAAAGAACGTTGCAAAGCTTTGAACTCACCAAATCATGTACTGTAAGCTGCCAAGCAGAATCGTTAATCAGAACTAAAAACAAAGTAACTCTGCAAGAAAACCTTTGAAAGGATTGAAGATCAAAATGGTTCATATGCCTTTTGATGGTTACCAGGTGTACGAAGAGCTTGCTGACAAAGTAATCCATCTATTTGAATCAGCAAGTTTCCCAAATGCCGGCTTATTGGTGATGGTCTATCAAGCAAAATTCTGATACAGTAAATACCTTAAAGCTGCTACTTTATAAAATGTGACTAGAGTTTTCCGAGGCACTGTGCGTCCACTGAAAGGCAGCAGTGCTGGGGAAGATAAAAGTGAAGAGATGACACGTAATACGGGTCATTAATGGGATTTGGACCCTCAGAGTAGCGGGGACACGCTTTGCCTCTTAGCCCATTGAGCCGTGAGGACACCCCAAAATGGTGTTTTATCTCAGGCCCCATTGAGAGCAAGTATTGAGCTGACAATCCTCGTCCTCCATGGAGGTGGCCTTTTACCTCAGCCTATTGTAGTCTGTGACTAGCTGCCTGCGCTATCTAGAATCTATTGATTCCCACTTCATCTGGACCTGAGCAACCGAGGGAGAGGAGAGAGACGAAGAGGAAGCAGTGAAATACTCCTTAAATAGTTAAAAGAGATTTTTTTGGGGGAGAGCTGGGGGGCTACAGGGGGGATATTTCTGACAGAACTACTAAAAGCAGAAAGAGGTTTTCGAAAGAATTATACAGGCGTCCACATCTGTATGAGCACAAAGAAAGACCAGGGATGGCTATTGTGCAAAATCCACACTTATGAAATTACAGAGCAAGGAATGCCAAATAAGTATGGGATGGTAGGGAAGCAGAAAGAAGTGAGAAAAATTAGAGCATTTGATAGCGTGGATTAAAGGGAAGGGATAAAAATACAAGGACAGGACGCGGTGAAGAGAAGACCACACGTCTTTGGTCTCCACTCTTCCGTATGATCCGACTTCCTCCTCCTTACCATCTGCTGTGTGTAATGGCCCATGGTTGTGTTTGTTTGTGGGACTTATCCTGTTATTTTAGGGTTTTAAAAGCCTGGCCAAGGACAGGTTTCGTTTAAACACATCCCGAGATTCACTTGGAACTTGAAAAGCATGTCAGACATGAAGATGTTCTGTTTTTGTCGATACGGAAGCACGTTTCAAACTGTGGTAGAGGTACAACAAGTGGTACTACTGGTGTTACTTGGGTGGGATTTTAGTAAAAATGTTGGTGTCTGAAAGGGAAATATGAACAAATTAACTGTGATGGTGAGCTAAGCTAATGTGTCAGCTACACAAAAAATGTGCTAATTTGTTATTTTTGCAAACTATGTCTTGAAGCAGAACAATATGTCTGCATTCAAATATTAACAATAGTTTCATTTTATGAACCCCTGGCAGCTCAGTGTGAATGTGCCAAATAGGAGCCAATCAGATGGTGTTGTGCATTCTGCCTCAATTGGTTTAGTAAGGTAGCATGTAGCAACCTGTTTAGTTGTTGTCTTTGAGGCAGTACAAAGAACAAAGATTGTGCTTTGCAAGATGTCTTTAAGCAATAATTTATTTCATAAGGCAAGTTAAAGATCTGGTGAGCTCCCTCTATTGGGATAAAATATAAAATAGGTCTTTGTAAAATCAAAAATGGTACTAATTATTTATTTTTGCATCTGCATGTTAATTAAATGAGTCTTAGGAGGCCGCTCAAGCAGCTCCAACTTTTAACTCTAACTCTGATTCTTGGGTTCAGCCAGGCAAATTATTTCATTACTACAGTTGGTAGTGCATACATTGAACAGATGACGGATGGACGACCTGAACAAAACCAGTGATTGTCGCTTGGCGTCGATGTAAAGAAAGAAACGTTGCACCGGCGAGAAGAAGTGAGAGGAAGACACTTTAAAAGATGGGTGGAAAAGGAAATGGAAGATGCAGAGAAAGGATTGAGACAGAAAGAAAGACGGACATTGAGAGAAAGAGAGATGAGATGATCCATCTTGGCCCATTAGGCCTATAGTCCATCATTCTTGTCATGAAGGGAAACACCTTCGTCCTGTCCTCCATCCATGCGTCCATCCAGCATTCATTTACTCTCCAGCTGGTGTTTCACTGAGGAATCTCCCAACTAAAAAGTCCTGTCAGCCCTATTTCCTCAACTCTGTGTTGCCTCTGCTCCCCCCCTCCGCCCTCCACCTTCTCCAACTGCAGTTTCGTCCCTGCGCTTCCCAAGATTAAACGCTCCCTTGTTGGACCACAGATTGGAGCCGTGAGGTCTAAAGCAAGACATGTGGGAAGAAGTTGTGTGTATGTGTGAGGCTCGTGGCCCAACATTAATCATGTTTAAGGGGCTGACAAGCTTGGTGTGGGACATCGCATCACATCAACACTCTTCCCTTTCCTGTTGTTCCTCTCCCTCGTTCACCGGATTTATCTCTCCGCTGGCCTCTCCCCATCGCTCACTTCCCTCTGGGAAAGGATGAGAAAGAAAAACAGAGAAGAAATGTGTAGAATATGTGGAATGGGTGAGGAAAGTGACTGGAGATGTATTTGTAAAATGTGCATTTTGCATTCACTTCAACGCCTTTGAGTTCTGGGGGTGTTAACAACTCGTGCAAGGTACAAAATAAAAACCAAAGTGTCTCAAAGTGTTCTAACTTGCTTTCTAACACTTATGTTTTAATCAGGGGAAATTTGCATCTCTTCTTCTATGAACAAGTTTTGTTTACTATTCCATGAAAGGACCAGGTCATCTTTAAGTTATGGTTCTTTGGTTTTAATCGTGCAACCTAAACATGTTTCCCTGGTACCTAAAAAAATTCAAATCAGTTTACAGGTGCACGTTTTACGATCCTTCCCTTTTCATCCTCTCTGCTTGTTTGCTGGTTTAAATCTGCATTTACATTTCAGCATCGACCTCTGGAAAGAAAAACTCATTTATATAGGACGCATTATAATTCAAAGAAAAATAGCTTCACGTTGAAATGCAAGAAAAATAAATAAATAAGCCATAACTGCTGAATACATATTTGATTTTTTTTAGCACTACAAAAGCCTGAAATTGCACAAATGGAGGGTTTTGTACTTTGAGCACGCGTTTGCGCAAGTATTTGTCAGGAAAATTTTGGATTGGGTTAGATGGAGCCCTTGTTGGCTGCAGACTCGGGATTGCAGTGGATTCTCCAGCCTGACTCAAATTATCTTGTCAATAAAGGACGGTGGGAGTGAGAAGCAGAGTGAAAGAGTATTCATACCTTTTTGATCTTTTCCACACTTAGGTTATAACTCCAAACATCAACGTATTTTGCTGCCATTTGATGTAACACGTCACAACAAAGTACCATATACTCTCATTTTAAACAGTGTCACTGTTTTTAAATTGTTTTATTCTGTTTTATAATTGTGTGTATGTATTAATCAATTTTGTTTTGTAACCAGGTTGCTGTGTACTGCAGACTTCTGCCCAGGTCCCCCTTGAAAATGAGATCTAGATCTCAATGGGGTTTACCTGGTTAAATAAAGGAATAAAAATAAAAAAATAAAAAAATAAAAATTGTGAAGCGGAGAAAAAGTCTGACATGATTTCTAATACTTGCACAAGTAAAAATCAAAAGTTGTTTTATTTTTTCCTTGTCAGACAAGATTTCTTTTGCTACTGGCTTGTTTAAGTAAAGGGGGAAAAGCTTTGTATAACCCCACATTCTAACGAAGAAACAATAACTGAGTGGGTATGTCGTCTGTTCAATCTACATGCAGAGTATATGATATATATGACACGCACATGTACGATTGTGATGGTCTCGGTGCACAAGTCAAGGTGGGAGTCCTCCCAACCCGACTCTCCATGTTCCCATGGTGACAAATAGTCTAAACAGGATGTCCTGGCTGAGACGGCGGGGGCCCTTTTGTTCGCGGGCTAAAAAAAAAGCAGCATTTGATTGGCTGAGCACTGGAAATCAGGAAGCATCCCCCAAAACGAACCACCGATACAGTTTCAATAACAGCTGCTATTTTTAGGCAGCCCAGACAGCAGACCGGGAGGTGAACTCTAAGGGCCGCCGTACGCCTACGAAACACAAAGGGTGCTGGACGACCGATGAAACGCATGCTGACACACAAAACAGGTGGGCCCCACCCTGCTGCCCTGCTGATCAAGGACAATGAAGTGAGGTGGTGTTGGCAGACTCTATGCAGCATTATCTCATCCACGGCAGACACTTCTTTAAGTCCCCCTCCCTCCCCACGCACCTCCCTCTCACTTTGACCTCAGAGCAACATTACACAATAAAGTCTGTGCTGCACTCTGGTCCGCTTTCTGTGTGAGTAATCTAATGTATGTTCACTTAATGTCTGGGACTTTATAGAGTAAGGGTGGAGGGGGGAAGTGTTTTCACCAACAAAGGTTATTCTGAAGGTGCTGGATTGTTTCTCCAGTCACTTGATTTTTTTTTTATTTAAAGTGCTGGGCACAAGTGCTGACAATCCTCGAACTTTTTCTTACTTTCTCATGATGCATACCACGATGTAGCAACGAATCTGTATATCTTTGTGGAAGTATCTCAAGGTCAACTGGGTTGGGTCCATTAGATCCCTATTGTATCAGGTTCTGGACTTTGACTGAACCAGTCTAACAAATGAAAATGCTTTGATCTGAGCCATTCCATTGTAGTTCTGCTTGTATGTTTAGGATTATTGTCTTGCCCCCATCAGCTCAAGATTAGCTTCCCTATGCTGTCCTCTACATGACTTATGGCAAACTCTACCTGGGACTTCCACTCTAGATTTATTTATTAATTTTAAAACGTATTGTTTCAGCTCCTTTCCTTACTTTAAACTCCACCACAACTTCTTCCCTGTCCTATCTTTAAGTGTTCCTTGACTTTCATGATGCCCGTTTGTTCACTCAAGATCTGGGTTTTCACAGAACCAGATTTAGATTAATTCACACACAGGTGCTTTCTGTGTTGGTGACCTTTGAAGTCAAATGGTATTAGGTGTTTTTTGGGGGGAATCTGAGTAAAAGGGGCTGAGAGTACAAGTGAGTTTTTATTGTACCTGTGGAAGATTTTGGAGTCGATGCATGGAAAAACGTTGAAAAAGTTCAAACAGTTTGAAAAGTTTTGCAAGTCACCATCGACTTTTGGGTTTCGCTTTACTCAAAGTCAGATTCTGTTGTTGCGCTGATGTCGTCTGTCCCTCTTTTCTGTTGTCTCCAGGTAAAAAGAAGATGTCTCTATATGACAGCCAGGCTCCCGTTTGTCCAATTTGCCAAGTGTTGCTGAGGCCCGGAGAGCTACAGGAGCACATGGAAACCGAAATAGAGAGGCTAGCCACAATCTGCCTCAGGTACGACTGTGCAAGCTCGTAATTATGGAGAAAGATTCATTCTTTATTTTGCCCAAGCCAAACCATGACATCATGTAATGCTAAACCACGCCCAGGTTTTAAAACAGTTTGAGAGACGCACTGTATAAAACGCAAAGGTAAACCAGAAAAGAGCATTGAAGACAACGGTTGGTGTTGGCGACATTTAACCTGTAAGGCGTGGGCTTTGGCTCAGTTCAGCTCGGTTCGCCGAGCAATATTTCTCCGGCATTTTGGTGCCATAAATCTGCATAAAAAGGGAGAAGCATGCCGTCAATGTAAAGCTAAGTGTTTCCTACTGGGATTAGGATTCACACCTGTGACCTCGTGTTCCCCGCCGCCTCTTTCTCCTCCTCGTGGCAGTTGCACGAGCCGTTTTATGACAGATAAATCAACTCCAAGCCCTTTTAACGATGGGACACAGCCATTAGGATCCATATTTCAACCTCAACACATGCCAGGCTATGTATGCGTGTTTGTATGTCTGCACATGTTGCTGCCACAGCCCCACTTGTCAGCGTGTGTGTTTGTGTGACCTCCTGTGCACTTTGGCGGCCCAGCTTTATGATAGTCCCCATTAACCCGGAGAAACGGGGCAACTGACTGCGTCACCCCGCATGGAAATCACTCTGTATTTCTCCAACCTTTACACTTGTGGGCTTCTGCTGTCCCTCTGAATCTATGAGTTCCACCTCATCCCTTTATTTCTCTTTGTCCACAATCACCCTCATCATCTGGTTCTGGTTTCTTAATATATGTATATAAATCTGTCATCTCATCTCCAATACTCCCTGTCATTTTTTAAGGTTTTTTTGCCTTCTCTTTTTCATCCAGGCACAACACAGGCATCTCTAAGAACTTTTGCTCTTAATCTCCACCATCTATTGAACACAGGACAATGTTCCTATGTCTCCATGTCCTTTCATTTCTTATGTATTTCTTTACTGTTTCTTCTGTTTTTTTAATGTCTCCTTCCTTGTGTGCTGCTTTATTTTATTGTATTTATTTTTTATCTTTTTTTGTGTGTCCTACCTTCTTTCCTTTCTTGTGTGTTTTTGTTATAGTTTCTGTGTTTTTATTCAAAGCCAATGCGGTATAGAAATATATGCCATAAATTCATGGTGACCTGTGGTATCTTATATTTTAAAGTTAATTTAAAAGGGACCATGCTTTATTTTATCTGCGATCATGGGTATTTACAATAACGGCATGAACTAGAAAAATTTGAGAGAAAAAAATCTTCATAAACTCTGCGAAATTACGAGAGTAAAATAGTGATGCATGGATAAAATCGATTCTTTTATTAAATTGAATTTGAAGATGATGTATTTGATGGAATTAAGCTGTGAGTTTTAAGGTTCTGGTTAAAAAGCAGTTTATATCCTATCTGCAGTAGAAAACTCTCTTGATGTCTTCATTTTTGCTATAAACCCAGATTAGTAGATGCCGAAGCTATTGACCAGCAAAAGAGGAGCTGAGAAAAAAGTGAGCTTTTTGGGATTTGCAACATCTTCAGCTTGAAAGACACCACAGCTGTTTATGCAAATAGCATTTTATGATCCTTCAAACCGTTTTCACATTGGCAATTGAATGGTTAATATACACAGGAAGTAGAGATTGGAGGGAGACCGTCACCACTGATGTTCCTGTTAGAAACGCTTAGTAAGAACAGAGCGCGTACATTGACACTGTGACGTATAAAAACGTGCACTAAAATCAGAAATATAATCATGGTTGTAGTGAAGCTTTTTTTTTGTATATTTTTGCATTGGCTTACTTTTTAACGCAGCAGTTGGTTCATGTTCTGTTCTCAATATGTGTTGAAAAAAATACTACCGTAATCGCACACTGCATTTTCCATTTTCACTCCATTTACTATATAAATATTGCTGTGCTAATTAACTACTAGTGCAAATCTGGCAACAACTCACAGCTTTATAAAATACCTTTCAAACATGTTAGTGTTTGACCTTGTTGAGATTAGAGTTAGGAAAGTAGAAGCGTGCTTTGTTTTTGGCCTGTCCTTTCTCTTTGGCTAGCTGTTAGCTTTAGCTTTCAGGACTGCCAATTCTAATTTTGAAGTTGCCAAGAGAGTAGTGTACTTCAGATATGAAAGTAATTGTCTATATCACTTTAAAAATTCTGAACCATTCATCGATAAAGTTTTAATTTTTTTTGGACATTGTCATAGGTAACAATTCATCTCCTTTAGCAGAAAGGCTAACAGCTAGCCAGCCAGGGTCCTTTGTTTTAGGTAGATTTCAGTATATAAAAAAATGTCAAACTAAAATGTTTATGGTTGTGGGATAGAATGCTATATTATTAGATACTTATACGTTTTAACAACACAATGGTTTTACTTTTGTTGCTCCTCTGTCAGCTGAACAGCTGATTGACACATTTTTATGCTAGTTAAAAATTAAACGTACCTGAAGAAAATAATAGCTCGTAAAACCTAGGCACTTTGTACAAAAGAAATGTTAGGATTCATTAAGTTTGAAGGAGTTTTCATTGTCAGTGATAGACTTCTTTTATGGAGAAGTTGGAGGTTAAAGTAGCTGCAAGCTTCAGAATTTACGCTGTAATTTTCAGAGGGACAACAAAAACTTTCCATGTGTCACCCCAAAACCTTCTGCCTCTTCTTCAGTTCCCTTAACCTTTTTTAGCATTTCTGAAGCTAATATGCATAGAGTGCAAAACAACAATGACTGTAAAAAAAGTTTCAAAGTCTTTTAACTTTACTTTTACCACATTAAAAAAAAAAAACTCTGCCTTCATCAGAGTCTATGCTTGACTTCTTGCCATTGTGATAGAATAGTTCCAATCCAAATATCAAAAAAATTTATGAAAATGTAAGGATGAGAAAAAAAGATGCATCAAGATAAAGTGAAACTGGGAGGAAACGTATTCTCTTGTTAAACTTTAGGATGCAGGTGTATTTCAATTAATGATGAAGGTTAGAGTTTGTCCTTCCCTCTGGATACCAAACTGGTGAAACACACACACACACACACACACACGCACCCTCACACACACACACACACAAACACACAGTTATTTAAGGAAATCACATCATCCCTGGGTGAGATGGGATGGTGGCTAGCGTCACGCCTGGCTGATTTACCTACTCACCATTAACCCAAAGACACACTGCAAGAAAAAAACGGATGATGGGGGAGGAGGTGTTAAACGATATAGATACAGTGGACCATTTTTAAACATGTGCTGAAGAAAATAATAATAATAAGAAAAATCCATTGTTTTTCATATAGAAAACAACAAGGGGGTTTGTATGTGTGTTACATCACAGAACTGACCTTATGCTAAATCACCTTCTGCCTCTTCCTCTCTCCAGCTCTCTGCATGGTGGCAGCCATAATTGAAAGTGACGGAGGGAATTTGGCCCAATTTGTAGTAAATCTACCTTTAATGACACACAGGCGGTTGCTGAATGAAAAAAAACAAACCCATGGATATGGAAACGAAGAGACGCGTGCTGCATCTTGCTTGGCTCTTAATGCCTGTTCTCCAGCGTGTCGCTATTTGTTTTCTACTTCTTCCGCTCGCTGTCCTGTTCTGTCTGCATGTAAATGGTTGTGGGTTTGATTACAACTGCCTTCCCGCCCGTCTGCCTGCCTGTCTCCTCCCTTGCGGCTGTGTCACTTGTTCATGGGCCGCAGCATCTGCGCGGACATGGAAATCGCGCACAGATGTGGAGCTTGGCAAATGGAAATCTATCATGCCCCGTACATGTCAGGTGGCTCGGGGAGGGTGGGGGGACAAAGTCATTTACATACCCCGTCATACTCCACCCTCCTCCTCCTCCTTCTCCTTTTCCCACCTCTGCTGCCCCCTTCCTCTCCCTTCTCCTTCTCCATAATCAATTTACGTCCACACAGCCAAAACCCCTACCTCCCTGCCAGATGACACAAAAAAGAAAAAGGCAAAAAACAATCAGCGTCTTGACTTTACTGTGCCATGAACCTTCTTGTTTTCACCAAGAACAACCCGATCACTTACGTGGATCGTAGGGTGGCTGTCGGTCATATGCAGCGTCATTCCCGTGACCTTTTTTTTAATATACATTTTCTCCCATTACAACCACAAACACGAGTGAATTTCTGTTTGCGCTTAGAGATCCACAGCTCCGGATGGAGTATCTGTCAACAGGGTAACTAGTCATTGTTGCGCACCATCCAAATCTGGCCTTTATACAAGTGTGGCAAGAACAAAGCTGCTTTTCAAAGGAAGCTATAAGAACCCAAGTATGGGACATGCAGGAGCATCTCTGGTCAGATGAGAGCAAAACTGAACTTTCTGGCCAAAGGAAGAAAAAACACCCAACCCACCCCACCCTGAACACACTGTCCTGTTGCTACACATGGTAATTTGAGGGGCAGGGAAGCTGGTCTTTGTCAATGAGTCGGTATTGTCTTATTAGTACAAAAAATAAAATGCAGGTTTTTGGTTGTAAGAGGTTTTTAGTCTGTGGGTAGAGCAGTCGTTTTGTGATCAGAAGGTTGTAGGTTTGATTCCAGCTTCCTCCTGCAACATGTCGATGTGCCCCTGGGCAAGGCACTTAACCTCAAATTGTCTACCGATCTGCGTATCGGTGTATAAATTTGTGTGGGTGAATGGGACTCTAGTGTAAAGCACTTTGAGTGGTCAAAATGATCGGAAAAGCGCTATAAGTTCAGTCCATTTACCATCAAACACACCAGAGGATCCTTCTGGTGTGGAGGATCCTCACCAGATCCTGGTGAGGATCTGGTGAGGATCCTCACCAGATCCTCACCAGGAGGATCTGGTGAGGATCCAAGAAGAAGATCCTCTTCTTCTTGGGGAAGAAGAGGATCCTTCTTCCCCCCATGCCCTCTGGTGAGGGCATGGGGGGAAGAGAGGGACCCCCCCATGCCCTCTGGTGAGGGCATGGGGGGAAGAGAGGGACCCCCCCATGCCCTCACCTGTCCTCAGTTTCACACTTCCCTCATTATCAAAACAAATTTTAAACTATCTGTTCCAGCTGCTTGTTTGGCGGGGTTTCTGCCTCCTGTGTTTCTTTCTTTCTTTTTTTTTTTTTTTTTTTTTTTTTGACATGCCAGCCAGCTGGAGTTTCCAGGGCGTCCTAACCCTCCCCACACATCCTCACCACCACCATCAAAAATTCATAGAAACCACGGCGAACAGACGTGTAAACCCGTAAGAAGAGGCAGCGCCAACTTTCCTATCACTCCCTCTTTTTTTTCTTCCTCTCGTTTTCTGTCTCCTTTCATCATTCCTCTTTGTGTTTCCCGCTCATCCTCTCTTACCACATCTTTCTTTCACCTCGCGTTACCCCCACCCTCCCCAACACCACCACCCTTTTCCACTCTCCTTTCATCTCTCCATCACCCTCTCTGTCAATGTGGCAATTCCCCCCCTCCCCCACACCCCATCGCGGCAGGCACGCAACTGCTGTCCCCTCGCCGTCTCGCTCGCTCTCTCGTCGCTGTTTGACACTGTCAACAAGCAGGTGGAGGTGGCTGTTATTGTTGACGCCTCTGCGAAGGTTCCAGGTAATGAATAAAAGGGGAGATCGAGGGAGAGAGATGAGAGAGAGGCAGAAGATGGGAGCGAAGTGAGAGAGGCGTGTGCGAGGTAGAGGGAGAGGGGGAGGTTGGCAGATTCGGCTGCGTTGCGCGGCAGCTTGGCTGTGTCAGCCCCGTGTTTGCTTTCTTTGTTGCCGAACAGGAGAGGCCGGCACAGACGCGCTCGGATGCAGACGCACGCCCACAGGTGCATGAGCAGAACTTAACTGGCTCTCGCGTACCCGCTCCAGAACGTGACACTCAGCTACTGTTTGTAACACACGGTTAGATTTTGTAAGCACGAGTGCCGACTCCTCGCTCACAGTTTTCAGGCCTTTCCACAGTTGCTGTATCAGCACCTGGTCAAATGAAGCCCAGATGAAAAACTATGAACTAGCCCTTTAATTTTGCACCAAATCGGAAGCTGTTGATCAGATACCAATTCAATTTGCGTTAGAATGTACAAACATATTTTATTGTAAATAAGTAACAGAAAACATGTTTTGGATGCAAGTAGCCTATAAACTTCCCCCACCTTCAACACACTTGCGCCATCCCTCAGGCCATGCCGCCCTTGTCATAGAGCCGTACACATACCAAAAGCCACCTCTGCTCCAAACTCAAATGCTGCTTGTAAAGAGACCAGACATGTTAGCTGTGACAGCGTGGGGTGCCATCCGCACTGGAATTGTTTTACAGAAGTTGGATTTAGGGACTTCTGGCATGATAATTTTCAGAAAATGGTTCCTTGGTTCTATAAATCTTAAAGCTCCACCCTTGTTTATCATGTAGATAACCAATATGCATTGTTTCATAACTGATGATGTCATACCCCCCCACTACTTTTATGTGTTTTATGTGCATGTGCCTGTTCTTCTCTGTTTTTGTTCCATTTCCACGGCAGTGTTACAGCGCCACATACAGGCCAGCCAAAGTTGCTTGCTGCCCACTGATGGCAAACATTATAGAAATAGATGGAAATTTGATTTTTGGGTTCTCCTTTCTGGTTTCCATAGCCTCTTCTCTTCCTATTCTTTTGCTAAATCATACACCTGGCTGTTAAAGCTGAGATTTGTTTTTAAAAAAATACAGACTTGAAAAGTTTATCAATTACATATGGAAATGACAAAATTTCATTTTCTCAGTTAACAATATTTGAATTGAAAAACTTTACATGATTTCACTACCATTTTCACACAATGCATGTTATAATCGAAAGGATTTATGATGACGCTGTGGAATATTTCAACTCTCATCATGTGGGAGACCATTGTGGAAGCCGATTCCTGTCAACAGATTTCAGCTGAAAATCCGGCCAGTCAGAAGATTTTACGCCTCCAATTGACAAATACGCCCTGTAAGCAGAAAAAGGGGTCAATTTTGGGGCTAGAGTGTGCAGATGGGTAGAGCGTGTTTTTGGCAGGAATGTAACACCATAGTCTTTTTTTTTTAAATGTCAGAGTAAGTACACTGCAAAAAACAAAATCTGACCAAGTATTTTTTTTAAGTTTCTAGTGTAACTATCTTGAAACCTCGACATAAGCAGGAACTAACTTGCAAACAGCTTTTCAGCCAGATATATGAGCTTGTTTTAAGTCAATAATTCCCTAATATTGATGAAAAAGTGCTTGTTCCATTGGCAGATTATTTCACTTGTTACTTGGGAAAAATGTCTTGTTATAAGTGAAAAAATCTGCCAATGAAACTATCAATTTTAATCAATATTAAGGAATTATTGACTAAAAACAAGCTCATATTTCCTGCTGAGAAAATGTCTCAAGTTTTCTAAGACATTTACACTAGAAACTTGAAAAAAGACTTGGTAAGATTTAGATGCTTTTTTGCAGGGAAAACATGTTTCATAAGTTATATAGCATGTATGTAAATATCCGGTATTAAATGAATGTTTAATATACATATATATTTTTTATTTTCTTTTCAAGATACTATTTCCTTTGGCAGAGCATAACGTTTTACTGGCCCGTCCTTGTTGTACGCCAGTTTGCAAATTCTTCCGTCAGATAAGTAACACATAAATAAAGCCTCTTATTTTTATGATCCACCCGTTCAGCCGTTGAAAAATGAAATCCCTGGTCTACCGGGGCATGCTGTCAGATTAGAGGTTGCGCTCAATTCAGTTTTGGGCACTGTTCTTTCCTCGATCTGCCACTGTCTGTTAGCCTGTGTGTGTGTGTATGAGTGAGTGACTGCGCCTGTGTGAGCGTGTCCGAGGGTCTGGACTGCTAACGGGGTCTCAAAGCAAACATGACAACCCCTGCCTCGCCGTGTCAATGTCAAGCCTGTTGCAACGCTTCATGAGGCTCAGAGAAATTTATCTCAGTGTCTGAGTGAAAGAAAGTGAAGGAGAGAGAGAGAGAAAGATAGGGGACGGTGGGGCGGGGAGGGAAGGTAGAAAGAAGGATGAGTAGATCAATTGAGAATGAGCATCAAGGAGAAATGTCACATGTCTGGTTTGTTGGCAGAATAAGTGCGCAAAACTGTCAATTTTCTACATTTTTGACTTCCCCCGTCCTTCATTCCCAATCTAAGCTGTCTCGCTTGTTTCCCAGCCAAATGATGGTCCTCAACATATTTTCAGACTGCCAGTGAGCGCCGTTTGGCAGCACTGACAAATTCTGTTGTTTCCCGCCTCCCGGACACATGTTCCGTGTTTGTGTGAAAGCGCAGCGGCGTTGGAGAACGCCGCGTCGCTTTTTGGTGGTCGTAGCAGCTGTAAAGTGCCGGACGAAAAGCAAAAAAGGGATGAAGGCAAAAGGAAGAGCAGCGGATAAAATGCACGTGAACATATTAACAAGAGTCCGGAGAATTTGCTCTCCGATGTGCTGAAAATTTACAGACATTGCTTGTTTTATCAAGGGAAACGAGCTGAACAAGCACGCAGCGCGTGCCCAGACTCGGCTCAGCACCACATTATCGTATAAATCTTCACTAAATTCCTTCTTGTCCTGTTTCCTGATTGCAGTAAGAACCCCTCGTCCAAGGATGGCGTAGCCACTCCGGGAACTCCCAAGGTAAGGACAGGCTCGTATTTCAGAGCAGCGTCTGTCTTTTGTGTGGATGTGATTTGCTTAGTTTAGAAATAACATTGCTGGAATGATTCATTGCTGTCCTGTCACTCAGATTGGCGCACATCTTTTCTTGTGTTTCCCACCAACAAACTTACCCAGAGTTGAGTCCTGCGGTTCGCAGGCAGCCGGTCCAAAAGGAAATGTATTTTCTGGTTTTCTAATAAGATGAGGAGAGATTTAAGGAGCACTTCCTGAGCTGCCAGACAGAGAGCATTCTAGAAGTATTCTGACACGGCATAATGTCAATAACTACAATTTCTTGCCAAAGTATTCGCACCCTGCCACTGTTTTCACATTTTTGTTGAGGCACAATCATAAACCTGAATAGGATTTTATCTAAAAGATCAACACAAAGTAGTGCATAATCATGTAGATGAAAAATAACACTGTTTTTTGATAAGAAAATCTTAAAAGTCCGGTTTGCATTGGTGGTCAGCCCGCTTTTACTCTAATAGCTCGAATAGACCTCAAATAAACCCTCAGAGAATAAATACCAGTCTTGAAAAAAATGATTTGGTCAGACGAGACAAAATCGCACCACCTTGAATGCACCATGTCTCACAGTGAAACATGGTGGTGTCAGCATCAGACTGAGGGAAAGGATTTTTCTGGAGGGACAGGAAAACGGGTCAGAGTGAACGGAAGGATGGATGGAGCTAAATGCAGGGTTGTCCTGAAAGAAAACCTCTTGAAAGATCTTAAACTCCAGTTGAGGTTCCTCCATCCAACACGAAGCATGCAGTTGGGTTACAATTGAAAGTTTTATGTCAAAGAATCTGACTGAGTTTGAGCTCCTTTTGCAAAGTCAATGTCCAGATGTACAAACTGGGAAAGACATACCTCAGGGTTTCCCCCAGTCTAATATTAGCCTGGTGGGTGGGGAAGTAGAGCCTGGTGGGCCACCAGGCTCTACTTCCCCACCCACCAGGCTAATAATCATTTGTTTAGTTTAAATTATATATATATATGTATATATATATACTAGGTTGATGAATAATAAAACATCAGTAACCTTTAGCTGACAGATCTTTTTAAAAAGATAATGGCATACACAACCTACAGAAAGACTAGTTTTATTCAAAACTGCTTAATTTTCTTTGTTGTTGATGTTTTATTTCCAAAATGTTCTGTTAATGTTTAACATTTTTAAAAATAAAAACACAGTGGATCAACTGATGGGCTGGCCTAGTGCCACTATAACTGGGCTTAGTTGGATTTTTGGGGGAAACCCTGTACCTCCTAAAAATTGGTGGCTTTGCAAAGTACTGACTCTAAGGCTGGATGCAAATGAAATGCATGCTACACTTTTCAGATTATTTGTATCATCTTGATTCCATACTACAAAAACATGTAGTCTAAAAAGTCCAGCTGAGCAAATGTTACCTCCAGTTTTTAATCTAATTAGTCTCATCTTCATAGAGCAACACATGAACAATAAAAACCTAGGGTGACTTTTCTGAAAAGGCCAAACCTAAGCCACCCCGATCCACGTTCGTCTTCAACCTCTAACCGCAGAAAGTCGAACACCTTGAGTCAGGGCGCGCTTTGACTCGAGCGAAAATCCACCAGAGGATCTTGAATAAATCAGTGCCCCCATCCCTCCCCTCCCAACTCTTGGTGCAGAAGGTGCTGACCCGGGCTTAAAACGGAGCGCTGGCGGTGCTGCGGGTGGGCTCGTACTCGAGTGAGCCAGGCGGAGGAGGGTTGAGGGGTGAGCGCTGGCCCTCCTCGGCAGCCGTGACTGCGCATCTTACCGCTGTTGTTTAGTATTCTGCGGCAGGCCGTGGAGAATGAAGAGGGCCGGTCTGAAGCAGACGGGCTTGTTGTTGTTCTCCCCCGGCTGCTGTGCACCACCCATCCATTTCAGACCCGGGATTAACCCCAAAACACCTCCTTATGTCCTCCTTATTCTTCTTCTTCTTCTTTTTCTTCAGCTGTACTCGCAAGGTAGTTTTGTAGAGAAAAATGTAACGCATTCGAAAAAGAACCATGTTCAGATATCCGACATCCGAAGTCGTAGACGTAATCGCTATTCTAGCGGGGATTTTTTTTTTTTACGCTGGTCTTTTTGCATGTTGATTTAATTAGTGCTTTTTAAAGACCAAATTTGAAGAAAGACCTTCATTTATAACCTCTTTGAAGATTACCACTAAATGTCATATTCTAATGATAAAACTTAAATATATTCCTCGACGGCCCCTTCAGGTAAAGGATTCCTGACCTTTTTAAACCTGTGAAAAAGAAGAAAGATCAGACACATACACACGTACTTCCACACACAGACACACACACACACACACACACTCAGAGAGGCAGAAAAGCACCATGCATAATGTCCAATTTACTGTGGCAGCACTGGAGGTTGGTCATTTCTCACATATTATTATTAGATTACTGCTGTCGAGCACTTAAGCCTCTGCTCTGCCCCTTTCCACTTGATTAATAGGAGATGACTGTAAATACAAATATTTCACAGCTGCCTTGTAAAAAGAGAAGAAGAAAAAAAAACTGAAAGCAGCCACATAAGCACAAATGAAAATATAAGTACGGAGGGAGAGAAAGTGAGAGAGTGAGGGCCGACAGTTGTAAAACAAATACATTACCTTCCCTCTCCCCTCCCGTTCTCTCATGCCCTCGTCTTCCTCTAACCACCCTTGCTCCTCGGTCACTTGCGAGAGTCCCCCTGACTGTCTTTGCCACAAGGGAAGAGGGTTAGAAGAGGATATTCTTTTATAAGCGTGCGCGTGTGCCAGAGCGGCAGCACAAAGTGTGGCGGGACAGATTTATGGACAGGCGCTGTCCTGTAATGTCAGATGTTTACCCTCTCTCCCGCCAGCCCTCTCCTCGACTTCCTCCCGTTCCCTCCGAGGGCTTCCTCACTTTCCAATCGCTCTTTCTTCCCTAACTCCTCTTAACGTCCCATAAACATTAAGTCTAATCAGAGGAAGGGGTTTTATAGACAAAGTCAGGCAGGTTACAGTCATCATCGGTGACGCGTCGCCCTTAGCGGCTGAAGCAATAACTGCCGGGGTTCTCCAAGGGTAATGATTCCGGGTCTTTGCTGCGTCGTAGACCTTCGAGGGACATAAATAAATGTTAAAATTTTGCACTACATCTAAGGAAAATCCTCACATTTTACACTCAGCTGCAGTGTTTTGTAGTAAGTTGCTTGGGTTTTGCACGGTTGCTTACTCGTCAGTCCTAACACGTCATCTGATGCTTTACATAATTTCTCTTCTCTGAAGTTTAGCTTTTGAAATAAAGACAATGATCTGCTTCCCTATTCTTTTTCTGTTGTTTTTTTTATTACGGCAAGGTTGCCTTTTACACATCAATAAACACTTTAAGATCTATTTAAATTGTACAGTTAGTTGGACACTAATTTATTTTCCCCTAACTTAAACTCTCAGCTTAATTGACCGCCACAGTAGCGAGGCAAACTGCTGCTCAAAGGCAGAAAGGCAGTTTTTTTTTCCTCACTGCTCCATAACCGACAGTTGTACAATATGGATGTTTCTTCATTGTAAAGTTAATTTATTTGAGGTCATCTAACTCTGTATAAGCATCTTTTAGAACCAATTTTCTTTGTAAGTCCAGCAGCTGTATAGGTTCTCGTTTTCACCACCGGCTCTTAGCAGACGGTATTGTTTTGTGCCGTCTGTGCAATGCAAACAGATATTTGCTATTAAAGTTTTCAAACTTAAACTACCTGCTCTTCTACTGCCACCAAACTATATCAGAATGTCACGTGTTTTGCACGAAATTCAAGTTTTTATTCATAAATACATTTGCAGTCCAAATGGTTGGGGAAATGTCTGACGCTACGCTAACCTTTTCAAATTTTTTCCGTGTTTTCTCAAGTTAAACTGTTTAGGGGAAACATGCACAAGCTTCGATATCTTTTCCTCAGCAAATCTCCGTACTTTTTTGCTCCTTATTATCCTGCTGTAGCTTTCAGACTGAAATATGTTATAGAATAACCATTTCTATATATAGTGACAACATGACAAGATCATTTGCGTAGAAGATGACTTTTTTTTTTTCCTTCTCCCTTCTCTGTTTGCCTCTCCAGTCGATGCTTTTGTCAGTGCACATCAAGAGAGAGGGAGAGTCTCCGGTGGTGTCACCCCTGTCATCTGAAGATGCCCACCACTCCGACAGATATCAGGTCACAAAAGCACATACACACACCGCTCCAGGCAGTCATGGTTGAAGTTATGCTTTTTTGTTGGCAGGAAGGTCGTCTCTTTTAATAAAAAAAAACATCAGAAATGTGGTTTATTAAAGGAATTTAATTTCTTGTAGTCTAGTAGTTCAAGCATGATTCATTCGGTTTTCTTACTAACCCTCCAGCTTAGGCTAATTTATAGAAATGTTTATCTGTACATTTAAAAAAAAAAAAAGAAAATCTCTCCTTTATGGGCTTGGAGTTCATATTCAATATTCAAAAACATGAACTCAAACTTGACATTAAAGTAAAAAAAAATCAAACATGTTGAAGTTGAAATTGAAAGGTACATTAAGGCTGTTTTAACCGTCTAACAAAGTTTATGTGATGATATAAGGCATTGAAGTAATAATGACGCGTTAGCGGTAGAGTATTATGGTAAATTTTGCTTTCTGATGCCTTCTCAGCAGTTAAGCTGAATAACAGACCAATCTTCTTTAATCTCAGATGTCACCCTGACTGCTTTTATCTGTTCTATTCATCAACATTTGTTCGGCTAATTCTTCTGGCCGTGATGTATCTCCAGGTTAAGTGAGTTTCCCCCTTCACACCATAAAATAAGAACTATTAAGTCCATGCCGACGTTACATCCATACGTTTGGGATGACACAGCTCATAAAGACCTTAAAGCAATAAAGGAGATTTTCTCATTTGGTGAAACTGCTGAAATCACCTTATATTATACAAATGATTAAGTCGATGGGGACTTATTTTAACACCTTGAAATGAAGCATAATGGAAGACTTTACCACCTCCTCCTTTTCAGTCAGGGCTCGCGGGCTTTCTCGCGTCTCCTGGAAACCTGACCTATCCTCAGCCGTTCACTGAGTGTATCATAATGATAAGGCAGCGGTGGTGGTGGTGATGCACGGCCAGCGGGCCAATAACTCAGAGAATGAAGAGGGAGGAAAGGGATCGACGAGGGGGAAGGTGAAGGCCCGGCTGCTCAATGGTTTCCACCAATGGCAGATGGGCTGACAATAAGAGCACCGTTGCAGCACCAAAGAGCGGGTATCCATAACTGTAAGAGGAAATGCTTTAGTCAGCGTATAGTCACTGCGTTTGGCCCTCCAGGTTGAATCCCAGCAGATCTGAGGGACACGTTTTGCAAAAGACAAAGGTGGATAGGCCAAATGAGTCTGACCTCAATTAATTTCATAATACTGTACATTTATTGCCGAGGCCATTATTTTTAATGACGCGGGTAATTCACCTCAGGCAGCTTTAACTAGCTCGGACCCCAAAATGTTCCAGATATGAGGACAAAAGAAAAAACAAAATATTACTAATTTATCTCCCAGTGACGAACGATACATTTACTCAACTACACTCTTCGTAAACCTTTACAGTTTCTGCTACCAGTTTTTGCAAAAGACTACAGTGTACTTGACTGACTTACATACTATAATGGTTAAACACCATATTACATAATGTCCATTAAAAAGAAAAAACTCTGGAGGAACTGCAGAGATCCATAGCTCAGATGGGAGTATTTCTTGACAAGAAAGCTAGTGGTCATGCGCTCCAGAAATCTGGTGTGTGTTGAAGATTACCAAGAATAAGTCCCTTGCTGAATGAAAACTGTATGACCTAATCAAAGTCTAGACCCAAATCAAATTGGGAAGACTTGAAAATTGATTCATTGTCTGATATTACAAAGTTTTAGCTATAAAAGGGGAGGGGGAATTAGTTTCATAGCTTGTATCTTTTTATATTTTTGGCAAAGGAAAATAGCAATAAAATAAAATAAAACAATATACCCTCTTCTTGCTACTTTATAGTGGTAAAATTTGTGGAAATTTATCCAATTTGTGATTGTAGCATGAAAAAAAAAAGATTTGGCCAATCTTTCTGCAACCTGACTTTGTACTTTTAATACTTTATTTACATTTAGCCACTATTAAACTAAAGTATTTAAAAAAATTACAAAATTTAATAGTTGAATGTAAATTTGAGAGTGGTCATTTGAAATAAAAATAGTGACACCACCCAAAACATAAGACAAACGTTCTAGAAAATAATCAAGATTGTGAGACATTTTTAATTAAGTAAACAAATCAAATCAACAGCGTTAAAAGTAGTATAAGCCAAACCCACCTATTAATTGACAATAAACTCCATGTAAATCATCAGAATTGTCTCCAGGAGGTTCAGTATGAAACCCGCTGCTTCCCCCTAGTGCCCAATAGGCGAAATAACAACCAACGTCTTACACACTTCCGTTTCCTCAACGGTCACGTGATCACAACAAGCCAACATGGCGTCCGAAATGAGAGCTTTATGCCGATTCGGGCGCCACTTTCAATCCTTTTCCATCCGTGTGAATTTATAGTCACAGCGTTTAGTTTGTTGGGATGTAGAATATCTGGCGGCAGCCCTGAACTCTGTGCAGCAGAGAGTTTTAGGCCCGCTGTCGACAGGGAGCAGAGAGTCATGGAGGAGGTGGAAAACAAGAGAGAAGTAGGTGGAACTGTCTACTGTCTGTGTTGATAAGCGCACCCCCCACCAGAAAGTATCCAAAGTAATCCCATTCAGCACAGCGAGATTTGCTCTTGTGAACAGTGCCCACTGTCTAATTAACATCTAATGAGTATTTCCTCTCTCTCCTTTCTTCTTTTGCTTGCAGACATTTTTACGAGTTCGGGCAAACAGGCAAACGAGATTGAATGGTATGTACACATATCGGTTCAGCTAATTTTGCCATTTAATGTGCCAGTAGCATATATTTAACAACATGTGTTACTCTAAACTTTGAATTTACTTATAAAGCGGCAAGAGTTAATATGTAAGCTAAATAGTACATGTTGAATAGAAATGAGAATAAATGACCTGTTTAGCAGACCTATATATGAATGATGGACTTGATGGAAAAAGAAAATACATCATAATATTCATTTTTGCTCTATTTATATTCAACAAGTATCTATTTGGGGGAAAAAACGTGCACTTTCACTGTAGGGGTTTCCATGGAAACCACAACCTAACTTCAGTGTGAGTCTTCAAGAAAGTAAATACTTTTTGCAAAGTGCCTTGAGGTGGAATTGTATGAGATAAACCAGTGTACAAGTAGCATATAATTATTAAACAGAAATAAATAGATTTTTTTAAATACACAAAAATCTGAAAAGTGTGGCCTGCATAATCCTTTACTCTGATGTAACTAAATAATATCCAGTGCAACTTATTTTCTTCTAATTTCTTCACAAAGTCTGGCTTTGTGTGATTTAATCTTTATAAAATACATCTGTTTTTGAAAACCTTTTAGAGAACTTTAATGAACGAACATTAAGACCCAGGAAGACAGCAGAAAGTGGAAGATAGAAACATTTAAAGTAGTGATGGGTCATAAAATAACACCTAAAGCTTTGAACATTCCACACAATCTGGCCTTTGTTGAAAAAAAGCAATAAATAATAGCATCAACAACTTGTCACGAGCGCTCAGGGGGATACCGCAAATAAGTGCATTCAGCCTGAGCTACAATGTGATGCTTTAAATGACATCTGCTTGTGTTGTTCTGAATGGCCTACTCATTGTCCATACCTCAACCCGGATGGAAATCAGTGGTGCAAAAACGTTGATGTGTGATGTTCACAGATGGTCTCCATCCAGGCTGATTTGAGCTGGAGCTTTTTTGAAGCCATGAAAGGGCAACATGCTAAAAGCTGGTAGAAAATGCTGTAAACAGACAAAACAGTGACGGTGAATATAAATGTTCATCACACTTTCCAGATTTTTGTGTAAGAAAACGACTGAAAACCATGTATTCCTTTTTCTTTTTGTAAATATTGAACTTCACATTAAGTCCTACTTTGTGTTTGTTAATCACTGTTGTTTTACAAGGCGCTTTTTAAATCTGGCATTTTGAGAAGTTCTCTCCATGTGGGGACTTAAAGGTTTGAGCTGCACGTAATTAGCAGTCGTTTCCTCTCCTCTTTAAACAGTGCTTCTCTCGATTAGCGTCAGGAAGAGAAATGGCATGGAAGCCCCTTCTTCTTTCGCTCCCTCCGCGCTCTTGCCCCGCAGTTATGGCATGCTGCCTTATGTCCTCCTCTTCTTCTTCTCCTCCTCCTCCCTCTGTCAGTTGCCGAGATCCCTCTTGGCCTCTTTTGCTTTTCCCAGCCAGCTAAAAATTTATGTCCCCGCGCGCCATTTGCAGTTAAGAAAAAACGACAGAGACTCGGGGTTCAATCACGGCTGTTCGGCCCTGTTAAATTTCTAATTAAATGTGTGGGTGGATGGGGATGGAGGCTGGGGCTTGGAAGTGGGGGGGGGTGGTGCCATGACGGAGAAACAAAAAAGGAGTAGAGCAAAGGCACTGATGTAGAGAAGAGTGGAAAGGAATTGAGGGCGCCGCATCCAGCTGTTTGTTTCTGAAGGTGCTCCAGAAAGGTGGCAAGTTTGGTCAGATCAGCCATCTTTAATCGGCAGCATCAGAGCTGAAACAATTAATTGTCATTAATCAGTTATTGAGATAATTATCATCTAATTTAGTGATCGATTAATTGCTAACTGGAGTACACAGACTCAAAACACTGTACAGAAAATATATAAATTTTTAATTCAAGATTAAATAATAAACTTTCTGTAAACATGCTCTTGCCAAACTCCTAAAATGTCATGGTTTTAGCTTCACTTACTGTAAATAAAAAAAAAGTCTCCTAAGCAGCACCTTTTGATATCCAATTAATCAAAAAAAATTATTGATTAACCCTACACTGTATTTAGGTAGTAAAATGATTATTTTCTTATTTAATAAAGGTACTGAATAATTTATTTGTATCTTTTGATGTATTTCTAATATGAAATATGAAAAATCTGCAGAATTTGCCAAATTTTCATATCTGATTAATCAATTATTCGTCAGAATAATCAGCTAACCGATTAGTTGTCAACATAATCAGTTAACCGCTAGAATAAACAACTAATCAGAATAATCGATTAATTGTTCAAATAATTAAGCAATAGCCAGAATAATCGTCAGAATGATCAGTAGATTATCCGATGACTAATATAATTGTTAGTTGCAGCCCTAAATGGCATAGGTTTGTGAAGAACTCAGTGCAGAGATTCCAAGATAAGTATATTTATTTGTTGTTGTTTTTTTTTATCCCCTCTCTTTCCTTGTCCCTCTGCTCCAGCTCGTATAGGCAAGATGAAGAGGAGGAAGCCTGAGGAGGGGGGGCAGGTATGTCCGCTGTGCAGCGCCCCATTGGCTGGGAGCGAGGAGGAGATGAGTAGACATGTGGAACAATGCCTGATCCAGGTAGTACAATCCCGGCCCCTAGACCCCCCTGCCCTGCCTACCGCCCCCACCTGGACGGCCTACGTCTTCCCCTTCTTTTCCCACTCACCTCTCTACTTCCTGTAGATTCTGAGCAGTCCCATCCATGCTGTGCTGTAGAAACAATCATATCGGATCAGCTGCGAATGACTTGAGCGCAAAGGGGGAGAATATTCACACCGGACTCGTGCAGTTCTGTTTCTGCGAAGCGGTGTTTTAACGAGTCGGCTCTCATCTGCAGGTTGTCCCATGTGACGCGGTTTTAGATGTAGCCCTCACTTCCTGTCCCAGCTAAACATCACGCTCCGTCTTTAGTATTTACTTAACAGCCGTCACCTCTTCTAGAGTAGATGTTGCGATAAATCATTGCTACTAATGAACTTCTTCTCTATCTCATGTCACCGATCGCCAGCCGTCAAACTTCCCAGAGATACTAATATCTCCCAGCATGAATTTTTTTTTCATTTGTTGCAACAGTGAAATGATTTTGACGTACACATCCTTGCAAAAGTATTCAATCCAATTAAAGTTTTTTTTTTGTTTGCTTGTTTTTTTTTGTTTTTTTTGTTTGTTTTTTTGTCACATTTGACATTAAGAGAGTGTGAAGATGTCCATGCATCTTTGCAAAGTCTCCCCTGCTCGCTCAGATCGGATGGAGAAACTTTAAGAGCTGTGGTTTTGAGTTTCGCTTCACATTTGCCTTCTGATTTCCATCTGGACTTTGACTGGACCTTTCTAACAATTGATTGTTTTTGGAAAAGAATAGTGGTGTTCAGGTCTAATAGTTATGTCAACCAGGGCTGCAATTCACAATTATGTTAGTAATAATCTTTATGATTATTCAGATGATTAATAAGATTAAAAAAAAAAAGGATTGGCACATTCTGCAGATTTTTAATTTAACCCCATACACATTTTTGTACAATACGTTAAAAGATGCAAATAAAACAAAAACAACAGTTTTTAACAAAAATGTCTTTAGTGTACGGTTGATCATTTGTAACAAAAGATGCGTCTGCAGCAAAAAAACACTTCTTTTTTATGAAAAGCTCCCTCTTTTTGCTCAAGTTAACATCAGTACAGCGTAAGGCTGATCTGTTGACTATTTTTTGGATTAACTGATTAATATTTTCACAGCAAAATGCGCTTAATGGGAGATTTTTCTGATAAACTTGTACCACGCAAAGTTGCAACAATGCAAATTGAGGAGTTCTGGGTAGAACATATTTAAAGTTTAAAGACAAAAGTTGTTTTTTTTTTTTGTTTGTTTTTTTGTAGTTATTGATTAGTTACAGTTCTGAATATGTTCTTTCGGGAACGAACTGGCATGTTTTTCGGTCTTTTTTGGTTTTTATTTTGATACTTTTACATTTTATTTTGAAAAAAAAAAATACCAGACCTTAATCATTTTTATTCCATTTCACATTTTTTTTTTTACTACTTTTGTTGGTCTGTCATTTAATACAACACACAGAATTTTGTGGTAGCAACCTGTCACAGAGTGAATACTTTTGCAAAGCGTTCCATCTCAAAACATTTTAAAGAAATGTTTCCCGTTTTATTTGAATTGAATGAACTAAATTTGTGTAGATTAAATGCATGCAGGTTAAACGTCTTTGTTGAATGTTTGCAGCAACTTCATGTCTACAAAATACAACAGTAAAAGCCTGGTGAATTTCAAGTATGACTTATTAGTATTTTAAAAATAAAAACAAGGCAGCATTAAACTTTGGTTTCAGTTTTGAAGTACAGGTAGAGTTTGTATGGATGTCTGGCCTGTCACCAAATCGAATCCTTAACCTTGAAAGAGTGCGGAGAGAAAACAAATTCACGTTTAGCCAATTTTCTTCGAATCATTCTGTCCTCTTTTTAAAATTAATCTTTATTTGTTTGTTTTTTGCGGGCCAGCGCGAGGGGGCTCTGGCCGACGAAGACTCCGCAGACATGGACGGCGAGAATGGGCGGGGCTTCGACGAGTACGAATGGGCGGGGCAGAAAAGGATCAGAGCTACGGCCTTACTGGAGGGAGGCTTCAGAGGTACAGACACATCTGATGTGTTGGTGTCCAGACAGCGTGTTACTGCTGTGAAGAGGTGTGTGTGTGTGTGTGTGTGTGTGGGCTTTCTGACGGTGTCGGTGTCTGGTCGGCTGACTGACTGACCTCTCTTGAGCTCGGGCGTCACACTCGGTTCCAGCAGTTTGTTCTCTCCTCTTCTCTCTCGTCCGTCTGTCTCCTCTTTTGTTTCCCTGCTCATCCATCATTCAGCGCGCCGCTGTCCAACGTGAGCGGCGTTAGCTCTCCGAGACCGGTGTCCAATGTGACTGGCGAGCGGTAATGGTACCTGTGGTCTAGCGGCAGCGCGGGCGGTTCCGGGGTCAGCCCGGCTCGGCTCGGCTGAACCCCACGCAACCCTCTGTGCGAAGGGAAGGAAAACACATTTAGCTGGGCAATTGACCCGCCGGTCACCGCTTCGTGTGTGTGCCCAGAAATGCAATTATAGAGCCGGATAGGAGAGCCGGTCATTGGGGAGCGCAGCAGTACCAGCAGCTCAGGGACAAAACACACCTTGTGTGCAAGCACTTAGCTCAATATGTTAGCTTCTGTAAGTTTCATAAATACTTTATCTTTTTAGATTAGTTTTGCTTAATCCCAGAAAGGGTTGTCTGTTTTTATATGACAACCAATTACAGTTGAGCTTCTTTATACCTTTTTTATTTTTTTTTTCAGAATTTGTTTAAAATGCCACATTAAATCAAATCCACAGATTCAGATCCCAAAACCACTCGCCTAAGAGAAGTGCGACAAGATGGGAGAACCTCTAAGAACCTGAACGGAGGATACATGTCTGATCTAAGATTAGTATGATAGACTTGTCAAGCGAACATTCGTAAAATAGTATTTTGTATACCAAATATCCATGAAACTGTCAGCACATCAAGAATAATTCTTAATGCTTTCAGAACAGAATTTATTAATTATCTTTGCTTTTCTGCTCTTTTATAGAGTGGCACAAATTGAACTAGTTAGTTTATAACAAGTTGGGGTTTCTGGTATCTGGTAACCAGATAACGTCAGATGTCTGATAAGCAAGCTGTAGTTTTCAAATGCCTTGAGCAATGGCCGTCCATCGTTTTACTTTCTGCCATCTGATAGTCTGTTTTTTATAACTGGAACAATTTCCATAAATTCAAGCTTGTTTTATGTGCCCAAAAAATCACAGCTAAAATAACAATTTACCCGACGAGGTCTGTTTTTAACGAGTCCAAAAATGTCACGAGACAAATCTTTGCTCTGTTAACTGGATCCATGAACTGCCTTCAGCCTGATTTAAACAAAACATGATCCCACATTTTATCTTCATTGTATCTCTTTAAGTTGGGGGAGGGGGATAGATGGTCGGTTTGAAGCCAACCGCGGTGATGCGAGGCAGACGGAGCTGCAGGCTCCTCATCTCCGCTTTCATGTGTCCCTCTCTGTCTTCGATCTGTTGTTAAACACACATGCTGGGGCCTCACCTGCCTCCCTTCCTCTCCTCTGCTTGCCAAGTGGAGACAAGACAGATCAATGCTAAAGTCTCAACTAAAACACCACAAAGTGAGGCACTTAGGGGGATGGAGCCCCTCTTCATCCGTCTCCCGGGCGCTCCCTCCCTCCATCCGTCTGTCTGCCTTTCACGTTGTTTAAAACTCGCAGCCCCGGACCCTTCTGTCGCGCTCTAATAGGGAACCTTGTGATGCGACGCAGATAACCGAGGTGGCCTGGGGAGAGCGACTTGAAACACGGAGACACACACACACGCACACACGCACACTCTTCCATCTTGGCAGAAGGCTCAGAAGGTGGATTTTGTCTTGAAAGCTGCTCAGTGGTTCTGACGCACACAGCTGCATCCAGTGGGCTCTCTGGAGCTCGCGACCGGCTAAACGGATATAGAGACGTTACGGTTGGGGTGGAGGGGGGTCTTCTCAGCTGGCAAGATGAAGAGAGAGACTATTCCTCTGTGAAGTGCCACCTTCCTTCCCTCCCTTTGAGAAGCTGGGGAAGAAAGATGTGAGAGGGGGGTAGGGGAGGGGGGTAAAAATCGAACAAGATCAGTTTATGATTCAAGTGTCTGTGAGTGAAGACTTCCCTGTGTCTCACACCGGCTTAGGCGGGTTGAAAGAACCCGTACAGCTCAGATGGAGATCTGTCTTTATCTGTCTGGTGGTCTGTCTCTGCAAGCTGCAAAGTGGACAGATTTTTTACTCTCCAACTTTCCCTCATGCTGCTGGTCACTTTACAAAGTTTTTGCGTTGATGCAAAGTGCAAATTATGTTATGATTGGAATGATGGAGCCTGTTTTTTTCTTATCAATTCAGATCAATCTAACTCCACCTTTAAAAATGATCATTTTTGTGTAAATAAAGATTTGTTCCGTAATTTCCAGCCTATTAACATATATACGGCTCTGGACAAAACAAAGACCGCTTCACTGAACCCCATTGAAAACCTCATGGTTATTCCAGCAAATATTGATTTCTGAACTCTTACTGAGTTAAAACATTAGTACTTTTGTTTATAAATGAATATGAATTAGTTTTCTGTGCATTATTTCAGGTCTGAAAGCGCTGCATGTTTTTTTATTTTTTTGTTATTTTGACCATTTCTCATTTTCTGCAAATAAATGTTACATTTTTACTTAGAATTTCAGAGAAATTCATAGAATAAAAGAACAATGCAAAAAAAGGACAAATTATTTAAATGTATTTTTTATTTTTACAATTTCAAGTCATGGTTTGGAATAAAAACTTGTTTTTTTGGGTCTCAGTTCAGTACATTCTGGTACAGAATGTACTGAAACACAGATGTGAGCCAAAGCAAAACTGAACAGAAGTTTGCAGTTACATGTAACACCCTTTGTTCATGTCAACTAATAACTTTTAATATTTAAATGTTGGGTCTCTTTAACCACTTTGACAGCAGTTTGGTCGATGAAGATCCTGACGGTCGGCACTGAAATGTGTCCGCCTCCTGTACTCTTTAAATCAGCGTGATATTTTTGAATCATAGCAAGATGATTTATGTAAGAGAGGCTTCGAAACCACGGTGGCTTTTAGAGATAATTTATGACCAAAGACTGGAGGCCTTACCTCAGCCGACGACTTGCACTAGTTCTAAATGATTCTGCAAATTAATACACAATGATGAAGAATAAATAAGGTAATTAGTTCGACATAGAACCTGTTTTATTTCTTCACCTTTTTAACAAATATTCTCGGGTTGAAAATGGCCAAAAATGTGAACCAAAAAAAAAAAAAAACTTTCTGAAAGGGAAGCAGCAGCAGCAGACAGATCTGGAGGGGCGATACCAGGCCGTCCCGAGACACCCTGGAGGAGAGGAGGGGGATTACTGCCGGTTCAGATGGCCCAGAAGGATTGAGGAGAGGACAAATCTCCGCTTTGTACATGAACTTCAAAGATGACCGTCTCATGTCTTTGTGTCTGGCTTCCTCTCTCCCCACCCCTCTCTCTCTCTCTCGCTCTCTCTCTCTTTCTGTGTGACCTGTAAATGGCAGGGAGATAGTGTGATCACCTTTGACATGCCTCCTCTCGGCTTCTTAGGGGGTCCCGATAATTGCTATGGAAACAAGATGTTGCCGAGGTCATTGGATTGGCTGAGGCGGGCTGCCGGTCGGCCTGATGAGGCCTTTGATCGCGCCCGCCTGTTCAGATCTGCGCTTGTTGCCTTGTTGTGTTGACATGCATGTAAATTGAGGCTCTCTTTCATCGCTGCCACGAACCGAACAACACAGAGGAGGAAATATGTAGTTAACATGTTAAAGAGTCAGCGATATTGCAGGGAGGGGCCTTCGATAATGAGACAGATCGAGGAGTGGAGGAAGGATTGATTCAGATGATTTGGCTAGCAAGCTGTTTAAGATGGGCTGAACACCATAGAGAACTGCTAAAAAAAATAAAACAAATGTATATGTTGGAGAAGTTTTAAAAAAAAATAAGCTAATTGTGCGGGAGGGAAGAAAAGGTAGAAAACGAGGCGAGAAGAAGAAGAAAAGGAAAGTAAAGACGGGTGGGGGTGTTGATACATAATGTGAGTGAAAGGCAGTTAGAGTGTGGCTGACCTTTCCCTGGCCAGATTAGATTGGCCTGCCAA
Organism: Poecilia formosa; assembly: GCF_000485575.1. Taxonomy (NCBI): domain Eukaryota; kingdom Metazoa; phylum Chordata; class Actinopteri; order Cyprinodontiformes; family Poeciliidae; genus Poecilia; species Poecilia formosa. The sequence continues at coordinate 648,966 of NW_006799990.1, read as the reverse complement.
GACTGCTTAGAGGAACAGATAGAAGAACAGGGGGATCACACACATTCAGAGCAAACAGGCCGCACCAACCCTGGCGGTGAACACACTGCCGCACATTTACGGTGTGTGTATTCACTCCCAGTCGGCTCAGGAGGCATCCGGTTTACAGTAGAAATGCAGCGACTTAAATTACGGAGCTCAATCATATTTAACAAGACAGTTACAAATGTCGGGGGCGGGGGGGACCCAGATATTTCTTTTTGTGTGGTTTATATAGATGCTGTGTGTCCTGAAGCGTTGAAGGCAGAATTCACTTTTCCTTTTGCCTTATTGTAAGAAACCACAGCCACTGGTGCACCTTACTTTTTTTTTTTTTAAGGTGCATCACACTTAACTTTGCAACATTAACATGTAAATGATTCAGTCTAGGCAATAAAATTTCTTTATTTGAAGCAGAATCACTCTTTCTGATTGGTTTAGACCACCATAGGATACATATAGGCTTGTTGTTGACTACAGGAAGATGGCCTTGTTCTGCGCTTGTCGTCTTTTTTCCCTTGAATGACTGGTGCAACGTCAACATTTTGTGACATGATCTCATCAGTGACCAAAATTGGTTATATTCTAGAGCCCTCAACCATTATTGGTCAAGTTAATTTAGATAAATTTCAAAATTAGGACATCAAACCTGAAAGATACGCAACAAATTACAATACTCACTGTGAAGATGGAGGAAGCCAAGTGGAGGTTTGTCTTATGGATCTCTGAAAAAGCAAAAAGAAATGTAACTGCACTTAAAAATGCTAACTCAATAAATATGATGGTGAGGGCGGCTAGGTTCTGCTTAAGTAAAACATTTCCAAACCATGACACTTTGATCTCGATATGAGCAACTTCTCCTGGCATACTGTATGAGGCCTACGCTAATCATGTCTTCAGTTCTGGTGTCAAAAAACTGTTGTTTTGTCATCCACTCAAAAAAAAGGATTTCCCGTAGAGCCAAATTCTTCCTGACGGCCTCTTTCAGCTCTTTTCGTCTCAATTTGGCGTTCACTCGAGCTTCAGGTCAGGGGCACATCAAGCCAACTGAGATTGCTGTTTAACGCGCCCCATGTTTCCCAATTGCGTGGTTTCCCTAGCTAAAGAAACTTGTAGGTTTACTTTGCGTTGTAATCGTCTGTACAAGTATGACGCCTCAGACCAAAAGTAAATTAAAAACTATGTTTATGTTGGCATCATCTACCTACCTCTACAAATTCCCGGCTGACAGAGGGCAATCTGTCAGCCATATTTTAGAGAAAGCTTTCGGGGCGAGCTCAGTCGACTGTGTTGTTCTCTGACAAAGACCCCACAGTGGAGTGAGATGCAGTTGTTTCACCGATAGCAACTGTTCCAGGAAGTCGAGTGTTGGGACTCACACAGGCGGGTTAAACAGGACGGGTGTCAGCTCCGTCTGGTTCTACCCTCGACTCCCCCCACAGACACTCATAGGCAGCCCACTAGTCCACCGGAGAGCTTGTAGAAATTGGAATAGGTGTAAATAAGATGGCTGTCAGGCCTGTCACTGGCTGACACACACCAACGGTTTCAGGCGCAACACACACACATGCAGCCCAAACGGTAAAGGTTCTGAGTAATATACACATTTGAACACAAACACACCCCCAACTACTTTTGTGCTGCAAGATAGACATAGTTTAAGTGACAGGTGAACACACACACACACACACACACACACACCTTGAAAGGATTGGAGAGATAGGACCTAAGTGACAGAGGGACAGACAGTCTCAAACAAACATGGAAAAGACACCTGTAAGTGACGGACACACACACACACACAGAGCCAACTCCTTGGTTAAGTAGAGCTGAAGGGAGCAGTCAGGCAGCGGTAAGGGTTTGTCTGAGCGTTCATCACTTGGTTTATAAAGGTGCCATTCACACACGCGCGCACACACACGTACACACCCCTCTCTTTCTCAAAGATTGATGGGTAACGAGTCAGTCTTCATCTCCTTCTTTTTCCTCATTTGTCACCCGGGTTTCTGAAAGTACTTAAGTTGATTTGCAGAGAAGTTGAGTTTAACATGAGCTTTAGCCGTCTCAGAAAGTTAGGTCGTTTCCAGCTTCATCAAGCAATACGTTGTTTATGTTTGGGGTTTAAAATAATCCTCAATGATTAAAAAATAAATAAACAGAAGGGCAGACATTGTATCACGACTGTAAACCATTGAGATTTTGATTTTCCATATTTATACTGTGTGTGTAAAAATATATGTTCTACTTCTAATTGGAAATTGAAGGTATATCAAGTCATGGGACAATTAAGAACAATGGTCCACTCTCATGCGTGCCAGTAGTCAAAGGCACCTTTAACCAATATGTCAATTTTGAGGGTGTTTTCACACTCAGTTGTCCAGTAGACTCGGTTTCTCTGGAGACCTAAATTGCAATATTTGCTAAATTTTCAGCTGGTGGTTGCCCACTGCAGTGTCAAGCGATCTAAACTATTTTAAAACCTGCCCTCACCTGGCCTGTGGTGCTGCACCAAGAACTACTGAAGGAAATTACATAAAAACCGTAGAAGACGTGAGCGTAACTTCCTTCTTCATGAAATGTCAACAAAAATAGAGTGGCATCAGATTTCAGTGACTGTAGGATTTCTTTTTTGTCTTTGGTAAAAGACTACAAACCATTTCTCACGCTCATTTAAGACTCGCGTTTGTTTTGGTTGCATTTACCCAGAATTCCCTGTGCTATATTTCACTTCCTGCTTTCAGAGTGGTAGCCAGTCTGCTTGCATCATATGCTTTTGAACCGCTCCAGAGTTCACGTCGACAGAACCCAGGTTTTTTTTAGGTAGACCGCTTTTTTTGGTCCGCATCAGAGTTGGACTTTGTCAGCAAACAAACTGGAGTTCGATCAAAGCGGACTAAACAGAGCTGATGTGAATGCATCCTTAAAGCAATGGTGTGAAAATGGCTCACTCTCTCCACAGGAACTGGATTCGCCACATGCAGTATCAAGGAGAGCGCGGCGGACAGCGACGCCGACCTCGACGTGGACGGAGACGACACGTTGGAGTACGGGAAGGCACAGTACACCGAGGCCGACATCATCCCCTGCTCCGGAGCCGGGGAGGACCAAGGAGAAGCCCGGGAGAGGGAGGCGCTACGAGGAGCTGTGCTCAAGTACGACGTCTTCAGCAAAACGCTAGCCGTGTTTTCAACGTGTTTTGTTTTGTTTGTTTGTTTGTTTTTTGTTTTGTTTTATGGGCATTTCGAAGTATTCCAGTAGAAACAGTTAATGGAGGTGGTAAAATCTGAATTAAGGGAGTGAACTTTCTTCTTTATTTTTTTTAAATGTGATTAATCCTACTTTGCAGCCTTTACATCTTGTTCATTACACTGTAGCGTAACATCTGAGAAAATTACGGTCAGATTTTCTGAGCGTAATTGATTTGCTCCAAGCCAGTAGACGAACACACCTCGTTCGCATTTTCCTCAGCTTCTTTGTTTTTTTGTTTTTTTAATAATATTTCAAAAGTTTGCTTAAAATTAGCATGACAATTATTTGGAAGCATAGCTAGTGGATGAAATACTATACTTTGCAGGATGGGAAGAACCTATGGGCTGTTATCCATACTGATGGTTGTGCTACTTTGTTTCAGCGGCGGGATGCCTTCCAACAGAATAACGCCCGAGTTCTCCAAGTGGGCAAACGATGGTAAGTAAAGCACTAATTGTGCTTTTTTACATCTTTTTTTATTTATTTAAAAAAATAAAAATAAAAAATAGCAACAACAAAAAAAACATTATTATTGTTCCAGGCAGACTGAAATGGGGATCTGTGGCTGGCAACTGTGATAGACAGGAGTTCATAAGTAACTGTTACCTTTTATGTGACCACAGAGATGCCTTCAACGAGCAACGGGGAGAGCAGCAAGACAGACCCCAGCACTCCTTCATCATCATCCTCTTCCTCCTCAAATGCACCACGTACCTGTAAAAACAGCGAGATCGAAAAGTAGGTGAAACACGGAAACGGGTGATAATGTAGATGGCAACAATCAAAATTTAAAGCCAGGATTCTGTGAATTGCTTAATAGTCTTTCTACATTTAAGCCTCATGTTTTCTCAGCATCCAGATAGTTTCCTTTCATCAATCTTCCTGCTTAGTTGCAAAGAACGCATTTCCCTTGACCTTTCCACATTTTGTCATGTTACAACATTTGCAGAATACCATGAGAAGTCATCTTGGCAATTTGTCTCAAGCGAGTCAGGACACTGTAAACGTGTAAAGTTAAGGCGCTCTGGTCGATAGAGAGCCATGGCACCACTTGGAAGAGCGCTCCTCTTCTCCTCTGATTTAAATTGTGACATTTCATGAAGAAGAGCAGCCATAGACATCAGCTGCTAGATGTGGAAAGCTTGTAGAGACGTACTCTGTCACCAGAAACCCAAGTAAAATATTATTTGTGGTTGTATCGTAAAAATGTAAAAAAAAAAAAAGTTCTAGGTGTAAAACTGCCTTTTCAAGACATTATATTCACCCAGCTACTAGCACTTAAGTTATGCTCTCCACAGCTTTGACTAACATGTACCCCTTCGACCATGGCGACAGTTCAATAGGATAGATTATTTAAATGAATTAATCAGCACTGTGGCTGTGCACATTCTCCATTATAAATATCAGCAGATTGGATAATTGGTGGACAAACCGAGCCGCTCGAGGTGTATTGATTAGAAACTCCTCTGTCAAGAGAAGAGTGAGTGTTTGTTAGGTGTAGATCCATCTAATGCCCAGTTCTTACACAGAACCTGCAGCTGTTTTGATATTCAGTACAAATAGTTGAACCAGTTCACCAACACCCTTAAAAAAAAACCTTAAAATCTAACTTTTGCAATAAACAGATACACAAGACTTGTACAAAGTGCCTGCTCTGTTAAAAACTTGAATGAAATATGTTTTATTCATGTTATTTTGTTTGACTCCCAAAATCCAAATGAAATCATTTTGTTTGTGTTGTATTAGTATAATGCTGAAAATTGCAACCAGTTGAATTGAGGAAAACAAAGCAAACACAGGCATTTTCTTGAATGGAAAAGTTTTACGTTTCTGGAAAAGGAACAGAAACGTTTAGTGAAAATAGTCCAAGTAAATGAGTTATGTCTCATTAGAGACTCTTTGCAAATGTTAAACCAAACCACACAAGAAAAACTGCTTCAAGTCTGTTGATATTAAAGTTGACATAAAATAAAAAACTATTTTGTGCTACATAATTTTTGACTAAAATGCCACCATGGAGGCTCCGAAGAGCCACAGTTGGTAGACCTCTGGTCTCATCATCATCTGATTTCATGGTATGCCGATAAGAAATGCTGTTGGCGTAGTGTGGAGTGCTCTGCTATGCAGGTTTGTGTACTGACCAGTGAGACGAGTTAAGCCACACAGATGTCTGGAACGTCAAGTAATGTAGTTTCAGTTTGTCTGCATAGATGCTTGTTGAGAAACATCAGATTGACTTATTAGCACATCCAGTTAGCACAGTGAGCTGATGGCTGGTCGTACACCAACCATAAATAAGATGTTTCCGTCTGAGCACATCTCTACGTGTGGTATGAACTCACACAGTTTGTGGTGGCTGATAAGAGTCTATTTATTTTTAATCAGAAGTGAAACATGAAGAAATGCGCCTGATGAATCTTTGTCCTGTGTTTCATACAAGAAAGTTATTCTTTTAGGTTAAGAAGGGGAACTATTTCTGTCAGGAAAGGAAAGCTTTGTTGAAAATAGGACATATAGCTCTTTATATTATTACTATTGTTAAGATCAGAAATAAGTGTCTGCTCTCCAGTTTTTAATGATAATAATAATACATCCTAAACAAATGGCTGCTGTCTAGCACTGTGCAGGAGAAACGGCTTGTCGTCTTTTACCAAAGAGAAATTCTACAAAATCTGATGCTACTCCATTTCTGTTTACATTTTATTAAGAAGGAAGTCGTGCTCATGTTTTGGAGGTTTTTATGCCGTTTCCTTCAGTGGTTCTGAAGGAAACAACAGGTTAGTGGGTGATGAACAGGTTTTTCAAAGGATTTAGTTGGTTTAGTTGGTGCGCTGTGAAAGTGAACCGCACCAAATATGCGGTTCACTTTCCGCACATTTGCGGAACACATAGTTTCTTAGCCACTCAAGGTGGCTAAGAAACTATGTGAAACTTTAAACATTAAAAAAAATGTATGACTTCTCTTTTAAGTTTGAAAGGAGCAGTACTGGACTTTGGATCAGTACTTTTCCGTTCCCACCATTTTCCTGGTCTTTGTTTTCTGTCATTTCTGTGGAGCAAATATTGCCGTGCGTTGCCGCACGATGTTCTCCTGGAGACTTTTAGCGGTCACCCAGAGCAGAGCACGCTTTAATCTAAGCATCCATTTAGGGTGAGGCCGACTAGATACTGAATGATTGCATTGGAACAAGCAGTCAGGTGCCTGGCTGGAACAATTCCCCGCCTCGCTCCTCCTCTCGCTTGCTATAAATGCATGTATTTGTGGGGCTTCTGTGTCCTTCCATCCTCAAATGAAAATGAGATTTGTCTCCTTTTGTTACATTGATACATTGTGTGTGTGTGTGTGTGTGTGTGTGTGTGTGGCTTTCCACAAGGTAGCGTTGGTGAAATCTCTCTCTGTCTCTGATCCCAGATGGGTAATGATCTGGTCGCCTCCCGGGGCGTCCTCGTTCCCCTGCTCATTCCCCTGCAAGATAAATGAGTTCTCCCTCTCTCTCTCTCTCTCTTTCACTGATATACACACACACACGCACATAGCCTGAGATGTTCTTTCCTCTCCAAGATAAATGGCCCCTCCATTGCCGCCAATGCGATTGCTGCCAAATTTGGTGCTCCAGCTGGAACAATGCGGAGTGATTTCCATGTGGTTTCTGCAAATAATTGAATCTGTCCTCAATTTGGAAGTGATGAAGCTAGATTTCTACCCCTCGCCCCACCACCCCCCTTACACACACACGCACAGGGACACACACGGACTCTGCCCCAGTCGTCTCCACATTTTTCCGTGCTTTATTTCACTGTCCCATTCTGTCTCTGTCCTGTTTTCTCGTTCCTCCCTTCCTGTCCTCTGTCTCAATTCCTCTCAGCTATTTACAAGGTTCCCCCCCCAAATCCCTACCTCTTAACTTTTGCTGCGCTTGCTCACACATCGGGAAGAGGCAGGGGAAATCAATAGTGACTTAAATGTTTTATCATGGTGTCTCGGTGTAGTTAAGGCCTCTGCTAACAGGGTGCAGCACAGAATGATGCTCGAAAGGGATTTACAGCAGCAGCAGCACATGCTTGGGAGATTTATTTAAGGCGAAAATGTTTCACCAGAAGAGGATTTCAAATTAATTTGTGTTAAATTTTATCCGCTGTATGTTCTCCTGCTCAGACAGAAGCGAGAGTGAGGCCAAAATGTAGATAGACAGCAGATGAAGACATTGAGCTGATTGAGATGGATGGTAGAGATCCCCCACTGCACACACAAGCACACACACACACCCTCACGCACTAATGAAATGAGAAATAACGTCGCAGATGCTGGGAACAGAGCGCTAAATAGAGGAGAAGCAGAGCCATCTATCTGTCTCTGCTGGGCTTTCCTTCTTGCTTTTTTTGCCACCAGGAGGACTTCAGATGAAAAACACCGAGCCGCATTAGCTTTGGAACGGCAATAAAGTTGAACCGAAGTTTAAGCAATCTGGCGTTCAGATCGAAGTAATGCATCAGTTCAAAGCAGGACAATGTTTTAGGGTTTTGTAGTTACGGAAACTCTTTAGCACAAACATTGCAAACCTGCACCAGCATCGTTGAATCCACTGAGACTAAAATGTAAATCTGTTTATACCCTTTCGATGTTGCACAAATTTTATGGACGTTTTTGTCTAACCAGATCAACACCACGTAAACATTTTTTCTGAAGCCATGTAAAGTTGTGGTTCAGCTCAATGTGGTGTAAAAGCCTAAAGTTTAACTGCAATCGAGAATCTGCAGTATAACTTTTACAAATTGATGTTCACAGATGTTCAAATCTTTTTTCAACTTTTTCCAACGAACAGACATACTGAGAAATTTCTTAAGAGTCTCAACGTCCAAGGAACGTCATGAAATTGGTACAAGAAAGTAGCTACTTTCCTAAACTAACTTACTCGTATCCACAGCCAGAACAATAATTCAAAAGTTTGAAACAGTTTGATCTGCTGCAAACAAAGCTGAAAAAAAAGCTGGTTATGTGTATATTCATATAAAATAACTTTTTTATGCATCCTGGTAATTTATGCTCTGTATGCTGTTTAAACTGAGATCAGAATTACAAGATTTTCTACTCATCAATTTTTAAAAAATGAGGTTTTGTCCCAAGTGACAAAAACAATCTATCGTTTTATACCCTCAACAGCACATGAATGCGCTTGAAGATCTAAAAGTCATGATACATAAAGGCAGGCCTTTCCATTTAAAGCCTTATCAGGATAAAGAAGCTTAAATATTACTGGTCTCCACATGGACACCTTTTCCAACAGACCCTGCAGTCCTATGAAAAGAAGAGCCATTCATACCACTTCTGATTCGTCTCTGTTGAAGGGCTTCTGTTACGTTTCAGGTTAATCCAGATTGTGATTGCTCAACCCGTGTCCAACAGGGATATGAGTTTTTCTACTTTGGCTAAAAGTCTCAACAGTCTTGAACTGGTTTAGGTCAGTGAAATACACAAAGGATTTAAGGATTTTCACATGCGAGAGGTTACCCCTAAGCCTTCAGTTTTTTTTTCTTTTTCTTCTTGCTTGGCCTGATTAAGTCGTATTATTTTCTTCCAAACTTCTTCTATTTGCAAAGTCCTCTGATTTTATGTCTTTGTCTGCTTTCGTTTAGACGCTCACATTCTGGCCAAAAGATTAATGTTATTACACTGGTGGAACATAAAGCAATTTGTTTCGTTTGTGTGCTGAATAAATATTTATAACGGAAGATTAAAAAAGCGGCGTGCTGAAAAAGTGATCAATGTCAGGAGGAAATGAGCAACTTTTTGTCCAAATCTTTTTCATAAGCGTCATAAATATCCTTCAACAGAGTTCGGTGGGTGACGGAGCCACAGACGGACTTAATAGAACCGTTAAAGGATGGTTACAGTCCAGCTTTGTCCAGGGTCTGCGGCTCTTTTATAAGCTGGCGGGCTAATCAAGGCTAAATGGCTTTTTACAAGCTCAGCACTAATAAGAGGAGAGGGTAAGTCAGTTTATAGGGCACGGTGGTGGCACGTCAGACTGGGCCTTTATAGACATGGGATGATGATGATGATGATGATGATGATGATCATGATGGCTTTACAGGGAGGCGCAGGTCTGCTCTTCACACATGTTTAGGAAAAGACTTGCTGCTGATCCCGCTGACTGGAAGCAGTTCAACCGTCAAAGACCTCCGCATCCTGCTGGAAACTCATCAGGAAGAACCCAGAGTAGTCAACCATTCTTGGTCAATTCCATACATTGGCAAAAAGGTGTAAACTCAGTATCTTTGAGCTTTAAGACAAGTCATGTAACAAGATCTCTCGATACAAAAAACTTAAACCAAGTGAATTCAGTCTCCCAAATCGATGTTTATTGGCAACGTCAGCATGAGTTGGTCTGGCGGAGTGAGTCCTAGCTATTAATATGACGGGGTTTGCAACTCATTAAGGCCCTTTTCTACTAGCACCTAGCTGGGTTGGGTGTTCGTGTAATCGGGTGTCTAAAAAGTGGCATGACGTGATCTTCATGAGACACAAACACAACACAACAATGGAGGATATGAAAGCTAGAATAAAGCCAGGAAAGGCTGTGGACAGTGAGACGGAATACGCTGAAGAGGTGCAGTATTTTGACGACCCATTTTCATTCCAACGTGGCGCGTTAAGGAACCTCAGCGAAGAAGGGGTCGGTACCACAGAACTGTTACTAGTGGGAAACCCTCATAGCAGAGTCAGATAGGTACTAGTGGATAATGTTCATGAAGAAATGCTTCTTATTCTATTAGATGGCTTGTTGTATTTGACAGTCAACTAAAAACAACATGGCTGCAACAAATGATCCTACACGTTTTAGTCATAACCCCAGTAAGCTCAAGTTAACTGCGGTTTTTGGTGGCACCTCATTGATGAAATGTTCATGTACTTTAAACGTATTTTGTTGAAATACCTTTTAGGTGGCTGGTGATTCTCACGGTGTGGTCAGCTTGAAAAAATATACAGCCGTTTGCGTATGTCAAAAAAGTGAATAACCGGAGCCAGTTGCTTTTATATAAAACAGCTTTCCAGCAGGTTAGTAGGCTGACAGCACTATTTTTAAATCAGCTAATTAGAGCTAAGAATGGTTCTTCTAAAGTTCCCAAAGTACGACTGAAACATTTCTGAGCAGCCAGGTTTATTTTATCTGTAAGTGTGAGGAAAAAGAAGTAGTAGATTTTTTTATTTAGTCAGCTGATCAGCTGTGTAGAGAAACAGGTGAGGGAGGGGAAGCGTTACATTATTCTATGCTCATGCATCTGGAGAAAACCGGTCATTCCAGGACTTCCTCTGACTAAAATATCAACTATTTAGTTCTGATATATTAAAGCTTAAATTAGCTAAAGATATTTGGTTTTAAACTTAAACAGACAAATGAGAAAGTCTTTCACTTTCCTCTCGTCTTTGCTGCGTTTGTTGGAAATGTAGCCACATCTTGCACCCCCTCCACATCACAAACACACACAGCTACTTACTGCTTGCGTTTACTGTCCCTTCCTTCTCTCTGCTTGTCCTTCCCCCCATCAGATCAATACCATAGATCAGCAAAGCTATCAGGCTGCAGAATGACCACATCACCATAAACACACACACTCCTCGTAACACACAAACACCGCCACTGCATCTCGGCGGGCGAGCAAACGGACGGCTGTAATAAACATCAGCCGGCTCGTGTGCCCGCGACGCGCTGTGCCGAATTATCATCAACGTTTGCGGTCGGTATTGATTCGGTTATGGCTGCTTCATATGCTGCTGAGCAGTGTTAAATGCACATTTTCTGGTATGGTGATGCACATTAGTCAGAGGGCTGCTCACGGGCAGGAAGACAGAGAAAATGGACAGAGTAAAGGACAACAAGAGGAGTGAGAGTATGGATGTGAAGGTCCAGAAATAGAGAGGCAGGATCATAAAGTGACACGGGAACTAATTTGCATAATACTCGAGTACCTACTCTTATTTATTTTTCCAATTGTGCCATAGGGTGACAGAGGAAGAATCAACAGCTACCACTATGGAGGCTCTGAAGGCCCGAATCCGAGAGTTGGAGAAGCAGATCCTTCGGGGAGACCGGTACAAGTGTCTCATCTGCATGGTGAGCAAATCTTCCTCTGAAGGCTGTCCACTAGGCTGCGCCTCAGCCGCAGCGCCTTGCAAAAGTATCAACACTCCCTGTACTTTTATCACATTTTACCACAAAACATAAGACGAGTTTCAATGTTTCAACGCATGCTTTTTATTATTGGAGAGAATTAACTAGATGAGGTTACTCTGGAGGAGCTGCACATATCCACGACAACAGTCCACTCAAAGTCCAGAGCTAAATTTGTTCATTTTTATTAACTGTATGTCAATAAGGCCAGGGGGTGTGAATACTTTATGCAAGACACTTTGAAAGTTTTAATATCAATTCATTCAGTTCTTCAAAACGGAGGAAATCCTATTAAGAATTTGAGGTAAAATCTTCAGGTTTTTTGTTTTATCGAAGGCTATTTTCTCTGATCATTTTCCATGTTGCTCTTGAAGAACTCCACAGACTCCACATTATCTTGGAGCCTGCCTGCGGCTTGCTTGTTCTTCCCCATTTGCATGCTACGAGTAACATCCATCTTTACCTTTGACTTTTTTTTTGGTGTTTTTACGTATATTTTGTGGGTTTAGCCCTCGCATGGCCCCGCGAGTTGATGCAACTGTCTGCGTGATAGTCATGTTCTAGTCAACAATTTACCTGATAGCTTAAACCCAAAAGACGAGAGTGAAATTGTTCCCATTGTACGTTAGCAGTGCATGATGGCAGCCGAGTCAGCACTAAGGTTCTCTGTTTAGCTGTTTTTAATGGAAATTCATCAATCAGTATTATCAGAAGTAGGGGACAATATTCGTGTTTGATCAAACACCTTTCATCCGAAGTTGCATCCCGTGATCGGTGTTTGTTCTCCCCACTTTATGTCAAGTACCCATCCTGTCATCCTTCAAGCTTGTGGACAGTTCGGCATTGGCATTCTGTCCCTGTGTGTGTCCGCGCGCGCACGTGTGTGTAAAACGGGTAATTACCAACGCCTGCGCTTCCTAAAGGTCGCTTAGTGCCTGAGGTGACACGGAGGGCAAGGCACAGCGATCGATCACTCACTGCCCCATGGACACGTGGCTCCTCGCCACTCATCTGTCACTGTCCCTTATCTCTGTCACACTCCAGGGGCCCCGCAGAGAAACGCAAATATGTGTCCACACTCCTCCATCTAATCTGTCTATGTCTGTCTGTCTTTAGGTTGTCTCTGTCCTGTCCTGTCACATTGTCTGATCTAAAAGTCATCAGATTAGTCTCACTTGTTGCCGGGGATGGGGCGGGTTTTTGAAGGAGGCGGAGGTTTCCACCGAAAGCCTCGAAGCCGATGCATAAAAATAATGACAGAGAAAAATAACCTACGAAGTCGTCTCAGTGATCAGGATCCTATGAGCAACATTTATACATATTCCATCGTAATAATTTACTTTATGAATTAGAACGTTTACGTCATTGTCTCGTAATTTTATTAAAACACATTTATTCCTGCTGCCACCATGTTGGCACTTTCTTCTACCTACCTCTAAGCAGCTTAGTGCTTCAGCACAGCATCTGCAGTGAATTCCTACTGCCACCTACTGGCCATTTTTGGAAATTTTGTGATTCTTGAGAATATTTCTAAGCACAAACCTATTGCTAGACTGGTAGTTGTTTAATAGGAGCTAAAACAATGCAGTTGCACAATTAATTATGCAGTAAAGCTTTCATATTTTGTCACATTACAACCACAAACTTTGCTTAATTTTATTGTGATTTTATTAGATAGACCAACATAAATTTCTCCACAGTTGTCCTGAGGAAGGAGAAAAGCCGAATTTGTTTCTTGCCAGCTCCTTAACTCTTAAGTTTCAAGCAGGTTTAGGTTTTACAACCTAACCTACCAAGACATGACTTTCTGCCTAAATTTAAAGGGTAGGGAAGAAAAGTGTTAAGTAAAGCAAGCGCTACAGATGTCATCACCTCAGGTGTGAGAATATGTTACAGCCACGCAGTTCATTAATCTGTCCATTTCTTTTGGAAGAATAGCACAACATTCTTTTAAGAAAACCTTAAGAAATCAAGTTTACAGTTTGCTGGAAGCTCAGCATGGGACAGCAAACATGTGGGATTAGGTTCTCTGGACAGATGAGATGATAGCTGAACATTTTGTACTACAACCGTAGCACCATGTCTTAAAGTAACGCTGCACTCCACCCTGAACACACAATCTCCACAACGAAACACGACAATGGCGCCATCATGTTGTGGGAATGCTTCATCAGCATGAACTGATGTTTGAAGCTATGCAATGGGGGATCATCTTAGAGAACCTGGGTGTTTGTCGCAAGAAATCCCAGCAACAAATTGAAGTTTGTTTTTGGTAGGTAACATAAGGCGACAATGGCAGATTCCCAAGGCACTGTTTCTTGAATAAATGTCATGTTTCTTTTTTTTTTTTTTAAATTTACATTAAACCTGCCAAACCAAGTTACTTCCTTCTTGAGGGAACTGGTTTAATTCTGAGTCAATTCATCAGTATGACGTGAACCTTCAGTCCTGAGTTGAAGCAGTTCAGCCGATTGCGATGTCGTCACAGACTCTCTGGCCGTCATTGGGGGGAACCTCTAGCGTCAATCGGTGTGGCCGTCTGTGTGTTTGTCCCCGTGCCTGTCTGTTTGCACTTTGGTGTCGGTGAGCACGATGAGTTGAGCTTCCTTGATTAGCTGCCACCTTTCGCCCCTCACTCTCCTCTCCCCGAACCCCCACCCCACCTTTCCTCCCCGCCTCCCCTCCTTCCGCAGAGAAAGCCTGCTCTCAAGCCAGGCGCAGAGATCAAGAGCATAGGGGTGTGGTCGGGGTCCCGGCCACTGGCCAACGAGGTTGGAGAGAGGCAACCTAAGTCCCTCCCCCTCGGCCTGTACTGCCTGTACAGGGGCCTTGTGATTGGGGGCTACGGCAGCAGCATAAAGAGGCTCCTCCCACAACCCCTACGGAGGGTAAGGCGCTACCTCCCTCCTACCTCCCGCACCTCTTCGTCCTCTTCCTCACCAACTCATCCCAACTCATCTCTCCATGTTATCTCTGAGATGAAAAGACAGCGGTGCTTCTCCACGGCTTTGTCCCCTCCCCCCACTCCTGCATCCCGCTCCCTGCCCTCCCCGTACCTGCCCCTCCTCCCATCTGTAGTCGTTGCCTGCCCGATGTCGTGTCAGTGAGTGTGTTCCACCCCAAAGGTTGACCGTTGAGTCGTACCCCATTGTGCTGCCTTGCTCAGTGGTTTTTGTTTTTTAACCCCCCCGCCCGCCGGCTGTGTTGTTCCATGGACAGCGGTCCGATGTCGTGAACTGGTCAGGAAACATTGCGGGGTTCTGTTTGGTTGGATGTTGGCGACTGGAACTTGTGTCACTTGTGAATCTTTTGAAATTTCTCGATTTCTTTCTCCTTTTCAGGACTCGTACACGATGCCTCTGACGTCCATCCAGTGCTGGCACGTCCATTGTGAAGAGTGCTGGCTCAGGACTCTGGTACGCCTTACCACACACACACACACACACACACACACACACACACACACACACACACACACACTCTCACTCACATCCTCTTCTTTCCTGCAGCTCCTCATTTTATGCAATTATTGCAGCCTCATTTCACAGTCAGTGACTTTCTCTCTGTTCTCGTGCCCAACAGGGAGAAACTAAAATGAAATATTCCCCAAATGGCTTGTTCTAATATTGCACTCACAATCCAGGCAGTGCAAACACTTTTAGCCTCAGTGGGGGAAGAGCTTAGATGGAATGGTCCCCAAAAGGCTTGTTAAGATGTTGGAATAAAGTAGTGAACTCAGACCTCCGATATCTAATACACAGTGCCGCGGGACTGTGCGCACACACACACACACACACACACCCCCCTGTTATTCTGTTGGTTATTAGTTAGTCTAATATATTCAGTTGAGTGTAATTAGCCGGTGCTAATGTGGTAACAAAGAGTAGAAGAAAACAGTGTTCCTTAAGTCGGGGAAAATGAACAGTCTCTATTTGGTGCCTCTCTCCCAGACTACCTCCTCTTTACATAAGCCGCTTACTGCCGTCTCCTCTTCTGCCGTTCCCATTTTGTCACAGTATTTCCCTCAAGTCTTGTTCAACTCGCAGACATATTAAAAGTGACGCTTTTTTTATTTTTTTATCTCAAGGAAACCATGACTACAGGATTACTGGGCACTCGTACAGGATGTAGAGTACAAATTGCCAGTGCAACATGTAGGATCATCTGCAGCGCCAAGACTGTTTCCTCCATGCAAAGGAATGCATATGGAGATATAATATTTAAAGTCTCAAATATTTGCCAATTTCAGCTATTTGTAGGTGGTTGTTGTCCCTAATCTATGCGAATACCAACAGTCCTGAGTATATTGGGATGTAGTGACAGAACACATCTCAATGTGTGGACGACCTTCCCAGAAGAGTTGAAGTTGTTGTAAGTAACATGTTTACTGGAATGGTTTTAAGACACTAGAGTCCCTACAAAGCCTCAACCTTTCATTTGGTTGGTTCAACCTCTACCAGTAATCCCACTACTGCACAAATATGACCGAGGACGTGAGTGAATTATCTACTCCACATAGAAAATGTTATTTGATTCTGATAGCCTTCCAAATCAAACAGATGTTCCAAATAAACTTCAATGTAGGTCTCAAAACAGCAGCACAGAAACCAGATCTGAAGACGGCGGTGACTAAATTATCACCTTTTGACGATGAAACTGCTTAATAACAAAGTCCACCATCTGACTTCTTGGTCAAACTGAATACCAACTCTGTCTGTGCTGCACATGTATCCTTGTTCGTCGATCCACAAGCCTCTGCGTTTTCTAAGCGATCATATCGAACCTCTCTTCGGCCAATCATTGGCGTTCACGAAACCTAACCTGATCTGATGGTGATGACCTCTGATCACACAACCATCTGGCTTCACTGCCTCTTTTTTAATTTTTATTAAATTGTTTTCCAATTGACTTAGCATCTATAAGATCCATCTAACTCTTGTTGTAATGTTTCAAATCGAACCGCAGCAGCTGCGATAAGTGAACGGCGAAGGGAGCAGCTCCTCTGGCGCTGAGGATCAAATCCAGTCCCGGCTCAGTCGGAGCATCTCTGATTTAGCGCAGTGGGATATTACGGTCTGCCTTTAATGAGCTTTTATTTGGCATTTATACGTGTTAATGATTGTTTGGAACATGACTTTAATTTAAAATCAATGCTGATTCATGGAGAACTTCATCGGGGTACAAAGAAAGCCGCCGCCTGCGCATGTTTTATTCATTACCTAAACTGTAATTTAGTTTTCGAGAAAAAGTGTTCTGTGTACCTGTATTTGCTGTGCGTGCTAATGTATGCGGCATTAAACTCATAGCCTGGAGACGGCTGTAAAAATGGGAGGGCCGAGCTGATCAAAGTAAATGCCGAGGAATCTAGTTAACACCAACCCCCAGCTCCTTACTGTCGTAATGAATAAGGCAGCTGGAGCGCAGCATGACGGGAGCTCACCCGTACGCGCTTACCGACCGCACCACACAGGGGTAGTAAGTTTTAATAGGTGTGCAAATCAGAAAAAAAAAATGGTATGCTCAAATTATCAATTAAAATTATCTATTGAGAAGTTGGCCTGATATTTGTACCTGAACTTGTTTATTTTCATCCCATTTGAGCCATGAATGTTAGCAGGACTTTATCTGTCAGACCTTAAAGCACATTTCAGATTACCTTCAACCCAAAGTGTCCTTTAAAGACTTTGTCCAGCAGCATTGTGGCAAAACAAATGAAACAATAGAAGGTTACGGTTTTGTTTTTGGTTTTTTTACATGTATATAACAGATGGACATTCTTTTGTCTCTTTTCGTTTTGATGGGTGCCAGTATAAGCGTCTACTTTAATGCATAGAGGTAACCATGTCAACCATTTAGGGGCAGAAATGGATCACGCTGTGTGCTGTGGAGTTGTGATAGCAAAACAACAAAAAAAAAATCAGGCTAGCTTTACATACACCCATTGTTATTGATTTTAAATTATATTTCATAGTCTTAAGAAAGGTTTCAATAGATAAAACAAGGTATTCACGCATCCTTAAAAAGTCTTAAATTCATGTATCTATGTAATAATAAATCAATTAATCGTATGATAATAATTTCCATGTGCATGTTTTATAGTTTTTCTTTTTTTCTCTCGTTCTACCAAAATTGTTCTTCAGTTTGATGCTTTGGTCTCAACTAGACCTTCTTTTGAAAGACGATCTTGTTTATCTTCATGATTCATCTTATTTGTTGTTTCTGTTGTTCATTTATTTTGGATATTTAAAATGTTTCCAGTTCCAGTGTTAAATGTTCATTAGAATTAATAATCCTTGAGATTGTGTTGTTGTACCATCATAATGCCGTCACTGTTATATTCCTTGAAGTTGGTCTCAAACGACAGTATCGTTTATTGCAATAACTTCTGGGACAATTTATCGTCTAATAAATTTTGTGATGTGGCAGGCCTGATTTAAGATTGAGGCCTTAGAATGTCTGAAATTCACAATAAAGAAAATAATTTCTATTTGGTATTAAATAAGTTAATCACAAGTCTTACGATTTTCATGGCAGGATTATTTAATGTTTTGTTTTGATTATTTTTCTTGCGGGACTTTTCTGTCAAACAAACGTTTGACATCTTCATTCCTTTCTGCGACTTGAGGCCGGCACGGCTACCGCTAACTAGCTGCTAATAAATCCTTGCTAGCTAGCTAGCTTTTTTTTTTTTTTTCTTGCATCTGTAGTTGGAAAGTATTAATTGGTTTTCAGTCGTTTGGATAACGTTAGTCTTCACCGTTTGCTCACTTCTGTTGCGAACCCATCTGATGTGACATTCAGTCTGTGCAATAAATCTCCCCCAAAAAATCTTGACACTATTAAAGTACAAAATGTGCAATTTTCTTTTGTACATTTCTGGGCAAAACAGCTGAAAAATGTATCACATTATAAACGTTTCACATTGATGAATACAGATTTAGTGTTTTGTTTTAAATATCTGAAGCGCCGCCAAGCTGGAGGCGTGACCTTTCCCGTTTTATCCACAATTTCCTCTCGAGCTGTTACTCATTTTCTCCTTTCACACCGCGCCGCTGTTGTTTATTCTGAAGCAGTTATGAGGCATGGTGGCACAACCTTAAACCGCTGCTGCTGCTGTGCGAGTTGCTCGACTCAAACGCTGTATCGTTGTTCAAGAAGACGACGATGCCCAGCTTCTCCTGTAATCACCGCGCGGCGAAACCGAGTAAACAGAAGGCGCCTGCAGCTAGCCGTTACCAGCCAACGCGGAACAAACAGGATGGAAGGGAAGCTGAAAAGACGGGAGGTGAAGGAAAAAAATCCTTGAGACCACCCACTCCGAATCGAAGAGCGCTCTCTGCCCTGCGTTGCGTATTATCACCTGCTGCTTTACTGCAGATGGCGCGCTATCAAAGCAGAGCGAGGAGAGGAAACGGTGCACTGCTGTAAGAAGGTTAAGTTATCCCCACATTTGTAGGAAGGAGGTAATGAGTCGCCATAAATGTTAGTACTTCTGCCAGGCCTTGGTAAACTTTGACATAATTAAGAACTCGGAGACTCTACATATGTTGCTTTGTTGAACCGAGTGATTTATTTTGACTTACACAAGGTTTCAGGTCCATCTCATTGAGCTGGAATATCATTAAAAAGTTCATTTGTTTTAGTAACACAGGTCAGAAAGTGATGTATTTGAAAGATTTATTTGCTAACTTCGTTGTTCACGATGAAAAACCAAAGATTAGTTTATAAGAAAATTCCAATATCTCATAACGAGAAAAAGGACTTTTAAAACACATTTTATGTTACGCCCTCACCATCATGGGGAAAACTGCTGACCTGATAGTTGTCCAGCAGACAGTCATTGACATCCTGCATGAGGAGGATAAAACATTAAAGGTTTCTAGTAAGGAAGCTGACAAGGTGTCATATTTAAGTATATTTATGGAAAGTTGACTGGAAGGGGAAACGTGTAGTAGAAGAATAGGCCTGTCACAATAACACATTTTGCTGGATGATAAATTGTCACAGTAATTATTGTGATAAATTATATTCTTCTTTTGAGACCGTTTTAAAGTAATATATTGATAACGGCAAAACAAAGAAGATTTTCTCTCTCTACGAAAACAAAAAACTTCAACTTTGTAAAGAACACTATTAACATTTTAAATATCCAAAATAAAACGCGACAACCAAAACTAATTTAAAAAAAGGACTCAAATAAAAAACACATTTAGCCAAAACCATAAATAAAATGGATTATGAGTAAACAAAATGACCCAACAAAAGATATTAATCTTCAAAATGGAAATGATCAAGTCCCTCCTGAAACGTCTGACCTGGGATTAGGACAGACAGAACTGACCTGCTACTCTGTCTGGTCCAAATCCTCCATTTCAGATAATAGTCAATTTTGCGTTTCATTTGGTAACGGCGCTGTCAGAGTCTAAAAAGACGAGTCAAGAAAACACAGAGTTACAATCACATTTAGATGCACGGTGAAGTTGTTTTGAGTTTTCATGTTGTGGACGTTCTTCCTGAGACACAGAACATTACGAAAATCCAAATAAACAAAAAGAAAAACACGAGTTGCATCCCTCTTAACCTTTTGAATTAAATCGCTATGTGAACAAACATCCTCACCTCAAACACCTTACAGCGTCATAAAGTGGTGCTTAATCTCATTAGCAGCCAAGCTAACTCTTCTCTGTCTGCCCACCACAGGGGAACAAGAAGCTGTGCCCGCAGTGCAATACCATCACCTCACCTGGAGACCTGAGGCGCGTCTACTTGTAAAGAGCACAACAGCTGCCTCTTTCATTTCCTTCACCATGGATTCTGCCGTTTGCCCCATTTGTCACCCTTAGCTTTCTCCTGTGGACTGTTCGCCCCCAAACCTCCGAGAGCATTTAGAGACAAGACAGCAGTCTTTGAGACTCCACTGGCTCTTTCGGGAGGCTGACACTCTGTTGAAGAAGTGACGCATAGACACTCTCGTTGACTGTCCGGTCGTCCATTTGCAGAAAGAAAAGAAAATATGGTGACCCGAAGTCCCAGATGTTTAACAAATAGGTTCCACTGAAGGACTTTTGTCAGTGGAGAGCCCTTACCCCACCCATTAAAAATAAAAAGTCCTGCTGACTCCTGGTAGCTTCACCCTGCTGGGGATGAACTCCTCGTTCCCGCGCTTCTTTAAAATGTGACTCCAGCTTGGAGAGCAGGATCATCGTTGATGACTTGACAGAAACCTTCTTTGTTTTACTTTATTTTTTTAATCTTTTATTTTTGTTTGTTTTTTGTCTTTTTTTCTGAAAAAACAAACTCTTTCCTCACAGAACTTTTGCTTAAGTGTTTGGAAAATAAAATAAAAAAAAATTGGACCAGCCATCAATATTGAGCTTTCAACCAAACTGAGAATACCCCTCCGAACCTTTCGGAAAAAGAAGTTTGACGCTCCCTGTCCTCCATTTCTTCTTTTCTTTTCATTTTCTTTTTTTTTTGTGGTGTTCTAGTGAAGTAAACCAAAATTTGCCCCCCCTTCCAAAAAGCAGTGCAAGCACATGTAATATAGTTCTATGTAAGTTTACAATGTTGGGTGTAAATGACATGGAGTTCTCATACACACTTGTACATGCAAAAGACACACACCGAAGCATACATTTAAAATCCCTTTTTTTTCTTTTTTTTTTTTTGTTTTGGGGGTTTTTGAGCCAAAAGTTGGTTTGGGAATAATGTGTGTGTGTGGGGGAAAAAAATGGCTGGAATAAAAAGCCTTCTGTATTTTTGAAAAGAAAAAAAAAGATCATTTTAAGGTCTGTTGAAGTTTTATTTGAATGTACAGGAATAAAAAGAAGATAATAAAAATAATAAACTACTCGAGACTAGATTGTCAAGATTTTAGGTGGTGTAGTTTTTCTGCAGGTTACCCTGGAAAACTAGATCAGAACATAAAGCCAGGACAAATGTTAGTTTTATTGAGTGGAGAGATTCCTATTGCCCAAGCCTTCCTGAAACCATGCAGAGCAGCCCAAATGTTCTCTGAAACATTTTTTTTTTAGGACAGCTTCTTCTTTTCGCCAACCATTTCTTCTTCATTTCTGTTGGGGTAACACCATGATCACATCATAGTCAGCAGACACTTTTTTTTTTTTACCCCTACTTGTCTCCAACAAAAGTTCTTTTTCCTAGTATTCCCATAATCCTGTGCTGCATAAAAAGGTCCCAAGAAGCAAGTCCAAAGGGCAGGTTTTTCTTTTTTTTCTCTTAAGCAGTAACAAATGAGTAAAGGCTCTTTAAAGGAAAGATGCCCAACGCTACACTGGCAATCTCAACCAACCCAGAGCATTTTCCCCTTTTCCCTTTACCGCAGCGGCATCAGCAGCCAAGATGGTGGTGTGCTTTGTGTTTGTAAAACTATGTAATCTGTGATGTCTGTATTGTTGTAAGAAATATTGGAAAAAAAGAAAAATAAAACTTCTCAAATATCATGAGTGGACTTCCTCACACAGGATGAGTGGTGAAGAAAAGTTGTGGGGGGGAGGGACCCTGGCAGATACGGCTTTCATGCAAAGGCGCCCAGAATTTCTATCCTTTTAAACTCATTTGATGCCATTTAGATGCCATCCAGTGTTGGATGTTGTCAATGGGTCCCACAGCTTCAAAGCTTTCCTGCTTACCTAAGAACCAAATGTTTGGAATCCACACTCTGGGTAACTTGTAGAAGAAGAAAATTACTTTTTTGTCACCTCAAATGTAGCTTTTTCATTAGATTTACCTAAGTCTACAGTTAGTTTGACAGTGGTAGGTGAAAATACTTTTGAACAAGATTTGCAACTTTACCATTCACCCCATTACTTTAGAACAAGTCCATCGGACTTTGCCCCCCCCCCCCCATAAACTACAAGAGATTTGCGTCAGTTCCCATTTCTGTCTTGTACGTTCATGGACATGGTACACGTCTTTCCCATTTGTAAGATACAACTGACATGGATTAAATACCTAAATATCAAATGGCATCCTTTTTTTGCAGATTCCCTTGTTTCGTGTAGTAAATGTCTTTGTTTTTTGTTAAGGGAGGATGTTATTTTAGGTGTTGGCTTGTTTAATAGTACAAGCTATAATGTTGGTCAAATTGAATTCCCGGTCCAACCTTCATGCCCTTGGCAAATAATGAGTGAAAAACACAAATAAAGTCTTACTGGCTCAGTCGTGACCCAGGTGAACACAAAGCTGGTGGTTGAAAGATATTTTTATTAGGAACAAGAAGATCTATGTTAAGAGCAACACAGTGAGGGTTAAGCTATGCGTCTGAATAAATGAGGGGTCTAATGAAGAAACGGCGAAGGCAGCCAAACATGACTTGGGCTATGGTTACTCATCTAAAGAGGTACAATGAAGAATCGGAATCAAATAGAGGAAGCTGTCTGTCAGACTGTGGTAGGACAACTCTTGGCTTTCCAAGAACTACATGCCATATTGGACCATAGCTGGGTAGCACAAGTTTTAAAGACTCTTTGGCATGAAGGCAATCATTAGTGGAGGTGGTTGAGGAATTATAAATAACTTGGTATTCATTTGGATAACAGACTTGATTGGAGATTCAACAGTGAAGCCGTCTACAAGAAAGGACCGAACAGGCTGTACTTCTTGAGGTAGCTTAGATACTTCAAGGATTACAGGAAGATGCTGCAGATGTTGTATAAGTCTGTTGTTGAGTCTCATTTCTTCTGCCGTCATCAGAACCAGGGACATACAAAGGCTTAACCTGATAAAGGAAGCTGGTTCTGTTGTGTGGAACCTCAGGAGACAATGGTGCAAAGAATGATTTTAAATAAAGTCAAGAAAATTATGGACAACCCTGAGTATCCTCTTCATGAGGCCATCAAAAAAAGATAGAGAAAAAGAGTCTTCAGTCAAAAATCCCTTCAAATTTGCACCAATACAGACTGCTACAAGATGACCTGGGCGATTGCTTCCTGGAGGCAGGGGCTGTGTTGAGGTTTTAAATTTTATCCGGTCACCAACGTTGGCCCGTAACGTATCTAATGCGCCAGTTCGACGCTGAGAAGCTTACTGGAAATTGCCTCCCCTTTAAGCAACCATCCCCCATCCTGCAAAGAGAGAAGTGCCAATCCCAACAAGGCGGCTTTTAATGTCAATTCAATATGTGGGAGGCAATGGCCAGACTACACCCATTGGCTCACAATAACTGTAGAAACCATGACAAGTATATTGGTGATCACATTACCTTCCAGCCCTGTCCTGATACCCCTTCACCTCACCCTTAGAAGATCATGTCATTCAACCACAACTGTGGTGTCAAAGATATCACTTCTGCAAATAAGTTTTCAAAGACATTGTAACCATCTTCAGAATTTAGCCGTACTTACGATTTCGGGAACTCTATCATGGCTGTGAAGAAAAAAATCTTTTCAGCATGCGGAAGGGGAGGTTGAATGTGTTTTCTGGGCAGGGTTGTGCAATGTCAAGTGTGCTTTCCTGCACACTAATGGGTGGAGTAAGAAGAAATTCTCCCCAAAATTGTAGGTTTATTCATCACTGTAAGCTAATCACATTAAGGCTTTGAAGCTTGAAGAGGAATCGTAAGAGGGATCATCTTGAAGTGATAATTCTAGACACATCAGAACAGCAAGTTGTACAAAAATTCAATTGACAAAGTCTAAAAAAAATCAAAGATGGCTGGAAGTATGCCAGTAACTACTGCACTATCCAATCAATGACCAGAAATGTCTAGTTGGTATAGACAGGAAGTCTCACAGTCACTGCCAAATGTTACACTTGATTCCAATGGGATTTGCTGATGTAGAACAATAACTTGCTGGTCTTAACCCTTTTCTGATATTGGGTGTGAAAATGATGAGTTACAGAAGGAGGCATTAGTCGTAGTTGCAGCATTCCCAAGCAGCATCAAGAAGAGAGACACAAGGAGCTCATAGGTGAAAACAGTGCAGTTGTGGAAGATCAAGGCCTGATTGCTCCAGCGTTAATCTGGGCTTTCAATACTTCAACGCTTCCTGATGAAACAACCTCAGTGATTTCTTTTAAGTCCCTTGAGCATTTCAGAGGCCGTGTAAAAACCTCAGGCTTTTTGGTGGACGATCTCGGCTTCAAGCTTGACTGAATTAAAGTGACAGACTCCGTGAATGGTAGGCTTTCGACTGTTGCTGTAAAGAAGGACAGCTATGTTAGCCACAGATGTCTTTATATAAGTCAGAAATGTTTCATTGTACATTTTGACTTGTTTATCTCAGGATTCTTCTTAGGATTTCTTGTCTCATGTTTTTTTTTTCTCAGACTAAGAGTCCTTCCACTTATGCACAGGGTTTAGGTTTGTTTCGAATTTTTACGAACCACAAGTTCAAAATCTAGGTAAGTAGGTCTGCCGCTAACGATTACTTCCATTTTCCGCAAAAACAAAAATAACGAAAGCGCGGGAGAAGAATGGTTTTGGTGTGAATCTGGTAAAAAAAACAAAAAAACAATGTGTTTAAATGAAAACAAACGGCTTTTATCCGTTAATTAATCCATTTGCATAGTGCAGGATTCATTCCGCGAGTCAGCAGACCGCCGTTCTTCAACCGCTGCAGACTGGCAGAAAATCCTGCTGCGACAGACGTTGCCAAAACCGAGGCCTGTTCTCCATAAAGTGAAATACCAACATGTATGAGTGTTTGATTATGAGTCAGTCATTAAGACAAGTATTGTCAGATGCCGATAAAACTTTACACCTGGGTTGAAAACCGCAGCGAGATAGGAGCCTCGCTTGAAAGGCAAACTCTCACCGAAATCGAGACGGGAAGGGATGGCAACATGCTGGCAACATCGCTCCCAAAACCACGAGGCATTCGGAGGATCGTGACGGCAACAGAAAGATGACACAAAAAACAGCGTAGAGAGGGAGATGTTTTAACATAAGGTTAAGTGTAATTGTGCCTTTCATGGCTCGTTTTGCAATTGCAATGCAAGTGAACAGATCATGTGGTGCAGAACGGTAGTAATAGGTAACAGCAATAGTAACAAGTTACCATAGCCACAAAAGCGATCCTTAAGCAAATTGATAGTAGTCAGGAACAGTTTAATTGCTTTTTGAATTGGGAAGAAAAAAAAAGCACATGCAGGGCGCTATTGCCATCTAGAGGCTTTTACCTGACATGTACCAAGTTTTTCCCACAAATAATCTGGCCCTTGCCGTTGGATATCTGGCACCAGATCCTCAGACGGCATCTCCGTCCAGGAGAACTCCGTGTTTTCTGAGTTTTATACCTGCTATTCCTTTGGTTAAGCTGTTTCAGAGAAACCTGCAGCATCAAACATCAGAGCTCATGATCGAGGAGCTCCTTGCGAGCGTAATTAGAAGGGGGATTACTGCAGTATATTCTCTCTCAGTACAACGGACTGCTGCTCAGATCTGGATCCAAGCTTCAAAGAAAAGCTGCCCAAGGTAGGGCCTTATTAGACCCAGCGTGAAGACCCAACCCTTTAAGGGCTCCTGTAAGTGCTGTCAGATGTTAATAAAGTCTTGGAAGAGAGGTAATCAGATGAGGAGTAATGTGTTGCAGAACATTTTGGGCAAAAGCGATGCACTGATTATACAAGTAGCAGTCAAGTGTGCAACCAATTAATATTCTGGACACTTATACTTGGGATTGTGTGGGATTTAGTGTTTCCATTCGGTGGGAAAACACCAGCATTCATAAGCTTATGAGTTTGTTTCAGTCCACGATTGATGTTGAAGGTAACGGAGATGTTGCAGGGACATATTGTGTTGCCGTCCAAAAGTATTCCCACTATGTGAAGTTGTTGTTTGTCAACTTTGTTAAAAATTTTTATGGTGTTTTTTGTTGTTTTGTTTTTTTGTTTTTATCTAACCATGGTATCATTTACCAAATGGTGGAAAATTAAGTGTTCAAAATTCCAATAAATAAAAATCTGATTCGGCATCTGTCCAACTTCCCTGCCTCTACTGAAGATGAGCATGATGTTGCCACCAACATCTTTTACCGTGGTGACGATGTGCGTGTCTTCAGGGTGAAGTTGCAATGTTAGCTGGCTAATAAGATGAAAATGAGTTCCTCCTGAAGAGAGGACCTTTCAGTGTTTATTTACTACTGTTGTTTTGCCAAATGCTACATGTTTAATGGCTTTCTTCCTGCCACTTTTCCGTAATAGCCAGATTTATGGAGTTCCTGACTAATAGTTGTCCATATAACAATGACTCGTCAACCCGAGCTCTAACTCCTCCAGAGTTACCAGAGTTGCTCCTCTGACCATAACCTCAAGGCCGGGCTGTCACTATGGCAACACACAAGTGGATCTTACATGCTGGACTGAGGGGCGTACGGTAAGATGTTTCAAGCGTTTTATACCTTCATACTTCTCTACAACGTTCTCCATGACCTGTCTATTCTGTTCCTTGGCGTTCATGATTGCCGTTTGTTCACTACTGTTCTCAAACAAACGACTGAGGCCTTTACAGAGCAGCTGGAGTCATTCCTGGATTGCATCGCACACAGGTGGACCCGATTTACTAATTAAGTGACTTTTAAGGCAATTGGCTGCACTCACTTTTAGTTAAGGATATCAGAGTAGAGACTTTACGCCATGCTTGCAGTGATTTTAAGAAACGACTTTTCTTTCACCTTACTCTTCCCAGTTGTGGATGGCTTTATGTTGGCCTACAATATAAGATCCCAATAATATATCATGAGATTTCTGGTTGTAAAGTGGCAAAACAAATACATGTGTATAAAAATTAAGTGAGTTGAGCACTTTAGCATATGTACTGTGTATAATGTGGAACTGATTGACATTCTTATTCAAAAACAACAACAAAAAACTAAACATAGCAGCTGCTTAAAACTGCAGGTTCACTTCACTGACTGCAGGTAATTTATGCAACAAGTTTCTAAATACATAATCAGATGAAGATTTACGCAGATTTGACCCGGTGGACGACGAGTACTTAGTGGTTGTTGATTTAAATCTCCATCATATTAGGGACATGTTGAAACTGATGAGCAGTAAGGGATTTGAATGAGCCCCAGCGGGATGTTTGTCACTAGATTGTGCTTAATATAACCTACAGCTTTAAAAATACGTATAATAAAGTACACACACACATCTGAAAGAGTTTTCTCTTATTAAATCTGGTACATTTAGAATTGTATTTTATCCTTGGTATCATCTGATGCATGAACGCAAAACCAATAACTTCTTTTTTTCTTTCTGTTGTTCCATCGGCGCAGCTCTGATGTCCAAGCCACGTCTTTTGGAGGTCACACAGTGTGAGTCCTAATAAGGATGTACACAGCGTGGTGCGGTCATTATTGGCATTTTATACACACAAGCCCACATGGACAAATCAATATGACACTTGATAGTACCTTCCACGTCCACTCTTACACCCAGCAATTCCTGAAGGTTCATATATATATAAATACATACTAGTATGCACACAGTGCTCGTGAACAGACCCATAAATACACACACGTGTGCACACATTTTGACACAAAGTACATATTGATTTAATGACTAGTACACACATACCATTGGCCGGTTCAACAGAACTGTTTAGCCGCAGGCTGGGTGCCAGAGGTACCGGGCGATCTATCCCAAAGGCGCCTGCAGGAAGAGGCAGGAAACTGAACCAGATTACAGAAGAAACCCCTGAAGGCTGGTTAGCAGCCATTAGGATCACTAATGTCATCAAGCAGCTTCACCCAGATTTTTTTTTTTTTTTTTTTTTTTGCAAATGAAATCTGAAATAAAATCCCCCAGGATTGCAACATCACCTGCAAAATAAGAGTAAAGTAAAAGGGAAATGGATTTTCCTTTTTTGATGTGTTGAGTTCATTCCCCTTGAACATGTTACATGTTACGATCTTATATAACATGTACTTCAATATATAGGACTGTGTGTATTATTTGGATTTCATCTGATGAACAAACACTAGCAGTGCATAATTGTGAAGATGAAGGAGAATGATATGCGGTTTTCAACATATTTTCTGAATAAAAGTGAAAATTCCTGGTTACATTTTACTCTTTGATTATTACCCAGAAATTAAGTTCAGCTCAACCAGTTACATGTAAAGCTGCTTGCCTAGATACAAAACAAAGTTGGTAGTAAACTAACACATTCACGTACAATCAGCCCACCACAAACATCACATAACATCATGTGTTAGCAGCTTGATGGATGGTGGAGTTCTGTTTGTTGTTGTTGCTTTAGCAGAAGAGGGGAGCTGGTAAGAGTTACGCTAAGATAGAAGTTTTCTTCTTCATCTTGGAAGTTTTTGAAGATGTGAAAATTTAGGCATTCGTTTTTTTTTTAAGTCTGTCTTCTCAGAATTTTAAAATGTTTGTTTCCAAGTCAGACAAACGTCGGTGAGGTTTGTGTCATGTCACATGCTCAGTCAGGCCCTGTATCCAGGAGAATCTGTTTAAATGCTGAGAGCGCTTGCCAAATGTCGACCTTGCAGTAACACCGGGGCGCCACGAGGTGGCAGTGTTTCCTTACAAACATTAATTCACTCACTCCTTCGGTTTACGTTGCTCCTTCTGTTCTGTTTATTCCTGCCTGGATCGTCGGACACTTCCTGACCTGTCTCCTACGTTATTTGGTCTTCATTGTATTGTTTGTTTGTATTGTTTGTTTTCTGATAAACCCTCTACAAAGAAAAAAGAAAAAAACCTGGATTTCCTGAGATTAAATTACAAACAGGTTTGACCCTTTTTGCTATTTAGTTGGACTGTAATTTTAACTTTTAAAATATTTCCAAAACCATTTCAGCCATCTCCTTCCACATACTTTCTGTTGGTCTATTCCACTGAATTTGGTAAAGAAAAGAAAAAAGTACAGCTTATGATTGTAGAATAACAACATGAAAAGAAGGAGTATGGATTCATTTACAAGGTGTTTGTTGTATTTTGTGTTAAAGCATAAAGTTCTCCCTGGTGCTGAAAGGAAATGCCAGTGTTTTATATTGGAAACAAGCAGAGCAAAAGACAAGATGAGGAGTGAGGTCATGTCATCTGTTTCATCTCTTCCTTTAGTAACCCCTCACCGCACCTTCTTTCATCTTGGTCAACCCCCCGAGGGGAGAACACTGACCCACTGTGTGCGTGTGTGTGTCGGTGTGTGTGTGTGTGTGTGTCAAGCAAAGAGGTGGTGGTGGTGGTGGGGATTTGCCAGAGGATCCCCATTTCTTGAAAGGGAGAGATGACAACCTGAGATAATGGTGCTAGCAGGGGTGGAACATGAGTGTGTCAGTTTTCAGACCTAATTTCCTCCTGAAATCAGCTCAGAAAAAAAAAAAAGCAATAAAATTCTTCACACGACAACACAGCCAAACAGCACAAGACACTTCAAATAAGTAGATTACACAAACACAATGAAGTGTAAAACTTATTTTAGCTTAAACCCTCAATCAACAAAGCAACCCAAAACCGACCGAAACAAACACACTGACTACAGGTGTAAAAGGACGTGCACTTAGCACCTGTTGCCCGGCTCGAAGCACGCCCATTTCATCCGGCCAGTGCAGAGCAACACACATCCTGCTCTTCCATGGAAAGAAACAACCCCGGCATTACCCACGCTCACCGTTGATCCTGACTTGAGTCCAAGTTAATCCTACCTGCCCGGTGCGAAGAAAAGACAAACTGTTGACACATTAGGTGGGGCCACGGCAAAGAACACATTTTCTCGAGTCGGTCAAGCTCTGTGAGACTCAACAGCAGACTAGATCTTTAACACTGTGGTCGACCCATAAAAAAAAAGGGCAAATATGTTTGTCTTGTCTCACGGTTGTAAATGTAGCTCAAGCCTCACTGGGATATCCCATTGCAGTTCCTACTGACGTCCTGTTTGACCCGGAGAATATCAGCGGAACATATTAGGTAACAGCCGGCTTGTTCGGAGGCACATCTAATCTTCCCAAAGCCTGACTGTAAGGTAATGATAGGTTTTGTTTGCATGGTGCTTTCTGTAATCAGCAAAGGGATAAAGGAACAGATCAACAGGAGGTGATAGACGACACAGACGTGCTCCTCAGCGCACAGAAGGGGCGCATGTAGAGGAATATTTTATCAGGCTGAAATTATTAAACCACCCTTCAAGTTTACCCAAAAGTAATACGAGCACGATCGGATAGAGTCCGTTGGAATTTAAAAACTAAAGTTCACCGTATGGCTGTTGGTTCTCCATACTAGTTTTTAGTCATTTATAGACTAAATTGGAAATGGTGCTTCATCTAAATAAACTGTTTCTGCTCTTTTGCACCAACTTAGAGAACAGAGTGAACGGTTTGATCGGCTGTGGTAAGCTGTCCAGGCCCCGAAGCAGCAAAGCTTCCCAAGACAAATGTCCACCTCTGTGTTTGACTGTTGGTATGACATCTGACATGGTTTTAGTTTTCAATAAATGTAATGGAATGTCAGCCTTCCAGAAAGTATTCAGTTCGCCGCGTTGCTTAGTCTCACTGCAAAATTCACTTTTTTTTAGTCCTTAAATGCATTTTTTTTTGTGTACTTTGAATATCTAGGAGTACAAATATTGTAAATATATTCTCCCTCCATGCTGAGTAGATGTCTTTATGTTCTTTTTGGGTTATATTTTTCAGTCTGTTTATTTTTCTCTATTGCCTGTAATGTTTTCTTGTGTATTATGTCACCACATTTGCTGTGGAACTGCTAAACAAGGCTGTGACTTAAATCAGGCTGGGTGCCAGCAGGGGCGAGAAATGTCTCGTTCATAAAAAAAATAATAAAATGTTCTGAAACGCGTCTCAGAACAGGGGCAAACCAGGGGTCTGTGGAGATACCTAAAAAATGACCATAAGTGAATGATTTACATGTAAAAAGGAAGTGTTTATAAACACACACACACACACACACCTACACACCTACACACACACCTACACACATGGTGGCATGTTGCTTTATGGGATTTTTAAACCCACTTCATGTTGTCAAACAGGTTGTGTTGAAATTGAACTTCCTGTTTCTGCAAATCTGGCAATAATCAGGTTTGAATGTAGATTGTCAAATTAAACAACAACAAAACTGTTATTTAGCCACAGTTTATGATTTTCCTTTTTCTTCTTGTTTCCTTTCAGTCCTACTTTGTCAGTACATGCATTGAGTTTAAGATACATTTCAGTTTCTCCAGTGTGTTTTTCCTATGTATGTTTTCTATCACTTATACTGAGTACTGGCGATTTTTAGAGCAACATTTAGATACCGTGCTTGAAAACTTGACTGGTGTCTTCAACAGTCGGATCGTTTAGCTGACATCCACTCGGCTGAAAACATAAAGATGTGGTAAATGGTCTTTCAGGATATCTGGTGGAGTTTAGTTGTGAATGCAGCCTTGTCTTTGTTGAACTCTCCATACAAGCCCACATCCCCACAACCCCTAAATCCTTCGATAATCAGTTTGCAACACTTGTAACCGACAGAAGCTGATCCTTGTCCTAATCCTGTATCTAAGATTTCAGTTTGTTAAAGGGGAAGTGTCCAGTGTGGCTGTTTTTGTTGTCAAGATTTTCGCAAGCAAGTGGGTAAACCTAGCGCTCATGCTCGAGCAAACAGTGAGACAATGCTCGGCTGGTTTGGGATTAACGCAGACACGGATTGAAGTCCTGCTGTTTCTGGCTGATGTACACGTTCGCCTGCTGACAAAACCCGGAACCAGTTGACTTACCGAATACAAGACGGACTTTAACCGACCCACATCCTGGGCCCTGAACAATCGTGCCGCCTCGTTCTCAGGTTGGAGATCGTGGCCGTCGTTCTTGGTGATATTTAATGTCTCGCTCCAGGCGTTCTCACAAAGACACGAGGCCCCCGTGTTTCTTCGTGTCTTTGAGAGAGATCAAAGAGAAACTGCAACGTGAGATTCCCCCCCCCCCTTTTTTTTCTTTTTGTCTTTTGAGTAGGAATTGGATGAAAGTGACACAGTTCAGTGAAAAAGGTGTTTTTAGACGAGCTCTTCTTGTTTTCGCCATGGTTTAGATCCGTTAAATGGGTCGGTTACCTACAATCACACAAACTCGGTTATCTTCCAGAAATAAAGCGTGCTGCTCATTTGTTGTGCTTTGACCCAGACTGTAATGGTTCGCCGCAGTGAGCTATTGGAAAACATTGGCATGCATGCCCCCTTTTTACTTTAATACCCCTCGTTAAAATCCGGTGGCTTTGAAAGTCACCAAATGTAGTAAATAAAGCGCACATGTGTGTGATTTACTCTGTGTGTTAAACCCAGTGGATCCCTTCAGAGGTTCATTCAAAAACATTACTGAATTAAAAGCATCGCGATGGCACAGCAACACAGCGGAAAGATCAAGGATGAAGTTGTGGAACTTTCAATCGACGTCGGATCATAAATATCCCAAGCTCTGTGTCGTGATTTGGTGCTGTTGGTCTTAATAAGATCTTTGAAGAGGTCCAATAATGGGTCGGTCTTGCAGGATCTGTTCTTGTTCTGCGGTTTTGGACCTGCTTGTCTGGGAAGAGATCGCTCTGTGAATAAAAACGTGTGCACTGAGGCTCAAGTTTAGGTCCAGGTAGTTTGCAGTCCACACGTCGCGCCCGTGGGGACGTTTGTTTCCCGGCGCAGCCTTTCGTTTCGCTGCTCTGCAGATGACTTACAGATTTATTTGCCTTGAACAGCAGAGGCAGACTCATTCCAGCAGGCATTGTGTTGTCATGAAGACTTTTAAGAAGTGGACTTCCTTACATTAAAGATATTTGTCATTTCAGGCAACTCTGTTGGTGAAGATTTTGATGTTTGCAAAATGTTTTAAACCTTGGCATTTACCTGATTACTTACCATTGGTCAGGTGAGTACTTTTGTCCAATCAAGCTTTTTTTTTTTTCTTTTTATCATCAAAGCAGCTGGTCCAGTTAAAGTCCAGAATTGAGAATCAGTTGCAAGATGTAAAGATAAAAAATATCTGACTGTTGGTTTTATAGTTTTGGTTGAAGCAGAATGTGTTTCCGACCGTTTTCCCTTTGGCCCTGAATGCTCCCGCTGCGCCAGCCGGTTTTGCAACACGTCTGTGCAGCCAAGTTGTTCTACTGCCGTGTGAAGCAGAATGAATCAGTGTGTCTCTTGTAGGCACGCATGTTTGCAGATGCAGCACTCTGAGCACATCCAACAAAAGAATACACCATGGCTTTAATTTTGTACACTTTTCCGATTTGTAAATCCCCAAAATTTAGTTTTAAAAATGTATGCATTCCACAGAAGACAGAATAATATGTGGCATGTTAAGTAAGAGTAAAAAAGTATTTCATTAAGAGGCTGCTCATGTATTATCAGATCATCTGACTTAATATTTAAAAACATCAGACAGACAAAAATGTAAATATCGTACAAATTCTGGTATTTTAAAAACAAAATAACATCTTACAAATTGCTTTTTATGAAAGATTTTTTGTTTTTTTTAATAGGGTTGCGGGAACACCACAAAGCATCTCTGCTTAGAGCACACAAGGTCTAAAACCGGCTCTGGTTGCAAATTTGGCAAGCGAAACAGAAACATTGTACAAAGACATGGACTTTATTGTGGATTTGTGTTGTTGTTTTCAGAGACCTGAGAGGTGGTGTGGGGGGAACACAGGGACGGAAGGGATAAAGCAGAAGACCAGAGGGGAGCCGTCTGTCTGCCTGAGTCGTGAGGTTGAATAGATGAGAGCCAGCGTTGCCCCAGGCCGGACCTGGCCGGCCGGCTGGCTGGCCGGCTGCCTGCCTTCGCGCTCGTCCCTCTTTGACTGTGCTCACCTGTTCAAATACATCCCTGAACACATGAGGAGGGACTAAGGGGGGGCGTGACGCTGCAGGTTGGGTTTGAATGTTACACATCACTTTGGATCATGCTCACTGACTGTCTTCTGCATTCTTGCCTTCATTTAAATGCTCGCACAACCATCACAAAACTTTTTTTTTTTTTCTGTTGGATCAAATCAAAGTTTGATCAGTGAAAACCAGCGGATGAAGCAAAAGGCAAAAAACAAACAAAAAATTTAAAAAAAGTGTCTTGGAAAAAGTTCTATACCCGTCTTGAACTTTGTCAGGACAAAACACATCTGTTTTTTGGGGGGTTTTTTAGCGAAGAGGGCAGAGAAAAAAAGCCATTGTTAACAGAGATCTACAATTTGAATGTTGCCATAAGAAATGAAAGGAACACAAATAGCAAACATGGTGAGAAAACCTTGTGGCATTGAAAACCGACACGCCGTATCACCCATAAAACACCACATCGCAATGAGACAAGATGGCGGCTACATATTGCTGTGGGAATGACTTTCTCCAACAGAGAAGAATGTTTCGAGACAAAGAAAAGACAAACGGAGATAACAGAGAAAACAATGTTTTGTTTTGTTTTGTTGCAGTGACAATAGTCTACAACCAAAATGCAAGTATAGTTAAACCAGAAACAATGGAGAAAAACAAAAGGAGGCTCCCGGTAGTTTACTTCCTCACATACAGAAGAAATCATCGAAAGCTTCTCTCGTCTTCTGTCACCTCCCGCCCCCTGACTTTGTCCCACTCTCCCATCCATCGTTCCTGAGCCGTCTTGCATCGCCCGCGCTGAGGGGAGAGGGATTTTGATGTCCCAGACAAAGGACAATTTGGGTGATTTCCTGTGCGCCAGTGTCATATGATTTTGTCCTGAGGCGGTCCGGGCTCGAGAGCCCTTTGTCTGGCTTGGCCTGAGCCATGGAAGTCAGGCTTCCCTTCCTTTTCATGTGGCCTGTGTGAATGAGACGGGTCCGCGGCTATTGTGGTGTGATTTAGTGGTTTATCCGCTGGATCCAATGACGGAGGGTTTGACGTGCAGTGTTAACTGCGTATTTGATACCACCAGCCAGGGCTTTCACAGGGATAGTCTCCCTACGTAGAGATGACTTGCGTATTGTCGGCAACAATAGCTTTTGTCGCGCCGGATAATAGATTTGGTTTTAAAGATATTTCCGTGTTTCTGCGGTGATTGGAGGCCTTGAATGTTTTAAGTTGCCTGAAAAGTAATGGTCTTCTCTTTGATTCCAGCAGTAAGCTGACCTTCATTGTCTTCTCTCTTCAAACCTTCAGCAGAACTGAACTGTTCAGTTTTGTACATCCAGCCTTTGTGGTTATGCTGCAGGAGAACCACACTACATAGTGGTATTTTTGACACGCTAACCGTTTTTTTAAACTCTTATTTTGAAATTAAAAAAAGGAAGCAGTTTTTATGCTGACAAAGATAACTAATAAAAACTTGTCAGTATTACTGTCAGTTTTGTATCAGCAGTATATTTAAGGATTATTTCACATTTTATATTAAGCTTCTATTGTATTTGATCTTCTTCTGTTCAAATAGATAATTAAATAACTTAAACTGATCAAAGCTGGACTGGATAACTCTACACTGAACAGGGTGTAATTTCAAGCTGGATGTAACAAAGTCTTATGTTTATTAAATGCAAACAAGTATTTTCAAGCTTAAAATCTCAATATATAGACTAGTCAAATCTAGACTGGAAGTTTTACAGCTTTACATCTTGAAAAATCATTACTCTGTGAAAATAAGGTTTACCAAAGTAATTTTGAGATTCTCATCTTGCCTTATGAATCCAATTTTGTGTAAAGTCTCATCCTTTGAGCTGGATATAATGTTTCACCCTTAATAAAATTCATTCAGCTCACTGGGGTTGAGTTCCAAGCAGGTACTGGTATTAAATGCTTAAGCAAAATCGACATAGTGCAATGAACATCTGGAAGTTTGTGTGCGTGTGTGTGTGTGTGTGTGTGTGTGTGTGTCAGGGAAATGACATGCTGGTTAGTAATCTGCTCTGACATGGATGCTTGAAATGATTTTAATCAGGAAATTTCAGTCTTAATTTAGAGAGTGTCTCTCTGTCTCAACTTGTTCCTGACCTGAGAGTGGTGATGTTAGGCTCTCTGTGGGAACCGGGCCTCATACTCTGGTATTTCTGGCAGCTGCTGCTAGCTCCTTTGCTATAATCAAGCCCTGAACTCACCAGTCGACTCACAGGTTAGGATTGGAATAAGAAAAAAAACGAAGAAAGACTTTTACATTTTAAAGGCAGGAACTTTAGAGGAATTGAGTAAATGAAAGTTTTTTTTGGAAAAATTCAAATCGACTGGAACCCAGTCCAAAGAGGCAGAGTAATGTTAAAAGTGAACATATTTTCCACTTCTGGAAGATTATAACGATTTTAAATTTGTCCAACAAAACCTTTGGGAGAGTCTTTTTAGTGGAAAACTAACTGAACAAGTTTGTAAGGAAAAAAAAAGAAACAACACGAAGGTCTGTAATACCATTTCTGTACATTCAGACTTAAAATGAAACATATCATATTCGGTATACCTCGTGCTTCGAAGAGGACCAGAGGTTAATTTTTGCACATATGCAAGATGATATCAGGTGGCGATCAGAAGGTGTTCAAAATTTCTATTGCAGTGAAGACCAAGGACCTCCAAAGCTGCTCTGCTGTGCAGGAATCTCCTAGTGGCCGGTCAGCGTGACGAAGCAGAGCAGAATCTCATAACACACACCACACTGCTTTAGTATGGAGACTAGTTGATGGTGTCGCCTATAAACCTTCTGAAAAACAAAGTAATCCTTTTTGGTTTTGGGGGTTTCACATGGAAGATTTTCCAGTATTATTACATCCCTGCCCCTGTCCATTCCTAATGCAGGCCATAGCTGTATTGTCATTGTATTTCTGAAGGTAGAATCATTTTGGATTGTTTTAAAGTCGACTTGACTTTAAAATAATGGGTCAAAAACGACGTATTCATCGGCTCAGTCTCACAAAACTTCAATATATGGATATTTTTTGGACATTCTGATACCCGGCTTTGCTAGAAGGTAATCTGCTATATTGTTTTAAACGCACTTGACAAATGAAAAAAATGTAATTGTTAGGTGGCATCCTGGTACTTCAAAGTGTGTGAAGGTCCTCTACAGGTGTTTGATGGACAGCTTACCTTGACTCAGGGTCCCTGAGTAACAAAGTATTCACTTGTTATTTTGTCGAAGATGTCAATGATCCCAAGAAAGACAGCACATTTGAAACAGAATACCTAAACAAAACAAAAAATCCAAGAAGTTCTAGCTGAATATGTAACTGAGCACTGGTATATTTAATCAAAAAGCACAACAAGTCCATGTAGGTCTATTCTATTCATGCTCAGTGTTGGTGACCCTTCCATTTCTCCTTGGCTGAAGTGATTGTTGGAATGAAGAATCCCATTGATTCTTCATTCAGTTCATCAGGCGATGACGAAGGGATCTTCATCGCCTGCTGATTCCTTCTGTGAATGTCTGTCACCTCCTGTGACCTCCGGCGAAGACAGACCCGACGGCTTTGATCACATGCTTGTTCTTCCACAATGTGCACCACCCACACACACACACTGTCACATTCAAGCACACACTCTGAAGTCCTCCACAGCGCCTGTTCCTCCACACAATGACGTCCAACGGGTTGACCTTGTAACAAAAGCCGTAGGTACCGGTGTGTGTGCTTGCGCACCGCCTTGTGTGTATCCTCTTTCAGAAGATGGATGTGAATGATGTGTTATGATCAAACCTGCTGATACAGTCAACTGACAGGGGCAGGGATACATGAGAAGGTAGAGGAACAGAAATGTCCCTCTACATGTGTAAGTGTACTTGATCAAAAAATAAATAAAAAAAGAGATAATTAAGTTTTACTAAGACTATCTCAGATTAGATAATTACATCTTGGGTAGAAGGCAGTAGATGCCTTATTTAAGGGAACAAACCCCCAAAACATTTGGGTTAGGGTGTAAAGACAAAACAAATGCATTCAACAGTAAGATACACTTTACAAAAGTTTGGAAGCAAGATCATTTGTATACAACTGAGGCAAGGAATACTAATGCAGCATAATCTGTATAACATCATTCATATATACCAGGGATTCCCCCAGTATATTATAAGCCTGGCAGGCCACCAGGCTTTACTTGTGCCCCCACCAGGCTTGGCATTGTTTATCGATTAAATTTTTGTAATTTTTTTTTTTAATGTTTGCATTTTTAAGACTTTATAGTTGGTGTTCAGATATTAATCTTCCAATAACACATAATTATCAAGTGATATTTTCAAATTTCATGTCAATTTTAAACATTTTTTTTTACTCAAAAACACAACAGGCTGCTGGATGAATGACTGCCGGTTGCCCCAACCACCAGACTGAGCAAGTTTTCTGGGGGGAAACCTTGTATGATTTATGGTAAGATCAAAGGTAGCAAGAAAAATAAACGCCTTAAGATCAAAAGATATATTTAGCATAAAAACAAGATGCAACAATTACTGCACATTTCATTTTTAAGATGTTGAAACTAAGTTGTGTCTCCATTTGTTTAGTCCCTGACCTTGGAGCACATACTGAGGAGCTCTCTGATTACCCAGTGGTTCTAAAGTAAACACGATTAACATATGAAAATGTCTAATCATAATTTCCTTTTTTCAGCAATTGGCAGACATTTCTGTTTTCTCTCGTAGACTCGGCTTGAGATAATGACATCATGGCACAAAATACTATGTTCCCCGTTCCATAACGCGTACATGGCAAGAGAAACTGTGACAGCAGCTTCAAATTATTTTTTATAAATGAACCCGGTTCTCAGATGTACACTTTCTAGTAACTGCGTTGATTGCAGCTGCTAAAATATTTGCTAATACAAATATTTGCTAATTAGCAAATCACATGGCGGCCTCTAAGGGTGCCGTCACACCAGCCCTATTTAGTCTGAATTATTCAAATTCCAGTTTGTTTGGCTAGAAAGTCCGGTTTGTGTGGGGAGATGTGAACTCACAATCGAAGGCAGACCAAAAGAAACAAACTCTGATCGGCCTTCAAACCTAGGTCTGAAGGCCGATCAGTATAAGCCGAGCAGACCGGATACTGGTCCAAAAGGAGCAAGGACTAAAGAATAGAGCATTGTGGGTAAATACAACCAAGATATATGTGAATATATAGCACAGTCTGGAGAAATGGCTTGTGCTGAGCCCATTGTTGAAGAGTGTTTGTTTGGCACGTTTGCCAAAGACAAAGGAGACATTTTACAACCACTAAAATCTGACTTCACTCCATTTTGGGTTGCTTGTTCAGAGGTTTCTGTGTCATTCTCTTCTGTGGTTCTTGGTGCAGTGCCACCACAAGCAAGAGCGTAAACAGGTTACTCAAAGGATTTGCTTCATTTAAAAGCAGCAAGTGAAAAATTGTAACAAATGTTGCAATTTTGGTCCCCAGTTGAAATATACCGGACTATCAGGCGTGAAAACACCCTTAATTCAGTCAGATAACAGGACTTGGTAAAGTCAACTTCCTGAAATTCAATCTAGGCATCAGAACAGAGAAGAAATGGGATTTAAGTGAGTTAGGATGTGGCATTGTTGTTGGTTGGCCAGAGTATTTCAGAAACTGCTGATGTACTGGGATTTTCTTAGAAATATCTCTGAAGAGAACGGTCTGATTGAAAGACAATATTGTCCGCCTCACCCCAACTGGACAGCAAGACTTTGAGAATCGTTTTCTGGTCCAATCAAACTAAGGTGCAACATTCAAACGGTAGCAGTGCACCTATCTATCATCTACTGGCTTCTCCCAGCATTTGAAAGCATCATGCTACAAAGTGTGCATCATCTCAAAGGGTTTTCTTGCTATGACTTGTTTACACAGTCACCACATCTGAATCCAACCAAGCACCTATGGGTTGTAGGGGAACAAGAGTTTCACATCATGGAACCTTGTACAATTGCAGGGTATACCTACAAAAGTGGCTGGTTAGTGCAATTTTTATTGTTTTAGTTAACTCTACAGAGGCATTTAAAAAAAATGATTCATATAGTTATTTTCATCTTTTGAACCATTTGGTGCAGATTTTTATTTGTGTTGAAATTGGGATAGTCTGCTTCAGAAAAAAAAAAACCTTTTCTACCTTTTCTGGTCTCAAATGTTGGCTGTGCAGGCCTCAATCTGGAGAATGTGACAAATTTAAATAAGGCAGTCAGGGTACCACAAAACATGACATGACCATCAATAAATTGATTATAGATGTGATTGGATTGTCGTTTTTCTCTATGTGTAGGTTTTGTCTTTGGCCCGATGACTGTTTAACTTGTTTGTTTTTTTTCCTCCCAAATTGAAGTAACAGAGTAATAAAAACATTTGACCATGGAAACTACTTCTGTTGACTTGTACAATTGCTTTGAAACACAAAACAAAGTACTTCTATTTTTCCTTAGGTCGATGTTCAAAGTAAATATGCTTTTAAAGTTTGGACAGAAATCTAATAGGTAGGGTAATTCATTGTGCTAATATTTACACCTTTCTGATATTTGGACTTGCAGAGGAGTTCACCAGAGAAAACAGGGCTCACTGTGTCACATCGGACAAATCGCCTTACAGCAGGTGTTCCTGTGTGCATGAAGTGCTAATATTGCACAACAGTTTTGAAATAAATATGTTTCCACTAAAGCTATAATGTTACATTTGTGCAGGAACTATTGTTAATCTATCTGTGTGGAGTGGATATCATTACACAGTCAAAAGGTTGTGTCACTATTTCAGCGATAAAGTGATAACTTACAGACACGCACCTTAACTTCGCCTTAAACATTCAAAATAATCACTTAGGATAAAAAACTCTAGAGTAGCAATCTTAAATTTCCACATAGGTCTGGCTTTTATATATATATATATATTTGCTACTCTTTAGAGTTTATATTTATTTATTTATTTATTTAAAATGATTATTTAAGTAAGTACAAAGATAAACAATATTTTGATGATCTGAAACTTTGAAGTGTAGCAGAAATAGAAGAAATCTTTAGACAGAGGTGAGTAGAGGACACATGTTGTACTCAAGTGTATGTAAACTTCAAAATATTTTTACTCAGGTAAAAATAAAAAGTAGCCATCTAAGAAATTACTCAAGTAAGAGTAAAAAAAAAAAAAAAAATTGGTAAAAAGTCTACTGAAGTGCTGAATAACTAATCAAATTATCAATAATTTAATATTTAAAAATGACATAAGACAGACCAGAATAAGAAGTTAAGTGGAAATTTTAGTATATTAAGGACCAACATGACAATAACGCATATAAAAAACAAAAAACCCCAACAAAATCAGGCAAAAATAATTTTTCAACTTCGGTTTCTTTGAAAATAAAACTTCTGAAACTTTAACAAAAGCTGCAGGTGTGTGTCTGTGTCTGGTGAATTTCTGGTTAAAACATGTTTGTTCTTTATTCAGTGAAGTTACTCACAGTGGGTAGAGAATCCAGAAATTTTACTCAAGTAAGTTTGGCGATCCTTCATAATAAAGTTACTCAACTCAAAGTAAAAAGTACAGCATAGTAAAAATGCTCCTAAAAGTACAATTTCCCCCCAAAATTTACTGAAGTTACTACCCAACTCTGTTTTTAGGGGGACAAATACTTTTTCAAACCACTGCAAATGAACATTTCTCTCCTCGAATC
The DNA here is from genome assembly GCF_000485575.1 of Poecilia formosa. Classification (NCBI taxonomy): domain Eukaryota; kingdom Metazoa; phylum Chordata; class Actinopteri; order Cyprinodontiformes; family Poeciliidae; genus Poecilia; species Poecilia formosa. Next base: position 607,008 of record NW_006799990.1, on the reverse strand, counting down.
AATATTCACGTTATTGCGCAACCTAAACTCGACAGTTGAGAAACAGCAACAAAGCCATGAAAAGAGTCCTAGTTTACAGCCAGTTCTTACCCCTTTATTGGACCGATCTTATCAATCTGAGAGCACCAAACCTTGAATGCAGATCAGGTTTCAGGATGTGTGCTTTCATGTTTTTATGGCACGTTCTTTTTATGACATTGTTGCTGTAAAGCCTCTAAGCATGCAGCAGATTTCTGTGGAGTACAGATGGATGTCGCATGCAGAATATGTATCCTGTCTATGTGGGGCATTGCGTGATTAATCTTTGCCCTTTTTGTTAACTTTTACATCTTTCCAAGGTCAGTCGTTGCTTACTTCTTATAAATTCTTGTAACGCTTTCGCTTTTTCTTCCACACTCGTCTGCCGTACACAGAGCTCATTGAAATGAAAGTAAATAGCGGAATAAATACTTTTGTTTTTCACAACAGCAGTATGAGTACAGCTGTTACACAAACACTGTGTAAAGATTTCTCTGAGGTTGCACTCTGTATGCAGTTTAAAGTAGGGATGAACGATATTATCAGCATGGTATCGGTATCGGCCGATACTGGCTGTAAGATTTAATATCAGGCATCGGCGATTCTGTCAAAATAAGTCACCGATATAAAAGCTTTTGTTTTTAAATGACAAGCCGGTGACAATGATACCTGCAGAACAGCACAACCTCAAATTTGCACTGAGTGTTGTCATTGTCTTCTTGAATAAATTTGATATTAAACATAATGCATTTTGAAAGTGTTACATCATTTTCAGCCTCCTTTTTAGCATTTGCCTGTGGTAGCAGGCTAAATTGACAAAGATAATGCAGTATTTTAATCCGCAGTAGAGAAAGCCATATAGTGTCAGTAAGTAGGTAGAGGAACAAATATCGATATTGGTATTGGCTATCTGCCAAATGAGTTTTATTGTATCGGCATATCAGATATCGACCAACAATCCAGCATCGTGCATCCCTAGTTTAAAGTGCATGAAGCATATCATAATATATTCTTTCCTTCTCTTTCTGGTAGACAAAGTACATTCTGAGATCTCTTGACCAGAGCTCTCTTTAAGTGAGCCCACATAATTTTCTTCAGATTAACCTCTTAATTTCCTTCTAATTAAGTTCTTCTGTTGTTAATTTGGCCCATTCTAAACACACTTCTTCATCTCTGATTTCTCAGATTTTAATTTTCAGTGTGCTTTGGAGGTACAGGCACTTTATCCATTTGTAAAACAAACAAACAAACAAACAAATAAAGAAACATGTTTAAATGGAATTGAAGGCCACAACACTCTAAAATCACCTTTAAGAACTCTTCCTGAAGACTGAAACAAATAACTAGAAGCATACAGTAGAGCTTTCTTAAGGCTCCTCACACTCAGAGCCTCATTTTGTCTTATTTTGCTTTCATTTATGTACAATGACTAACTGTCACAGGCACAAATTACCATCAGGTTGTTCAGATAGGCTATTAACATATTTGTATTGGCATCTGATCTCATTTTCCTTCTTGCCCGGATACTTGTCTGCCTCTTTGTTTGTGTATGGCATGGCCTCTGATAACCTATCACAATCCCTTCAAGAGTGTCTGTTCATGTTTCAGTTAAGTCTGTGTGTGTGTGTGTGTGTGTGTGTGTGTGTGCGCGTGTGCGTGTGTGTGTGTGCGTGTGTGTCCATGTCTGCTGTCAGATGAGTTAAGGCCAACTCATCACGTCTCCTCTTCTTATCAGCCAATTATGTTTATGAGTTGTCTGTATGGACATAATGACTCTGTGGAAGCCTGTACACACACACATGCACACACGCACGCACACACACACTTAGATTCACTGTATAAGATCATAGAAAGGTCTTCATGAATTTTTAAAAATCTTTTCCTTTTTTTGTGAAAATTGCGTTTTGCCTGAATAGATTCTTGTTCTGATCTGATAAATCAGAGGAATAATTTGTGCATAATAATGAAATCTAAAAACAGAAAAAAAACAAAAAAAATGTTTAGCAACAGACAAATTAGTTTGACACGTGAAAGGTTCTGCAAAAATCAATGCGTAACTCTGGAGATGCATAACAAAGTTTAACACAAATAAATTAACTGTTGTTGGCATTATCGGCATTCAGGGTGTTTGATGTGGGGAGCTGCACAACCCATGAATGCATGCTGTGTGTATATTCCCATGTAGAGGACTTTAAAAAAAAGCTAAATTAAAGCATAAATAAAGGAGAATTTCAAACGTGAAGGGAATCTGGTCAAGCGATCAAAAAGTGGAGGGGGGAACTGAACAGACAGAATTGGAGGTATGTGGTTTCCCCATACCTTCTGTGGTGCCACTGCTGCAGAGGCATCTAAAGGCAAAATCTCCCTGAGCAAATGAGCGTTCCGTCTCAGGCTTTTGAAGTTTGTCAGCAGCAAGACTCAACACTTCCTCTTTGCATTACAGAGCCGGTTTACGGTTGCATTCTCGAGGGAACCAACAAGACGTGCCACGCTTCATGCCGGCATGAGCTGGTCTTTTTTTTCCCCACCCCCTGCTCTTGTAAAAGCGTAAATGCACAAGAAGCCTATCTTGTCTCGCTCCGTCTCTTCGTTTGAGTCATTCTTTTCTCATGGAAATATGTTGCAGATGTACATAAACTAAATCAGGAATTGGCTCTATGCAACGAAACACAATAATTTTCATGGTAATTTGCTCCAATGTGTGAATTATCTTGGCTTTAGAATGAAACACTGAGTGCTGATTTGCTTTAATTTATAGTCTTGCTGTACGAAATCTCCTATGACTCCCGCGAGAAGTGCACCGATTTATTCGCCAGCTGATCTATCTGCGCCGATTTCCTTCATTTTGTTAGATCTGTGATCGTCTGACACTTACATGTGAAGAAGATCTTATCCACTGATCTGATCTACCTCAGCAAAGGTCTTTAAATCAGCCACTGTCCTCTTCTGCTCTCCCATGAGAGAGGTTTGACTGACAGACGCTCCAGGTCATGTCTGATTGTTTGCAGTCACTGTTGCCAACTCAGCAACTTTATTGCTATATTTAGCAACGCTTGAGACTAAAAAAGAATTGGTATTGGCCAGAATCAGGATCAGCAGGTCAGGCTTTTTAAAGATCGATAATCGGCGATCAGACTCAAAACTAAAATGACAGCACGGCACCTACAGGAGGCCCTCGTCGGTTTTGATACGAAAGGGCATCCCTGCTCAAACAGGGACTGCACAAGTATGCAGAAAGCATATAGTTTTATAACCGCGTGCAAACAGGACTCTTTGCACAGATCCTTTATTTTCTTTGCCATATTCTGAAGATGCACAAAGTAAACAGATGCACAAGTGGTGTATAATCACTCGCCATGCAGCCCAAAGTTCTATAGCCTTTTATCTCTTGAAATCCTTTATATAAATTCAAAGGACCATGTGAAAATCTGTGGCATGACTTGAGAAGTGTGAGCTATTCTATAACTAGGAATTGGTAAAGCTTTTGTTGTGTGAAGCTGGTGGAGACATATCCTCCACAGACCCGCAGCTGTAATTGCCTTGGAAAAGTGATTCTGCAAATGATTCTCACCGTGGAGCAGAATCCAAATACATGCTCACAAAATCTGAAAACCTTGTATCATGTGAGAAAAGTTCCAGGGATGTGCAAAAATACTGTTCAAGGGATGACTATCAATGACAAAACCATGCTTTTTGTAACCGCTTCTCAAGCGGATCATAAAGTCTAAGGAGTAAAGACAAGTTCATTGTTGAGTTCCTGGGATTTGCTTCTTTTAACTTCCCCCCCTCCCCCGACCACAAACTGCTCAGTTCCTCTCTGGTTATTAGATCCGTCCACGTCTCTAATTTTGCAGACCAATATGTGTGCCGTTTCCGCTCCGGTGGGAAGTTGGGAAGGCACAAAGGGAAAAAAAAGTAAAACCAGCTCTGTTTCCGTCTTCATGCTAACGAGGGTCTCCAGAGAAGCAGCATTTCCTCGTTTGAGGAAAACAAACACACACATACTGACACCAACCCTGCAGACAGAAGGTTTTTCCAGTGGGGGATCCAGTCTCCTTCCCCCACTTTGGCTTGTCTCCATCAGTTAGCTATAAGCTCTTAAAAGGGCCAACAGGGACTAGTTAGTGGTCTTGCCTGGCTGTGCCTGATCCCAAATCATCTACGTTCACAAAGAGCAGCCATGGAATAACTTAACTGTGGTTCAAATTTAGAGAGTGTTTTTAATTAACTATTTTATGCTCTTTGCCTTTGTGATCTGGTGAGTATGAGTTAATTTTTGGCAGGCATATTGGTTTTGATTCGAGAAGCACACCTCTGGATCTTGTGAACTGGGGTTCACAGGCCACACAGAAAGTGGGGATTCCAGGGGTTTTTCCCTAAACATCCCACTTCCATGGTTGAGGTGAGCAGTGGAGACAGACCGAGTGTGGGAAATATTTATCCAAGCCAGAATAGCATATTATATCTTCAGCTTGATAAGGTTGATGTTCCTGTTCCTGTCCAGTCTGCAATTTGGTTTGTGTCTCCAATTTAGGCACCGGTTACCAGAAAAGGTCGTGTAAGTTGCGAGGAAGCCGATGAAGACCCGATAAGAGAAGTTTGGAGCAGTTTCAGTGTTTCTTTTACTCCAAATCCAATTGGTGTCAAATTTCAGGGCTTATTAATTATTATTTTTTTTGCCTTCTCATTAAAACTCATGAACGTTCCTGATGATGTCAGTCTAAGTAAAAACGTAAACAGCGCAGTCGGTTAATTAATGGCGGAGTCTCACACTTATCAAAGTCAGGTGAAAATGATTCTCCACACACAGAGTGTCGTGCGATAAAGAATGTTTACTCTGCAGTGGTGAGCAGACAGCGTGACAGCAAAGTTCAATCAGCTGCTGCTGCCGCACTTCCAGTCGGCTGCCGAAGAACCCGAGAGCAAATACGGGAGACGAACTGTGTCATCGCTGTCATTAGATGTGGGGAAACCCCAGGTAGGAATACAAGCCAAAGTCAAACTTGCCCACTTTCGTTTTGAGGAAACTGTAGTCAGCGTTTTTTACAGACGGATACCATCGCGTGACTAACTGAACCTTTGATGAACTCGACTTTGGTGAAGCCAGCTTCACATTGTTCAAGGATGCTAGTGCCTACAAATAAAGGCTTCACACCGCTCCCGGTCAGAATCAACCAATCAGAGCCAGTAGGAAGATCTTAGTGCTGTCAATCACCCCTGTGTATAGCCTGCTGAGTTTGCTACTGGCAGAGAAACAACTCACCATGATAGGAAAATGGAAATCTCTGTCATCAGTGGCTATGCTAACAAGTCTGAGCATTCATGACAGGCAGAACAGGACAAGCATGATTGACAGCACTAGGGCCCGCCTCCTGGTTCTGATTGGTTGTTTCTGACCAGGCTGTGTATTTTTGCTGACAGTAGTAGAACCGCAAAGAGAAGGCGGAGGAACTCTTTTTTTTTTTTTGTTGGGTTTTTTCATATTATTCGTCTCATACTATACTGCCTTGACATGTTGATCAAATATTTAAAACTATTTATTATAGAAGTTACACACTGCAGCTTTAAGCCAATTTATTTTTGTAATTCCAATTTGTGAAATTTTACGGTCAATGGAAATGCAGCTTGTGTAAATATCTACGCCGCTTCATGTCATTATTTAGATTTGGGTTCAATCACTGCAATTTTTCCTCAGCTCTTTCTTGCAAAACTGCCCTTTTCAAGTCCTGCCACAAATTCTCTTTAGAGACCAGACCTTTGACTAGGCCACTCCACAAAGTTCATTTATACATGGAGCCTCATGTATAAAAGAGTGCGCAGTTTTCATGCTAAAACTTGGTGTACAGACAGACTTAGAAAAGTGCAGCGCACAAAAAAACTGGGATGTGTAAAGCTGTACGTACAGACATACCCGCTCACCTTTCATTCATATCCTGTCGCCACCCATAAATTCTTATGTAAATTAGTATAAATACCTGGAAGTCTGTGAAGCAATAACCATGGCAACGGTCCTTACTTGTAGCAGTATAAGTATTTATAATAATAATTATTATATACTTTATTTAAAAGGTGCTTTCAGGGCACATAAAGTCACCTCACAAAAAATAAAAATAAAAATCTTAAAGTAAAATAACAACAACAAAGAGCTCGTGCAAATGTAACATCGGTCTGCGAGCCGAAGTGCATGAAATGCATCTATGGGGTAATTTCATTCTCAGTGAAAAACGGGGTTGGATCAGCAGATTAACTCCAAACAGGTTGGATTATTCTTAAAGTGATTAAGGTTTGTATGCAATCACATGTATTTATGTGACAAAAACTGAGGAAATGTATTATTTACATTCTAGTGAGGTTTTCACATCCTTTTATTTTTTATTTTCTTTATTTTGTGTGTGTGTGTTAGCTTATTGTCTGAGGATAAATGCGGTTTAGTTTCATCGTTTACGTTTAAACACTAAAACATTAAAATCATGAAACAGTTTTGATGCTTCCTGGTCTAATGCAGTCAGATTTCAGTGTGTTAAGGTGAGTTTTGACGCTTTGCAGTTTGTTATTGTCCACAGAAAAAGTTTGCGTGGTTGCCGCACATTTTGTGTACGCACACTTTGCCCATGAGGTCCCTGGTCTGCTTTCATTACCTTTAATTAGCCAGGTTACAACTCGATTGAGGTCCAGATCTCATTTGCAGTGGGGACCTGGGTAGAAAATCCACAGCACACAGATCAAAGATAATTAAAAAACATCAGACCATAAAAACTATAAAAAAGAAAAACTAATTAAGAGCATTGACGCTGATTAATAGATTCATGTGGCTTATGCTTGAGAACAGTTTGGAATAATTCCAGAGAAATGCCATACCTGGAGTTCAAACTGGTGATGATTTAATTCTGTAGGAGCTGAAATAGTTTAGTGTGAATCACAAATCAAATGAAGGTGTGAGATGTTTTTTCATTCTTCTCCCCAGACTATCTGCACCCTGGTCTTCTACAACAATTTATTAGAGAATAATCATTGCTTTTTGGATTGAACTATTGTTCATTCTTCTGTTATTCCTTTTGCTTCGTCGTCTTTTGCAGCGTTATAAGCTGTGTTGACAGCAGCATGACAAGTAGCATCCTACTCCTTGCCTCCTTTCCTCTGGAGCTCATTGAACTACATGCCAGTTAAACAATACAAGTCAATTTGCCCTGTGGCTACAATGCTGAAAGTTTCCAAATAAAAAGGCTGTAATTGCTGCTCCTGGCATGCTGTCAGGAACTCTGTTTCCGCAACATTTTTCCATTTTTTTTACCCCCCAAATACACATGACAACAAAATAATTTTATGGCGACTGCAATCAGCGAGTAACCTGCATGTTGAGGCTCATTCATTCCCAAACACTACACAAACATACAATGCAAATGAATTTTTTCATTACAGCAGAACTTGAAATGACAGATTACTCCCTCTGTCTTAAGACTCTCTATTCCCAGAGTCGCCATGCCAAACCCAGTCCCCTCCGGCTAAATACCTGAGAGTTGTTAGCTAGGCTAGAGAAATGTTGACTCGCTTGAACTAACCACCATCATTACTGTCATCCTAGCACATGATCAAACAGTTGGGGTGGGCTGAGAATGCACGCATGTATATGGCTGCCTGATTGTGGGCGTGTACGTTGCAGTGCGTGAATGCCAATGGGAACGCCAGAGGTTGGAATTCCAACTGGCACAGCAGGAGATGGGTGTGTTGGTTGGACCGGCCAGTCTGCTGGTCTAACCAACACACCTGGAGAGAGGTACAACTCACAGACACCGTTGAATTTCTGCCAAAAAAAAAAGCAAAAAAAAAAAGCAAAGCCCCGCCTGTGTTCCCGGATTAAGACGATGCTTTGTGTCAAAGATTTTCATTCATTCATTCTTTTTAAATGTCTGTAAAAAAAAAAAAAAAAAGAAATGTCCTATTCACAGTATTACAATGACTGATTCACGTAACATCTAAAAGATTGGGGAACAAGAGTTATAATTGACTGTAACAATTTGAAATAAGATGGCCGAGTAATTATAGCTTAGGTTACAGGGTGTGTGCTCATCTGCTGCCTGTTGCTCGGTCGTTTGTTTCTGCTGCATCACTGACAAACTTTCAGACTTCCAAGGATATCGAGTTTTCCAACAAGTTCAACTTTTGAGTTTCTCTTGGCTCATATGTAAGAAAGAGAAAGTCTAAACTAATGAAAGTTCAATTTGAAGGCTGCCAAAGCAAGTTGTTCCATAATAAAATAATTTAACATCTCTGCCAAAAACAGTTGTTCTGATTTTGTGGACATATTTGTGCAACATGTCCAAGAAGTTTGTTTGTTGCCTTGATTTCATACTGACCAAGCTGTCACATGCGTAAAGCTCTGAGTCCTGAAATGTTCGGCCAATGCAAAGCATTTAGCCTGTGGGTGGTATTGTAGATCCCATTCCCAGCAGAACTCCCCACCGGTAGATCAAATTGGTTGTGCTGAAGGCGCAATGTCGGAAAGAGCAGGAGCTTCTTAAAGAGACGTAGGCCCAATTTCAAGGCGTTAAATTGCCACGTTAAAAATCTTTTAAATTATGTTTGATATATACAGGATTTCCACAGCAACTGAATGTAACATGTTTACTTGATTGAGCTGCAAAATGGCACTATGTGCATGGAAAAAGCACAATACTGCTCCTTTCAAGAAGATCTAAAAATATCTTCAACATGTAATGCATTCATCCTTCATCTTCATTATCTGCAGGCACATTTACTGACTCCATTCAACAAATTCCAAAAAATCTGTTTTCCTCATCCCCTTTTACTGGATTTATGTGTTTTCACAGCTGGCTGTGAACTGCATGCGTCAGTGTCCTGAGGAACATCAGGTACAAGAAGTACCAGGAAGGAAAAAGCGATGGGGACAGAGAGTGAACATAAAACTGTAGCAGAGCAGGAAATGGAAGAATATAAAAGAAAGGTCATTGCTGGCAGCTTTGAAGCATTCAATTTCAGATAGTGAAAGGTGTGTGTGCATGTTTTCAGCGAGGCATGAGCGAGGATGTTTAACCAGTTTTTCACTGGCCCTTAACTAATCTCTGTGTGGGAATCCTCAAAGGTCAGAGCAGCTTGAAAAGGTTTTGGAGAGGAGTGGAGACGAGTCATTCCTCACTGATGTACCAGGATGTGTGACTGGACAGTGTCAGCAAGCGGTGCTGCCTTATGCGTCTCCTGACGCATCGTTTTCATCAGGTTGCTGCCGTTATCCCAACATGACCCGCCGAACACCTCGGCTGAGCTTTGGGCTGTCATGTTGCAGCTTTCAGTAAAATAAACATCCATCCGTTTCAAGGGTTCATCTCTTCAGCTTCCCGTGTTTCTTCTGCTTGATGTTTCTGTCACAAAGGTCTGACAACTCCCAGTTTTTGTTTTCCAGCTGAACTCGAAGTGGTTTGTGCTCTGTAGTTTTGTTGATCTGGACGTTGACGTCCTGCACTCACCACAGAGGTTTCCACAAACTAATTCAGCCACTTAGGGCGTTTTCACACCTGATAGTCTGGTAGATTCGGTTCAGTT
>NW_006799990.1:561303-597172 GCF_000485575.1 Poecilia formosa | reverse complement strand
CGAAGTGGTTTGTGCTCTGTAGTTTTGTTGATCTGGAGGTTGACGTCCTGCACTCACCGCAGAGGTTTCCACAAACTAATTCTTTGGAAATGCAGAAAGCACCCCGGACAGATCCATCTCAGAGTAATACAAGGGCAGAAAAGACAATAGCCACTTAGGAACAATACCTTAAGGGCAAATTTAGGTCTCCAGTAAAGTGAGGCTGAGTGGTTTTGTGCTCTTCCAGAACCCCAGTGTACACATTGGGAGCATGCAAACTCTACGCTGCAACACCGACGCAGGATAATTAGACGTTTTTGGGTGATTACGGTTATGGTGTTGAGTTGTGGTTTTGTTCCTTTACTTTTTCAGGATTTCGTGATGCAGTGGCCTTTGGCTGCTGGGTGGTTTCTGTCAGTCTGGGCAGTTTGCAGGTATTTGCCCCTCGTCTGTGTCATTGTCCACAGGGTCTTTGCCCTGCAGGCTCTGCGGGGCTGTTCCCAGTCTTGGCGGAGATGCCTTGTCCTCTCTTTTTTCAGACAGCATCCATCTCTGTGGGCACATTAGTAGTAAAAAAAAAATCAGGAGTGCACAAACTGACTGAGTTTTTTTTCTGAAATGCTTCCCTTTTTTAAATATTTGAAAATAGGGGAGAAATGGAAAGAAAACAGCTAAAATACATACGCTGCACAAACTGATGATTAATAGAAATCTATCTTTATTGCAGGCACAGACATTTCAAAACAAGAGCATGATTAAAAATAAAATGTAGCTACCTGAAGATGCCCAGGCATAGTCTCCCAGCAAGCTCACAAGTGGACAAACTTTGCTAAATACACGAAAAGAAAGCTTTGCCCTCCCTTATTGACACAACGCTTACTTCTCATTGTTTCTCACACGCTGTTATTTTAACTCTTCTATTAACACCTGCAGGATCCCCACATGAAAGATTACTCCATATATTAGCTAACACATCCTGAATCATAACCAGTTTGGGTGTGTAGAAAAAAAAAAAAAAAAAGTTGAGGCTTTAGTTTTGTTGCTGGAAATCCTTCAGGTCATGCGTGTCAGGTGTGCTACTCGGACCCAACAGACCGTTATCACCCTCACGTTCCTGTCTTAGCGTTAACTTCGGTTGCTTCGACCGCCTGACCTTGTTCGGGAGACGCATGCAGGTTCTAAGTTCTCCGTTTAGGTTATTAACTCCCTTCAACGTTGCATGTAAGACAATGAGACCCACAACATGATGCAGTGAAAGCGCCTGGTTACTGGAGTGATTTGGGCTTGAATGACTGTACTGCACACGAGTTGTAGCTTGCAAAACTGTCCCAAGTCCGTTTGCGATTCATTAAAAAAAAAAAAAAAAAAAAATTAGAATAATAATATTGCTACTCATTTGAGCTGCGGTCTCGGGCCACATCCATCCTCCCACACACATCACATGCACACCACACCCTGAGCTTTCCGTTAAATATGATTTAAAAAATCCTGCAACAATAGATTGTTGGTAAAAGATTAAAAAGATCCTTTGCACTCTACTTTGCTCCTTTTCATAAAGCAAAAAGAACATTCTGATATATTTAACCCAAATTAATCTGGAGTTATGATTCTGCATAATTTATTTATTTTTTCTTAGGATGTGACTTTTATAAGTAATGTTTTTTAAAACTTTTTTGTTAAAATGATGGTGAACCGAATAAATTTTAAAAATCAAGCCTCTCTGCCTCCTCCCTGTGGTCATACTGCCACCTGCAGAAAAACACCGCTCCTGGTCAGAAACAACCAATCAGAACCAGGAGGAAGGCGTTAGTGTTGTCAGTCAAGCTCATGTACATGCTGCTCAATATGTTAATGGCGTAGAAGCAACTTAAAGTTACAGGAAAACTGTTTCTCATGTCATCAGTTGCCATCCTAACTACCCTGAGCATTTACAACAGACTCCGGTGTGGGGAACTAGCGGTAGCTTAGTAGAGAGCAAAGGGGAGGATGTAAGCAGCACATACACAAGGGTGATTGATGACAGTGATTGCTGTATTTCTTGCTTTAGGACCACAGACAATCAGAGGAGCTTTTTTTTTTTTTAACAGATTATCTGTCTCATTTTAAACTGTCAGGACATAGCGGTAATTTTAACAAACATGTAAAAACATACTTAAGATTAGGTCCAAAAACAAACTCAAACTTGCTCAAATCATATCTGAAAATTAACGACATGAAATAAACAAAAGGTCTTGGGATAAATATTCTCATCCTCCTTGTGAACATTGAGTCATTCTTGTTGACAAGAGATCGATATCACAACCGATGACAGCATTTGTATTACTGAGTCCACACGCTGCAGTGGAATAAATGGCTGCTTGTTGGAATGTCACTGGTGACTCAGTAGGTTAAATGGTGGCCATATTTGTTCCTGGAGTCAATGTTGATTTTTTTTCAACCTTGACAGAAAATGTATCACATCAGCAGACGTCTTATCTTTCGTGACTAAGATTTAAATAAATACAATATATTACTGGATGAGACATCAACAGGAGTTGGGACGATGAAAACCAAGCCGGATCTATGGAAGAATGAGTAGAAGCTGAACTGAAGACTTATCCTGATAGATATTCTTCAGTTCACGTTGCTTATTGCTGTGGGAGAAACGGTGCAAAAATATTTATGGCTTAATTTGATTTATTGCATTATATTTTGTCACCACCAAATACAATCAGCAATAGATTTGATCTTTAAAACCTAAAAGAAAAACTAACTAGGCATAGACTGATGACTGATATCTAGGTTTACCAAAGTGGTAGATTGGTAGAACATTTTCCATTTGCTTAGAAGAAAGGAGAAAAAAAAAATCCATCATTCTTTGTGGCTTTGAAGTTGGATTGTCTTCATTTGATCCGGTTTAAGCTTCTGTAAAATGATTGCAGATTTGGTGTTAACATTAGAGTTTTTATGGTTTTTGAATCGAAATAACACGACAGTGACACTTGAGATTACACAGAAATAATCGTAAAGTTGAACTGTCTCAACTTAAAACGTCTGCGCTGCTAAATGAATGGCGGTAATTACGTTGACGCTGGTGAATTGATTGTTGCTTTTCTTCTCCAAGACATTTCCTCTCACCTCTCCCGTTATTCTTCTTGGGTCGCCTGATTTAATTTTCTCGAGGAAAGACAGTAACGTTACCTGCTTCCTGCTCCTCCGGTTGTCAGGTCTCCCTGTTCAGAACCCAGTCAAGTCGACGTGTTTCAAGTGTGGACTAAACGCTTTTGCACTTTTCCAAAAAGACGATAGCAAAATTCAGCCAATTTCGCTATGAGATCCACAGAGGGCTTCATGCATGTTTTGTCACCGTGACAACCAGTGGATTGCAAAGGGCACAGTAGCACAAATGGAAAAACGGATATCTCATTGCACTCAAAGGGAGCTCCATAGAAATGTTTTCTAAGTGATGGGATGGACTTTGGAAACTGACTTAGACATTTTTTTCCATCAGGAGCCTCGTTGTTCTTCACAGTTGGCCATTTTCAAGTACTCAGTGATCTAATCAGACTTCACTGAACTTCTTCCAGAGAAACAAAAATAAACTCTAGGGGCACCAGGCTCCACGTGCAAGGATTAAAATGTGGTTATTAAAAGTGGGTGGATGACTCTTTTTAACCCAAATATTAATTGTTCACTAATCCAGTTATCAATTCATCTGGGTAGCGGCAAAATAGATTGATGTTGTGCAACCTGATATCACTTAAAAAAAAAAGAACAAATCAACATGTGGTTGACACTGTAAAGCAATGCTTAGATCAAGTTTCTTTTTTCTTTGTTAGACGTGCGCCGCACCTTTAACTGCACACGTTCCAAAATGAGCCATGCAAACCATTTCTTCCACACTCATACACCGCTGTGTTTTCAAGAGTCATGGTAAGCTTGAATGCTAATGTGAATTGTTATGACTTGTTGTAAGGGACGTACTATCCGTAAACCGGATGACTAATCAGCTGTTTTTTTTCCAACCCAACGCATGGCTGACATCTTGGGCCCGGGTGCCATCTTTAAGTCGACTTCCTGTGGGTTTTATTTTTTCTAAACAACAACCCTGTCTCATGGTTAGCTGTTTCTTTTTTTAGGAAGAAGCATTTATGCTGTTGTGACATAATGAGTCTGGGTGGAGTGAATGCAATCTTTACCCCACCTGTTATGCTCACTTTCTGATGTGCAGGAACAATGTCCAAAAACATTGCATAAAAACATATTTGTTTCCGATTACTAACTATTAATTATTGCGATTTGTTTTTTATTTTATTTTTACAGTCCACAAAAAAATCCTACAGAGAAAAATAAATGGTTATTAAAGAAAGTGATTTATTTAAAATTATCTATATAATATGTCTTTTTGTTTTGTTTTTTAAAGTAATTTACATCGAAGCTTCAGATATTTTGTTCTGGGTCGAATTGACCTGCTAATTTGACACCAAAGCAAATGACACATGAGGGTTTGTACACATACTACATTTTCCTAATTGCTGATGTTGAACCAGAAGTAACTGAACCCAGAAATCAATTCTCAGCTGATTCATCCTCACAGATGCCGTCCAGAACGAAGACTACAAAATATGCGTGTAAATGCGTGTCGTCCGGTTCCTTCCATCTCTCCCCTAAAACACGGCTTCCTTCTGAATTCGTCGTTTCAAGAATGATTTTCCGTACTGAATTGGACGCGAGTTTTATTTTACAGGAATGCCTTGCTTGGAGGAACGTGATTGGTGTTTTCATTGATTCATGATAAGAATAATCAAGACTCAGAATTCACCTCAGTTCTGTCTTCAGCTTCAGACACGCCCTGCTCTGTTTCACAGTTATGATCACAGAGGAGTTCCAGCGGTTTCACGGCTGTCTTTTTTATTTCTGTTGGTCTTTTTCTGTAGCTTTGAAAATGGCTATTACGTATGTAATGTTTTTAGGACTTCCTAGTAGAGAACATTTATACATTTTCCCCTCGCGAGTGTCTGTTGTGGGTGGAGTTTCCCCCTGGGAACAGAAAAGGTTCCCGTCAAAAGACATGCACCTGGATTCTCGCGGTTTACAAGTGAGGCTTGTGTGTGTGGCTGTGTTTAAGGTGAATACATTTGCAAAGTACCAAACGGTATTGAACACTTCTGACCATTTTTGCCCTTCAGTTTGTCTGCCGGGTCAAATCGATCCGTACAGAAGCTGCAGCGGGTAAAATAAGTATTGAACACATCGCAGAGGTGCTGCTGACATGAAATTTTCACCAGGTCCTGCTAACAACCCAAGTAATCAATACATAGAAATAAACCAAAACAAATAATGACAGTTGATGTGTTCAACTACGTTTGTTATATTTTTATCATGGATCAATTTGACCCGCAACGTAACAGTTAAGCTTTGGATCAGTAAACCAACGTATGGCTCATTTTTCATTAGGCTGGTGATGATTTTCTTCGCTAGATGAGTTTCCGTCAATAACATCAGAAGAAGGGGAGAAAAATTAACCTGAAGGTGTAGATATTAAAATTCATTTTGTTTATAAAACATCCTTTGGGTTTCTTGTCGCAGTTTTGTCAAAGAAATAAAAACAGATTCAAAGAGTAAAAATTTTGATGATTCCATCTGCAGGATGTATTTTATGGGGCCGCCTTTCGGACAACAAAAGTGGTATGTTCAGAAAAAAGATCAGTATTGGTATGGTATCCGAACCTGACAATAGATTTGTAAAGATGTTATTCGGTCCCATCCAGCAAGGCTAAAACCCTAAACATAAAAAGTTGGGTTATAGTAGAATAATTTAGATTTTAATTCATCATCAGTGCATTCAAAGCTCAAATTTGCAACATGAATTAAAAACGCATTTCAAGCAGACGCTCTACATCCAACCTGACTGACTTTAGAAAGTCAGGTTTCTGAAGGCTTCCAGAAATGCATAGTCAGTGGAAACATGAAGCTGCAATCGCTTCAAAATGCTCTTATTTTTACAGAAAACTGCAAATGATGTGACTTCTCCTGTCTATTGACCCCAACACTTCACTGCAATAAACAAGTTCTGACAGACAACCCGACTGTGTGTGTGTGTGTGTGTGTGTGTGTGTGTAACTATGTTCCACCGCTGTGTGGCTTCGCTCTCCTGCGGTGTTATTTGCCGTTATCCCGGAACTCTGATGGCGTTTGATATCAACCCCTGCGGTGCCGTGTTTAGGCCCTCTTTAGCGCCTGGTGGGGTGGCCCAAAGGCTAGGGCAAGCCTGTGATTGTAGCCCCCCGCAGTGCTGGGAATGAGGGGCCTGCCTCCCTCCAATTACACCCAACCCTGCCCCGTGAAACGCAGGGCTTTTACGGCTTTTATCCAATACGAACCCCAGGCAATAGAGGGCAAGGAGAATAGGGCAGCAGCAGGTAGTAATGGAGCTTAAATGGCAGCAGGCATTCCTCAGTGTGAAGCCTTACGACTGGAGACCGACCAGGCAGCAGGTGAGCAATGGATGACAGGGGGAGCCGAGTGTCTTCATGCAGGCGCACGCAAATACAGAGTTTACTTTAGGAAATCTTGAAGCTGTTTTACTTGATTGACTCTCATCCATATGACATAAAGTTGACACAAGACATTTACATATTTGCGTCTGCAAATAAGACGCTGTTGCAGTCTGACATGTACTCGAACTTTTACTTCCTGGTTTTAGGTCAATTAAAGTTATCAAAATCTGTCGTGTTTGCTAATTCATGATGGAGGGAATTCTGGAGAGAAACTTTGGCAACTTTTTCAGCGAGATGGGTCCATAAGCCAGGGTTGTCGAAACTTTCGACAGTTTTGTGAAAGACAAGACAGTGATTGTAAGCTGCTAATAAGCTAAGTCACAGCATTTGAATTAAATGAAGACATCTTTGTGGAAGTGTTGTACAGAAATTTTGATTTTGTTTTATGTGCTGAAATCAGATTTTTAATTTTTTTGCATTAGTCATTCATATTTTAATTAAATTTGTGCAGAAGAAGCTCATAGTTTACCTATCAAACTATCAATCAATTTTGAAGCTAAGCATTTGGAGTCACAATATCATAACACAAAGGAAGCAAAGAGAGAGAAAGAACAACTCTGCATTTTTTTTTGTAGCATTGACTGCATCTTCTGTCGAGAAGTCTTTTAGAACCAGGAGTGGTTTTGTTTACGGTGTGATGATTTTCTTCAAAAAAATTCACAACTGTGAAGTACGGAGGTGGAAGCATCATGCTGTGTGCGTGTTTTACTGCGGGACGTCCCTAGAACATTTTTTTGGCAGTTCTGAAAAGGCGTGTGCAAGTGGGGAAGAAGTTTTGGATCTTTTAATAGTCCATCTAAATATTTTTGCTTAAATTGTTTAGCAACCAAAATGGACTTAGGGAGCATCTGTTTGCAGATACCTCAATGGGTTTATTTGGATTATTATCTCTTCATACATTACATCCAAAAGTTAAAAAATAATAATAAAAATGTTGAGCTTGAGAAGGAAAGCTTTGTTCAGATACGAGATGCACTTTGACTTTGTTTGACTTGGGAAGGAGGGCAGCGTTGCATACCAACTATTACGCTGCTGTTGTCATGGAGATTCTACAATATATTCAACTTCAAACATCTGATAGCGAAAGGAGCTGCAGGGCCTCCATAAATAGGAAGGACCTGAGGAGAGAGGCAGGATAAGTATTGTTAAGCAGCAGGCTGCTGCACAGGGGTGACTGCATTCCTCAGTGAAGCTACTGGTCATGAATTAAAACATCTCAGCAAATCAAAAGTCAGCTTATATAAAATATTCTGCTATTTTCTTAAGCATAATTAAACTGATATAACCATTAAAATTAATTATTGATGAGTGGCAGACTCGTAAGAACTCGGATACGATTGCCGATCTTTTTTTTTTTTTATCTATGTGCAAAAACACTTTATGTGGCTCAGAACTGTGCACGTCCACATAAAGACAAGTTTCCATTGCCACCACCAAGTTTCTGTTGTGGCGCCACAACGGAAACACAACGGCTCAACATTTTTGGCGCAGAATGCCGGGTGATCGCAGTAGGACTATGGGAGGAAGAGAGAAACCACGTATGTGCAAAAACACTTTATGTGGCTCAGAACTGTGCACGTCCACATAAAGACAAGTTTCCATTGCCACCACCAAGTTTCCGTTGTGGCGCCACAACGGAAACACAACGGCTCAACATTTTTGGCACAGAGAAATGCAGAAAGGGAATTGAACCGAGGACTTTCTTGGTGCAAGGCAACCCACTGCGCCACTGTGCAGCCCCCCCAAAAAAAAGAAAAGAGATTGACAGTTGGAAAACAAAGTGTTTAACATATAAGCTACACTCCTCTTCCTATCCACAGTAGAGCCCAATGGGGGGGGGAAGCCCAACTTTGCTCCCGTCCCTTTGTCAGGTTTGAGTCCAAATAAACTAGAATTGTTTGCATTTTACTAAATGTTTTAACAGCACAGTAACGTCCTAAGCACTCATCAGTAACTCGAGAAGCCCGGGCTTCCACAAATAATGAGTGAGATTTTATGGTGGGGCGGGACCATACAGGTGCTTTAACACCTGCTGAGAAGCTTGACAGCCCCGCCGAACAATGATGACAGAAGAACCGAGCGGAACGGCCTAAACAAAGCCTAATTAACCCTTTGCGGACTACAAGCTCCACAGATTGTTGTCGTAAGCTTGAATCAACTGTTATTCCAGTACTCCAGTAAGTTGCAAACACATTTTTCTAACATCCGTCACACTCCACAACTATTTATTTAGTTCACAGATCCAGTTTGTTGCTTTTTGCTGTTGTCTGTAAGCACATTGTGGTGTAATTTATGTTGATGAACATAAAAAAATATAAATTTTCAGAGGAGGACAAGCAACTTTAGGTGAGTTGTGTTGCTCAGCTTTATCATAAATGAAACCCAACCCATAACAAATACTGTTTATATATGTGCATGTTCCAAACACCCGATACATGTGTAGCCTTTTTTAAATTTTTCTATTCAAGCGCCGACGGCTGAAATGAAACTGCCGTTGCGTTAGGGTGACGAGTAAATTCAAAGTGAAACCCTGCTTCTCGTTTCCGTAGCGTCTGTGGAGCCAGAGTTGTTTTTGGCTTCACATCGTCTCCTTGTGATTCTTTTTATGGCATCTGAGCCACAGTTGTGGCGGCGCTTCCCCTCTGACTGGAATTTAGCGGCACAATTAACAGAAACTCTCTCTGAAGTCTTATCAGTGGCGACAACACAACGAAGCGAGCGGAGTGGCAGAAACACTAACATTGACTTTGCCAATTAAAGTCGACTCGCATGCTTGTGCTTTATCGGCGCGCAGGCCGACAGTGCTAATAAACCAAAAATGAACAGCCGTAATGATTTTTAGCAGATAACATAAATTAAATCTTATCACAGCACATCATGGTTCATGGAAACGGTCATTGCAGAAATTTCTAAGTGTTTCTTTTTTGAAGTCACTTTGACTTAGGTTATGCATCAGAATTGGCCTCATTACTGAGTTCAGTCTTTAAAAAGCAGAACAGCAGCAATCTATACAGGTCTGTTGCATCTCGGAAAATAAAGAAAACAGTTCATTTTTGGTAATACATAAAATATATGTATTCATATTTCAAACATATATATTTAAAAATTTTTATGACAATGGATTGCAGGTAATTGAAGCCCAAAAATAAATGGATTATTTCAAAACTGAAAAGTGTCCGTGTGCGGTTCAGTAAATACAGTTTTGGTCAGAGCTGCTTTTGCGTGAATTACTGCATCGGTGCGGCGCGGCACGGAGGCTTTAAAGGAACTCCGCTTGCCTTAAGGGAGGTCCTTAGCATGTCTGGTGTCTCTTGTCTTTCTAATGAGAAGCTATACTGTGGACATTAAAGCAGGGATTGGTGTGAGATTTGGCAGTGTGAGTAGAGAACAAGTCCTGCTGGAAAATGGAAATAAAAAGGAGGAAAAAAGGCTAGTGAGCAGCAGATGACATTGCTCCCCACATTATCTGTGGAAACATCAATCTGTATCTCATACAACTTTTGATCTCTTCCTCAACACACTGAATATCTACTTTCACCTGAAAAGGGAACTTTTGATTTCTATCGAATCCTTTTTTCTAAGTCTGGGTAATTTTCCTATGACATCTCTGGATCAGTTTTATTAATGTACAACAAGTTGAACAGATACTCCAGATCCCAATCAAACATAAAGCACATGAACTCATCTGACGTTTACTGAGCAGTGACAAAAACCACTGACTGTGGCATGAATAAGTACATATGATCAATGAAACGAAATAACTTCTCCTGCTGTGGGCTGAACGCACAGCTTCATGATGTCCTCCTGGTCCACATTTGGAGGAGAAATCTGCGCTAGAGTTTAAATCCATGCAGACCCCGTAGACCAGGGGTCACCAACTCCAGTCCTCGAGGGCTACCATCCTGTAACTTTTAGATGCGTCTCTGCTCAAACACACCTGGATCAAATAAACTGCTCGTTTCCAGCCTATTGCAGAGATGAATGAATGATGGTGAGGGAATTCAGACATTTTGGAGCAGAGGTGAATCTAAAAGTTGCAGGATGGTAGCCCTGGAGGACTGGAGTTGGTGACCCCTGCCGTAGACGTTGTCCCCCAGCCCGATCCAACCCAACCGATTAACTTTAATTAGAAGCGTGAGCCCATACCTTACATACTGTTTTAATTAAAATTTTACTGCTTTTGTTTTTATGCCACCATTTGAGTAAGTGGTGTTGCTTCTCCCGTTTGTAGCTTTGGCCTAACATCTCCCAGCTCCACTTTGCCGCTTGTTATAACCGTAGAGTGAGTCAGGCACAAATCATCCGGGATGTGTGATTGATAGGAGCAGATCAGGGCTGCGATTGCCACAATCTAATTAATTCCTGTACTTTATTTTCTTTTCTCAACAATGTAAACTACCTGCTCCTGTATTTAGAAGACAAATAGATTAACACAACATAGCATTCTTGTTTATGCTACGCTGCTCTGTGTGTACCGTAGGCTCGTTAAAGGCACCACAGACGCCCAACCCGACCGTCAAGCAAATAATTTTGTCATGACAAGGCCTGAACTTTTGGGTTGGGCTCAGGCTACAGATCTAAACACTGATCTGCACTCGACCAGAAGTTAAAATGCTGCTTCAGATGTTTGAATGTGCTTTTGGACCAGACACAACCCAAAGCATCCTATTCACAGCTCCACGCGTTGGCAGCTCCCAGTCAGCAAGATGCATTTAATTCAGTGTCCATGTCAGAGATGATATTAATAAGGGATTTTTTATTTTTATTTTTCATTTTTATTGGTTGTTTTAAGTTGTTTCTGCAATGTGTTCTGTGCGAAAAGTTGGAAATATCCGCATCTGCGTCCCACTCCAGTACGAGATGTTTTAACAAGACAGCGGCCAACGGTGTGCGACATGAGTCAACATGACATGAGGACGATACGAACTTTAAGTCTGTTTCAAGCGTTATATATTGACGGTTTCCTATTTCATGTTCTCTAACAGTCTTATGATTTATGAACAACTACTTTTCTCTGTTGTTTTTCACCATTGTTGAATTACGTTGCCCCTGGAGCACAAGGCATTTATGCAAAATGTTACTAGCACTTACAAAGATAACAGGATTTGGCAATGAACTGAACACAGGCTGTCACGACAACTAAAGCACACAAAAAAAGAGAACTGTAGCATCCTGGGGTAGACAAACACTGTGCATGCAAAGCATTTCCCTTGAATAGTCGAGATATTCCTTGATACCTCAAATAACCTGAGGCAATTATCAAATCGTTTACTTACTTACAAGAAGTTGTGCCACACCACATACTCATCCAACATGTTTGCATTTGTTGCCAATTGATCAGGGAAACCATCTGTACACGTTGCGTAGCTCTGTCGAACATTTGCATGGTGGCGTTTTGAACCCAACAGCGGGTTATCAGGAAAAGCGATGGGAAAGCTGTGCCACCACTTGTAGGTTTCAGGCAGGCCAAGATGATGCAAGAACTCTTTATCGCTCAGTTGAGTCATCGAGTAGAAATGACTTCCCATGGAAGACTCGGTCCTGGAATGAGGTCACACACAGTCATGTAAGTGGGTGCAGCCAAAATATCAAGAATTAATCAAATATTCTGCACATAGAACAGCGTGATTAAATCGGGGCTGCAGGTTCTAATAACGAATGTTTTGCACAATTCACCTCCTACTGTTTAATCTGACAAGATAAAAAAATGCAAAGGGTATGCCACCTGTACAGACCTACCATAAAATGGATGTTATCATTAACTGACATAACTCTGATAAAACTACTGAGCTTCACAACTCCAGTGCTAAAAATCTGTCAACTGGAAAATTATTCATCGGACACTTTGCAAACCTTCTTTTGTGGAAGAGCTGGTAGAAGAAAACCATTGTTAACAGGGTGGTATCATGTATTTTCCAGGCGCATAATGTCATTTTATAGCACAATCAACTCACTACGTTGCCTTCAATTAGAGAAACGGTGCAGCCCCACATCCTGCACATGTAACGGGTGACGGAGGAATAAGGAAGAATCCGTTGGTAATTTATGATTCCTTTTACTGCATCATGTTTTCCCTCATGTTTTACTCTTTTCAACATGATGACTGTTGTTTTTCTGCCCTTGTCATGAACCTATTTATGCGCGTCGCCTTGTTTTTCATGAGCAGTGCCCCATCAACCATCAAGTGTGCCCTTGTGTCGACCTTTACTTTATTCACACCTGAGTG
This sequence comes from Poecilia formosa, assembly GCF_000485575.1. Taxonomy (NCBI): domain Eukaryota; kingdom Metazoa; phylum Chordata; class Actinopteri; order Cyprinodontiformes; family Poeciliidae; genus Poecilia; species Poecilia formosa. Next base: position 584,428 of record NW_006799990.1, on the reverse strand, counting down.
GAGCACTCGATTACAATCCAAAAAATTACAGCCGGACATCTGAATGCAATTTTTTTTTTTCATCCGTATCCCAGCTGCACATGAGAATGAAGCATGTGTTTTGTTTTGAAAATTGCCCAATGAAGGACAAGAGTGGCAATTAGAGAGGCTGCGGCTCCCCTAACCCGACCCTATCTCTCTGCGTCCGTCTGTTTTAAATAGCAGCGACACAGCAGATTTCTGCTTGAAAGATCTCACATAAAATCCAGAAGCTTTGGGATTCATCCATTCCTCATTGGGAAGCGAAAAGGTTTTCGCCTGATATCTGACGATCCCTTAAAAATAACTCCCAAGGGAGAACGTTAAAATCTGTTTTCATACCTGCTTATTGCATATCCGGGTCCTCAGTCAGCCAAACACCACAGTGACTCAGATATACTCATTGTACTTTTGTGAGTTGACAGTCATCGTCAAGCGATTTCTCAATCATCCCGACTTATTTAGTGATGAACTTTCTCCATGTACGTAAGACGTCAACGTACATTGAGTACAATATGAGACGGCGGCCGATTCTTTTGACAAGAGCAAAGTAAATACATTTTGATTTCTAAAATCTAAAATGCCCTAAAATCTAAAAGACAAAAAGAGTGGGTTAACATAAACCAACCAGGTCACTTCTGAATATTTTTTTACTTTATTTTTTGTACCATGCATTGATTATAGCACAGCAAATCAATTTCTGGCTCGCACCACTGCAACAGCAATTTTTACGGATATGGAGATAAAAATATCCATATCCATAAAATAATTTTACAGAACTCTAACAACTTATTTTCTGGAAGCAGTTCATGAATTCGTACAAGCTACTGAATCACCAGGTTAAGGTAAAAACCTTTTATTGATTTTACAACTGTCTGTTTCTTGGATCTCAATGGTATATGTTCTAGTTTATTTGCAACATGTAGATCAAATTTTTTTTTTCAGGTAGGCAAGTTTGATGAGACATCGACTCCAGAAAAGATGAGTAACCACAGTACTGAATGAAGCATGCCAAGATTCACATAGTTAACTCACCTTTTTTTTAATTCCTAGAAACATCAGGTATATGAAAACATTTCTAGAATTTAAAAGTAAATAATTCTCGTCTTTACCAGAAAAGTGTGTGAATTTAACATCATTTGTGAGAGCAAAAATACATGGTTTTGTTATTTAAACAGAAATGGAATGCAAAGTACTTCTCAACAGCCTAGCAAAGAAATGTATTAAAACCTAAGGGATGTGTCTGTTGTGCAGAGGGCTGACCCAAAATGTGATAGGTCCTTAAACAGAATGTGATTTGGGCTAAGAACACTGCCACCACTAATAATAATACGATGGAATTTGGTAACAAGTTTAATAATTACCCATAACACCAACAGATATTTATTAGTCATTATTTTCTGACATGTATTTGTGAAAAAAAACAAAACGAGCTCAAACACAGAAAATGTGTTAAACTTGCAGTATCAAATTGTAACGACGATGACACAACTATCCAACAACGAAGGTTTTTCTTTGTACTTTTACAAAGTGAACTCACAAATTCCTTTAAATCTTAAATTATAATTCTAAATTGTATACAATGTATCTATGCTGAAACAACTAAATAAAAACAACGGTATTCTCACCTCCAAAAGCAATAAAAAATGAAAACCTGACGAGAACATGTCTGCTTAGTCGTTAGCGCTTTCATATCTTCCCACCAAACTGTAAATTTTCCTAATTTCTTTGGGAAACAAAAATAACTCGGACCTACCGGTTTATCTTGAATGAAAGGAGGTCTATGTATTTCACAAGTTGGCCAGGGATAAAACTCTGCACACAATCTTTCAGCTGGGATTTGACCCTCGTTTTGTCAAGGCTACACAATATTTCTGCCGTGTCAATAAGCAGCGTTCGTGAACTTCTGATGAGCGAAACATCCAGAGGTCATTTCTTTGATGTTGAAAATACAGCATAAGAAGCGACAACAATGCCACGGAGAGAGAGAAGTGCATGACAGAGTGAGAGCGATGAGAGAGAAACATGAAGAAGAGATGTTGGTGGAAGGGAGGGAGGAGGATTGAGGAAGTGGAGGGTTATTCATAAGGGCTTTGGTTACATTGATAGAGAATACAAAGTGTCAAAAGAAAAGAGGTTGGAGAGGTTACTTCATCCAAAGAGAGCTGTATCTTACTGTCACGGAGTGACAGGTGAGAGGGTCTGAGAGTTTAGAAAGGGTGTAGCCGAGATAAAAAGTCACCAAGAGGCCATGCGCTGACAAAACAAAGTCAGGTCAGTACCTTTGCTCGACGGAAAACTTCCCGCAAAAAGTACAAGTTATCATTTCTGAGGCTGTTGTTATTGTCGGTGCTGAATTTCTCCAGTTTGAAGCAGGGCTGAGCAAATCTTTGTGTGTGTGGTTGTGGCCACAGAGGCCAGGATTATCTCCAGACACTGAAAGAGTTTTCCACAACCTAAAGCACACAAGCAGCACTTGTCGAAAAGGCACGTATGTTGTATGTTTGCTCCAGTCCGAGGATTTTGTTACAAAGCCATCATCACATGAGTAAATAAATAATAAAAGAGCGCATGCGGACCAACGAGAACATAGACCTTGGGCAACCTGGTGCTCAGTGACTCATGCGTCAAAATTCTGCATGCCAACTGCGACTGATGTCAGCAACTATTTCTGTCGAACAAATTTCCTCTTAAAAAGGGCTTGCTGCTTTACTCAGTAAGGAGTGATCAAACTGAACTACCCCTCTCACGAAACATGTGACACAAGCCATCAGAAATCTGACGAGTTTTTGTTGGTTTTTCTTTTTTTTGTCTTTTCACAAACACACACAAAATTCTCTACCGAGACCAAGACATTGAAGAGGGCCTAAACCACGACTTTAACTTGAGCTAAAAAAAAAAAAAAAAAACCGTTCATCCTGCAGATGATCTTTAAAACATGCAAGGTTTAAGAAAGCATTCAGATTAGGAAGCTATTTCTTAAGATGCATGTTGATACATGTCAAAATACTGCTTGAAATGTGTGATTGAGAAACCCGAATCTGATGAACCATAGTGAAAGTTGGGAAGCCATCCAACAACTTGAGAAATGCAAAACTCTTTGACAGAATGACCTTCAGGCTGGTTCAGTCGTCATCCAGAGGTTGATGACGATGACAAACGACGATGATGATGATGATGATGATGGTGATGATGGAGTAGGTGCCACCGTCATACACCATGTCTTTCCTGCAATGTCGTACGATAAAACCTCGAGTTCAAATGTTGCACATACATTGCGTTGTTGTACCTGAAAAGTCAAAATGAATTATTTGATTCGAGCTTCATGCAAAAACACATAAATGCAACCAAAAAACAAAAAACAAAAAAAGCTGATGTGCAGTATGTGTTTTAAGCTGTGAGAAATGATTTCAACTACTGCTTCTGCCTTCTGTTTTGCTTCACTTGTTTATTTAAGTGAAGCCCTAAACACTCTCAAAAAGTTAGCTCTATTGCAAAAGCATATTAGGAGTTTGCATCCCTCACACGAATGCAAGCCAACCTTACCAGGTAATCCAGTTCCTGTTATTTTAGTCCGGTCTACAAACACCACTGTACGCAGGCACATCTGAAGACATTCTCACACAGCATTTAATCTGGATCTCGTCCAAAGTACATTATAACAAGTGACCAGCTTTCAACAGAAGTTAATAAGAATAACAGGTGGCGAAGGAAAGCCAAGGTCCCCAGGCACATTAAGGTAGTTGTTGTTCCTCTGTAGAAGGATGACAAAGATACGCCCGGCTGATGCAAACCTCACACCTGTAAGCCTCGGCTGGAAGAATGTGTTTTTTTCTTTTTCTTTTAGCTCAACACTCACGTATTTGATCATTTACATTAACGACGGAGCATTTTGTATAAAAGAGGAGAAAAAGTGAGAAAATCCAATTGGAAAATGTTATAAAATGTTTTTGTAGTTATTGTTTTTAAGTTAACAAAGTATCTTTTAATGAATCTGATACGGCTCCAGTCTTTATTTTAAGTTATGATAGATTCGGTCATCTATATAAACCTGAACTTTGGTCTCTGTTACTGATGGATGTATAAATAAAATGTTCCTTTTTTTACCAATCTCTGGCTTGTTCTCTTTGACATTTAACCGAAATGTGTCTACTATGAATTTAATCAATATTCAATTAAGATATCTGCCTTTATAACACTTAATCATAACATATTCAGTTACTGTCTCGCTACTCGGTGTATTCCACTTCTGCTCCATTTTCTAAATACTTTGGATGAATAAAGTTTAAATTGAATCAAGTCTGAAAGTAACAACTAGCCTCAAAATCCAACATGGCCACCAGTCACCAGCATAAAATGAACTGAAAGCAACAGAAATCAACTTCTCATTTGCTCTTCAATATGTGAACTTGAAAATATTTCTGAAAGAAAAACATAATGATTCTTAATTTTTCCAGATCCGCTGCTAAAATCTTTTTCCCTCCTCAGAACTTTAGCGATGCGCGTCGCCTCGTCCTGTGATGTGTCGTAACATCCCTAACGATTGTTGTGGCTCACGTTTTCCACCAACGTGGGTTGACTCAGCGCTCCCTATATCGAGCTTGTCGACATGTTTATTGCAAATAAACACAATCAGCACAAAGGTATGTTTACTGCAAGTAAACATTTTGGATTTGTCACAACCTTCAACACAGGTGCAAAAAAAGAAATGGTGGCATTTTTTTATACTATTTATTTGTTTTGAACATGTGATGTCCCTCCGTCAAGTCGAGCCTCGTTACATAAAACCGGTGCAGGAATGTGTTCCATGACATTTGTCTTAATTCCTCAAGGCTTTCTTTATTTATTCAACCATTGTCTCTTAATTCATCTGGTGTGTTTTTAGTTGGCCAATCCCTGCATGCATGAGTAAAAAGAAGGTAGGGAAACATTCTGTCTGGGCAGATCGCGGTTCGAAACCTGGCACACCAACGAACGGCGTCACGGTCACAAAATGGACAAAGGATTTTGGAGGTTTAAAAGAGGCTTTAGCTTCGTGTGATCTCAACAAAGAAGGAAGCTGCCTGTGCACAGAGAAAGCATGATACCTGACAAACATTGTTACCCAATGACTAATTCTGCTGCTTCTATTTTTAATCCGGTAGCCATTATTGTCAAGGTTTATAATCCAGGATGTTATTTGTTCTACAAATTCACTTCTTTTATATAATGTGCAATTCGGTGTGTGCCACATTTGTCCTTAGATCGAGTTTTTCCTGTAATATAGGAGTCCATTAAACAAACACACACACACACACACACACACACACACACACAAATCAGACATCTTGTCAATCAACACACTGCAGCAGTTCGTGTCTAGTAGTGGTCGCAAAGAAAGTCTTATGCAAATGATTAAATTGTAATAATTTTTGTGTTTTATAAACTGTTTACAATCCAAACAGGCTGTGTGGTATTTCCTTTGCGTCAGGTCTGAAATTCAAAATGTAGAGCCTAAAAGTAGAATATTTAATCAAATTGCACAATAGGTACGCTTTTTTTTTTTTTTTTTGCCAGTTGCTTGGACTCTGTCTGACTCATAAAACAAATAGTTCTAATGATACCCAGATCCCAACCCACACAACCCAGTAAGCTTGTTTCTGCTTGAACCAGTTCGGCAGAAGATAAAACACATAAACTAAAGTTAAAAATGTTTTAGAATCTAAATTTATAGCGTCCAGTTTTTGCTGGTACATAGTTTCATATCCTGGCACGCAGATATTTGCATTTTCTCTTAAATTCACTTAATAAATGAATAAAAAGCCATGACATAGAATTTGGACCAGGCGCATTACAGCAGAGACGTAGACGTAGCGCAGGATTGTTGTTTCATGTTATTTAATTGCATCATAATTGGACGTTCTGTCATATTTGCTTCTCAGAATCATTTGTTTCCCGTTCTTCATGACAAACGCTATATAAATTTAATTTGCACTGTGAGGTTGTGTGTTTTTTACCATCGTCCCTGGAAGTATGTGGGTGTATAAAAAAAAAACTAACATGCAACCCAGCGCTTCATCAGTGGTAATAGTATAATTGGCTGGCGGTTTTTCTCTTCATGTGGCCTACATCGGGTGATGTTATCTTCAAACCGCCGGCGCCAAACCAATAGAACGTTAAGACAACAAAATAAAAAAAGGGAGGAAAAAAAACTTAACTGTTACTAGCAACCTAGTTTCCAACAAAATGTGTGGTCTCTTAATGAAGCAAGAAGCTCTGGAATAAGGACGGCAGGAATTGCTCTCGCTGTTTGTGTGTTTGAGAGAAGTACAATAGATAACCTACATTTAACTGCAAAGACCACAAGTCATTGGGGATCATGCTGGAGTAAAACGTCTAAGATTTAACTCGCTATGTCAGGGAGGAACACACTGGATATGGAAACCGTTCACACACCCTGCTGAAAAATGTTAGGCTTTTTTGGTTTGGGAAAAAAAAAAAACAACCCTGAAATAATCAATAACTTCATCAATCACAAAAAAAAGAAAAAAATCTACAAACACAGGTTAAGAATATATATGGTTATTTATACTCACTATTATTTAATGGCAAGCGTGTAACCAAGGAGCATAAGTGTCTAAATTAGATTGAGAAGGACTTTAAGATATGGTATTTGTGCACAGTTAATCTACATGATTTTTCATTTGTAACATTTCTTTCCCCTCCTGACTCATGTTTTTGTTGTAGTTAGGCGCCAGCAAGTATAAAGCTGTAATTAATTTTTTTGTGTGTGTGTGTGTCTGTGTGTCTTAAACAGTGCTACTAGTGTGTGATGTTAAAAGTGGAAAAAAGGTTTTCAGGTGATTATCATTAGCATTTGCATAAACGTGACATTTACATACTTCTGTGAACCATTAGGAAGATACATCATCTCTGTCGCGTACGGAGGAAAAACAACTCAAAGTGATTTATTTACCACGACAAGATAATTGTATAATAGACTAGAACATTTTTTTTATTTTATTTTAACCCAACGACTTGAGAACAGCAAACAACCATTCCAGGAGTTAAACCACAACCAACATGTCGTCATCACATGCAGGCGAGTTTGATATTTGCGTGGGAGACGAGCTGAGTGGTACGAAGCCTTGTGTTGAGCCTGTTGCTACTGAATGCAACGCGGCTGACCGAGCGCCAAGTAAAGCAGAAAACCTGCGTCGTCCGTCATCCAAAAGCAGAGAGGCTTTTTGTTCCAGTCGGAGCCGCAGTCAGTAAGTGGATGACAGAACGGCGCCCTCTGCGTTCCCTGTGCTTTTTTTTTTTTTTTTGAAGTATGCGTGTTGCCAAAACAATTAGACGTGTTAAAGCAGGTACTTTGTTATATCATCAGCTTCCATCATGGTGACAGGTACATGCAGTCTTAAAAAGCCTCATGGGTGTCGGGTCATTTCATGCTCTGGTAGATGCCTTGTTCAGACAGATGATTTTGTCTTTTTTTTGTTGTTGTTGTTCATTTTTATTTTTAAATGGTGCAATGGCTTAAACAGGCATTCAGCTTCTATGCACCACAAATCTGGAACAAACCTCCAGAAAACTGAGTTCCTTTAAATCAAGACTAAATACCCAGTAGATTTTTAAAAATGATAAATGACACATTAATCGACATTTTTGACTAAATGTTAAGCCTCAGCTGCTGACTGTGTGTTGTATGTTTGTGTTTTTGTGGTGTTGAAAAGCCTCGTTGCTGAAATGTCCTGTACAAAAAAATTGATTGATTGATTGATTGATAATACCCATCAAAGATACAAAAAGCCCCAGCAATAAATAAGTTATATCTTCTGTTTTGTCATTACGAAGGAGAGCTGGTTAACCAACGGGGGAAAAAGAGAATGTATGTAAAGCAGGGCAAAAAGAATTAAAGGATAAATAAAGACAGAACTTCCTTGGTAAAATAATGAAAACACCAGTGGCCGCGTGGGACATTTCTGGAAGAGACGTTCCTCCGAATGTTGTTTCCACTAATCTGTGGTGGACAGGCTGGACAGTGCAGAGGTTCACCCTGAGATAATGCTTTTCTCTAACGGAAATACCACAGGCCGGAGTCAGATAAGAGCTGTGAGGAGCTGTCCGGTCCTCTGACTTCTTCTGTGTGGATGAGGAGATAAGACGCACAAGCTCACTGGGGAAACCAAGCAAAATGGAGGAAACTCTTTCCCTGAACAGGCCGACGCTTTTCTTACCTATGCAGTCGTGGCGTGTTTGAGAATTGTTTTCCTGAAGACGAAAGAGAGGGATGGGGGGGAAACCACGGTGAGTTGGAGGTTCCTACAAGAAACAAGTTAGGAAATTTAAAGATGATGGGTGTTTTTTTTTTCTTTTTACAAAATTAAAAATAAATAAATATAAAATATGGGAACTGGGGAAAAAATCTTACAAATTTAAGTGGAAAGGAAACGAAATTCAAAATAAGACAAATTGCTAAGATGGTTTGTCAGTCCGTGGTGGGCAACTTTATTTAAAAATATGAAATATATATATTTTCTCTATCGTCTCACAATAAGGGTTTCAGCTACTACACATGGAAATATTTAGACCCACCAGTTGATTGTCCTTGAAATCACCTTTATTTTGTATTATTTACTCCTGAGCTCTTGTTTCTCTTCAATCCTTTGTTTGATTATTCTCACCTGAGGTTATGGCCAGTTCCTTTTATATTCATATTCCTCATTACCTTTCTAATATATTTATCTGGTTTTAATCTGAACAGTAAGTTCAACTCCTCGTACGATCCTGGTTGGAAGAGTTAAGCTTCCACGACTACTTCACCGGATTCTTCAGTGAAATTGTTTTAGTTGTATTGTTTTGCTACATTTTATAATATGCTTGTCTACTTTGGACATCTGTGTAAAAATGTTTTGTATCAAAACAGTGAGAACAGAGGAATTTCATTCAACAGCCGGGACATAAATGGTTAACTAAGATGGCAGATTCACCTGACTTCTCCTCGGTTTCAGTCGAAATGTCACTGGCGTGTACATACCTGGATCAAAATACAAAAAAAATGTAAAGGAATATCTAGTTTATACTATTGATTTTATTTTCCTCTTTACTCACTTCCTCTTGATGTGTGAATTTTTCTTAGTCCACAATCATTTTCCTGTTTAGTTATGTCTTTAAAGATTCATGACGAGAACAGAAGTCAAATCTAGCTCCCAGGATACAAATAGTTTAGTTTCCATCACAATTCACACATTTACTATCTGAGTGAATTTAGGTAAAAGTCATGCGTGATTGTAATCTTTTTTTAGTGATTGTTTACCTGCAGTGAGTTAGTGTTGTGCACATGTAGTCATTTTCACTTTGGTTTGTTTTGTGCTATCCGGCTTGTTGAAACAAAGGTTTGAGGCAGGCAAACAGCGGTTATCTGCAGCGGACCCCATTAGCTCTCCAAAATGTGACAGGAGAGCGGGGGCGGGCGGCGAGGCGCATACGATGACAAATTAGAGAGGGGGAGAAAACTTGTCAGCCTGACTTGAAAAGCCCAAAGATGAATGCGCTGGAGCTAAGCCCTGCGCCAAACATCCAGAGACCACCTTCGGGTTTCCGTGAGACATTTAGGAATTAGTCTGTCAGTACGTCGCTTTCCAGAAAACTGCGCCATTAAGCGTACATAATGATTAATTAAGACTATAAATGCCGGCTTTCTTGAGAAAAACAAACAAATTAAGAGGGTTAAATACGCAAAGCGACGGTCTTGTTCGCTGAGCGGCTGCACGGCTTTCTCGTGATGACGGATACGTCTTCGACTTGTTGTGCCCCAACAAAGCGGGTTTAAGATTACAGGCCTTTAAAGTGGTACGCAGTTACTCTCATCTATTTATCTCGTGTGAAATTAGGTTTACATTGATCTTGTATCTTTCTGCTGTGTTTGCTGGCTTAAAATGCCAAGTTTACTCCTCATAACCCAGACAACAGGATTACCAACACAATTCCTTATCAAAGAAAGAGCAGTTTGCAGGTGCTGATTTTTTTAATTTTTTTTTTTATTTTTATTATATCACTCATATAATCTGGATTTTTATTTTGTAACTTTTCTTTTATAACCTGAAGTATGTTTGAAACAACAGAGGCTGAAACAAGGGGGATACTAATTTTAGCGACAGGTAAAAATGCTGTGCAGACACATCCTGGTTCTGCAACACAACCTCTTCTATGACACTTAGGTTCTCTGTCAACAGCTGCTTGATATGATAAATAGAAAACCATTAGTCAAGATATTAAAATCATTAAATCTTCCCGGTACTATGTAGGACATCCCTAATGACTAAAGTAATTTGAAAATGATCACCCAACCAAAATAATCTGCGAGAATAAGGAGGACGTTTCCAAAAGAGGAGAAATGTTGAGTGTCATCTACATGTGGATGTGTTTTATCAAAGGTAACTTCTCTTACTTTTCTTGCTTCTCAAATAGTGTCGAGGATGTTTGACTCATCCATAAAGTTTCTAAACCTTTGAACTGAGATTCGCTAAACTGGAATAAGACCTGTTGCTCTCCATTTGACAACTGCTGACGAGGCGTAAAAATCTACATTTCTGTCAAATTTGACACGTTTCAGTTCTTTGCTGTGCATCGACCCAGATTGTAACCACATTTCTCTGTTTTTAAACATCATACTGCTTTTCCTCAAGCAAATTACATCTGTCAAAGAAAAATGCAATTGATCAAAAATGGTGTCTGGTTTGTACATAATTCTGACACAATTGTCCTTACTCGACCTGAATACACACTCCGTCTACCTCCTCTTGTTTTCACAGCCCCGCCAGACCCATTTCCCTCCAAAACTCCCATCACTTTATCGGGAACAAAGAACAAGAATCAGTTTTTGACCCCCTGGAAATGTAAGATTTAGCTCACTCACAATGCAAATTTGTGTTTATTTTAGTTCCCTTTTTCTAGAAAGTTTGTCTAAAAGTTTGAACATTGTTTTTGTTTTGTTTTTTTGTCACTGGGTGAAATACGGTATTTGAACTCTTTGTTGACAGCCACAGCAGTAGGACTCTTCACGGTCAGCAAGGACACATTTTGTAGTCTACTTGGCTAAACAAAAAAAAATCTCTAAATTCTCCAAGATTTTTCACTGCCACTTGTTAACTCAAGACTTCATGTCTCTCCGTGGATTCCTCTTGGATGGATGTAACTTCATTAAATTAATCTTACTCTCCTTTGCTGCCTCAGGGTTACGTTTTGAGGCATGTGTGTGGGATTGTCACGCTGGAGTCTTCACCATGATTCATCTTGTGGCTGCGGGAAGAACAGTTTATGCCACACGGACCGGTTCATTGGTCTTCAGGAGCTATAAAGTCATCAGAGAACCACCCTGAAGTACTCAGATGTTTACAGGCCGGCTTCAGGCAGGTCTGTGCCTGCGTCTCTTATAACAGCATTAATTGCATCCATCACAGCGTTGCGTGTTGCCAGTGTTGTCATGGTTGCCACAGTCCCAACTGCCTTTGGATCATTAACAAGCTCCTGTCTTCTTTCTGGTCAAACACGCCAACAGTGTTTACCTCTTAGCGAGCCTCTTGCTAATTGTCTTGTTGCTCATTTCAGACGTACAGGGGAAAAACATACTCTGCTTCAAATTCATTACAAGTAAAAGTCAAGAGTTTCTGTAATTCATTGACTGGTTGTTTTCCGTATGCCACGTGGGTTCAGGAATCTGAAATCCTAGATTTAGTGTTGATTTTTTTCAAATGCTTATTTCACTCAATGACACGCAGATCGGTTCATTGGCCTCATGGATCGTTGCTTGAAGCAGCGCTGCAGAAGGCCTGCTAACAGCGCGTGGTGCTGGAACATGAAGCTGGCGCAGATTAACAGTGTGTAAGGCCTTGTTGCACATATTCTCATCATTATCATTTTCACAATAATGGATCAAACCTCAGCTCTTTATCAGTCTCCCACTTTGAGCCATGAGTCAAATCCAAACCTGAATAAGTCGATATGTTTACGTAACAATACATTTTTTTTTTTAAAAATCGATCAAACAGACACAGAACATAAATGGCAGAGAATCTATCAGATTGCACATGCTGGATCCTTGCCTGTTCAAAGCATGATCTCTCTCTCTGTTTCTCTTTCTCTTTTTTTCTTCTCTCTCTCTCTCTCTCTCTCTCTTTGAAGGAGGCCCTGCGGCTATTCAGAGCTTTAATCTCATAATGGCTTCAATAACAGCAACCTTATCTTTGTGACAGCTATTTCAAAGGCCTGGCAGGTTTGATGTACTGTACACCACAATGCACACTAACAGCACAACACAGACCCAGGGGAATACATTATGAAATGCCTTTTGTCAGAGGAAATTAGGAGGGAGAGAGGATGGGGGTAGGGGGAATAAAACTGGTAAAAAGGGTCGGATTTTCATAAAAAAGAAAATCGTGATTGGTGCGAAGCTTGTAACCCGAAGAAAGACGAAGCTGCATGACGGTTGCTGCTTTGCCAGGAGGTTAGTTTGCCAAAAATAATTAGTGAGTTAAAGCAATTAATTCAAATTTTTTGTGTGTGTTCGTTTAAGCCACAAAAGATCGTTGTTAAGGAATTTGTGTTGAATCACAACCCACCTTTATATTGAACTTCTGAAGAAGAAACCAGAATTGAATTTAACGTGATAAAATCTGTATATAAAATTTGAACAAAGATGCGATGCCTTTCTTACTTGTAACACACATGCAAATAGGCCTGTCACACTAATCAATAAATCAATTAATCACATGATAAGTTAAAACAAACTCGATCATTTTCACTTGTGTAATTTATTGTTTTTTTGTCTTTTTATTACCAAAAACCAGGTGATAAAAGCATCAAGTCTGGTCTCAACTGGCCCTTATTTTGAAGGACAGTTTTGTTTACAGACACTTCAGTGTCCATTTCATGTGTTTCTCTTTTGTGTATTTATTTTTGGATATTTAAAATGTCTTCCAGTTCAGGTGGTAAATGTTGATCACAATTTAAAGCTTATGGATCTGTAAAGTGCATTCCCTGCATTATTATTCTTACTTGAAAATAGTCTCAAAACAACAATAAATGTCATTTATCACAATAACGTCTGGCACATTTTATCATCCAGCAAAATTTGTTGTGCTACGTGCAATGTTACATGTGTGTAACTGCTGCTTCATCTGAATTTATTACATTTGTGTGCGATGATGGAACCACTAAAGCTTTTATGACAAACCCTCGCTCTTTTTACTGCTTTCTGGAGATGACAGAGAGGAAGAACCTCAGCTCTCTGCCAGAGTTTTGAATTGAAAAATGAGATGTGAAGCCAGATCCCGACCATAACGCCCAACGTGTTACTGGTGTTACTGGTCTGTTGTTCTGCCTAAACCTGTCCCTGCACCAGAGGCACAGAGAGAAGCACAGGATTGGATTTTATTGAGTTGATCACAAATTCCACCATTAAAAGCAAAAGTCTGGTGAGGCAAATAACTATTATTCCCGTTTCTGATGCAACATTCTGCATGAATTCCGAGGGTCCTGGCACTTGACGTGCGGTACTTTGATGCCTCCTGCCGTTAGACGTTGCTGTAGATTGAAGGCACGTGCTCTTGGCAACTGCAGAGTTTCTTCTTTGTTCTTGTTTCCTCAAGAACAAAGTGGCCTACCGCACCAGAGAAGTTGCAGACAAACAGCTCGAGCAGCACAGGGAGTACTGAATGTTGACCCGGCAGACTAAGCATGAGCGCGATGCGCCAGAACAAGCCCGATCCACGGCGCCGCTCCACCCTGCAGTTCACAGGACCCAGAGTGTTGTAGTAACTACCTATATTTACTCAGTTATATTTACCTGAGTAACGTTTTTGGAAAAGAAAAAAAAATAAAGTACTTTTAGGAGTATTTTTACCACGCTGTACTTTTTACTTTTACTTGGGTAATTTAACAGTTTTCAACTGTTTTAGGGTAATTTTGATGAGCTGAATCCAAAACTCACATTGGTTTTGCTCAGTCAGGTCAACTTTCTGCAGCATGGATGCAACATGAGCATCAAACTGCATGACTTGTTCTCACATATGAATCAGTTTATTGATAATGTGGGATCAATGAGTGATGAGCAGGAGGAAAAAGGATGTCACTTTTGGATTGAGCATTACAAAATAGTGCTAACAAAGTTGGAAAAAAACATTGACAACTTCCAAAAAAAACTTTGTAACCCAGTGTATTATGATCAGTTCCTCAGCACCTGAGTAGAATTTTTACCAAATACTTATTTTTACTCTTACTTCAGTAATTTCTTGGACGACTACCTTTTACTTTTACTTGAGCACAGATGTACTCTACCTACATCTGCTCAGGGCCGATGTGGCGTCCCAGTGCCAAACATTGCAGAAGCAGCGTCAGAGAGTCCTATATAACACGTGTTCAGTTCCTTTACTATCACGTAACATCAACGCAAAGCCTTTTAGAATCGGTTTGCAGTTTAAAATTGGAAAACCTTTCGTACGCAAGTAGAACAAAAATGTCCCTCCGTGTTCTATGGGATTCACTCCTCGCCCCTCCTCCACTAAAGGCAGAGACTCCCGGCCCGGTCCCAGTCACTCATCCCGCTCGGCTCCCCTTTGTCTCCGCTGGACGGGGGGATTGAAGAGCGTAATTGGCCGAGCCCGCTCAGGTGAAAGCAGGCCTCTTGACTGGGGACACAAAACCATCTCTCTGTGTGTTGTCTGCAGTAACTGCAAGGTCAAAAGGACACTCCACATTGGGGGACTCACACACTACACACACACACACACGCACACACGCAAACACTCACATAAAATACTCCTCATTCATCCTCCAGCCCCCAACAATTGGTGCAGCTACCTGGGAAAGGTAATTATTTGCTCTCATGTCCATCTTCTGGTTTCCACGAGATTTAGCTGTCTGATCTGAAAGAAACCAGATCAGAGCCCCATTAGTGTTGGAGAGGTTTTGGTCTTTTTGATTTTTTTAAATGTTAACTTTTTAAACAAATTTATCTATCTGCATGTTCGTCAAATAAAGATGGTCTGTTTGTGCGTGGCTCGCTTTAGGAAACTTCTCTCTGCTTTTTTAAGAGGTTTGATAGCAGAATGTTGCGGCTGCAGGCAGGTTTTGTAGAGGATAAACCCCTTCAGACATGCAGATATTTACGTTTCACTGTTCAAAAGTAAACTTTTGAAATCCGACAGTCGTGTTGCGGAGAACTAAAAGTCGAGTAAAGTGCAGCAGTGCTGCTCCGGTTCCTCTCCAGCGTTGTTCCAGTGACATGTCATTTCCACGGTTTTGTGAGTAAGCTTTAAAAAATGGGGCACTACCCTTTGTGTGCTCATCGTTCCCCACAGCACCACATGTCCGGATTCCTTGGAATACCAAGCACAAAACAAGTTACGTATGTCAGCAAAGGCATTGGCGGCATTTGTGAAATTTTTCCATCTCTGACTGGATGTTTCATAGTTTTATGGAAAGATGTGCAAAGCGCCAATAAACTCTTGTGGTTCTTTAGTCTAAATATTTGCCTGATTTGGGAGACAAATAATAAACAGTTTTTTCTGAAAATCCACATCAAACTTTACAGCAACCCTTTACCAGTACGCAAATTACATCCTAAAAAGTCGACTCATCGTGCCTGAGGATAACCAAATCCTTTAATTCGGGATGGATCATTACTTCATACAAAACAATTTGATTTTTTTTTTTAAACACATAAAATTAAAAAAATGAGCTCAATCACTTAGAATACAGGATGATATGGATGGCTAGTGCCATTGAAGAAAAAGTTGCCCCTTGTGCCTGGAAACTATTTCTGAGTTGATTTGTTCATGTTTTCAATTGTTATACTTTTCTGACAAAAGCAATTGGATTTTGATTGCAAATCTTCGGTTCTCACGTCCTTAAAGGAAGGAAAGCAGGCCCACAGCACCACAAATCCTCTACTGTGCTTGAAGGTTGTGATGATGTGCTGCTCCACTTATTCATCACTCCACTCTAGACTGGATTGTCAGTGAAAGCAGGAGATTTTGAGCCTGATGACCTAATACATCATCATATCAGATGACTGTTGGATTAGATGAGACATTAAACCGTTGAAAAAAGAACAAATATCTATATTTGAATGCTGTTTAAACACTGTTATCAGAGATGCCCTGATAACAGTGAAGGGTGTTTTATTATTCTTTATTAACTTGAGCAGGAATGAAAGAATATTGCTTATTTTCCAGGGAGGGACCAGCATGTTGTTTCAGCGTTCTAACGTGGTTCGTGTCATTTTGAATACAGAAATCAAGCAGATTTCAGATACTATTCCAAAGCTAAATGCATTTTTAAACCCGGCTGATCTATTCAGCATGTTGAACAGCTGCGAAAAGAACAAAGATGAAGAAATACAAAAACAAATACATTTTGGCGTCTGTGAATCAGAGAGATATTCTGCTCTTAGCTGAACAACGTCTTACACGGTGGAACCGATAATATCAGATAATAAATAAATAAACTGTATCTATTTTCTCAATTTTTCCTGATGTGTTATTTCTTTGCCCTATTTGTCTGTTTAGTTTGTTACTTTTAGAAATTGCAGAGTACTCATTAGCTTTGATCAAAATTTAGCTTTATAGTTTTAATATCGGAGCAAGACCTAGAGAAAGTTCTGATAGTTTACAAATCTAGAACAAACTTACAAAGTTCCATTTACTTAACAACCAAGAACAAGAATCAAACATGGAGAACCAACATTTAGCTTTATAAATGGGTTCTTATATTTAAGAACCCAACCCAGAACAACTGGAACCAACATTTAGTTTTATACTCACAAATCTTACCAAACATGGAGAACCAACATCTAGTTTCATCAGAACAAGAATCCAGAGAAATCCCTACTAGTTTATAATTTATTGTCGACTTATTCTTATTTTTACATGCCAAACCAATATATGTAGGTTTATACTTTCACCTTTTTGTCTTTCTTTTGGTTTTCTTGTTTGCATTTCCTTCTAATACATGTGAAGCACTTTGAACTGCCTTGTTGCTGAAAATGTCCTATATAAATAAAATTACCTCACCTTACCTCAAACTTCAGCAAGCAGTAAGAAGCAAAAAACCTACCAAAGTCTTGAAAAGGTAAAACTTTTCCTTCACAGATTTATGGCCAGCATGGGTGGCCCCATCTGGAAATGTCAGTGCTCCACACTGACACTGAATACGTGGTGTTATGCACAATACATCACCCTTTGGCCTCCCACTCACCCACGCTGTGCTCTGGGTGTCTTTAGTTTCTCCATGGCCCATGACAGAAAGGCAAAGAAATGAGGTATTTGAGAGAGCACTACGTCATTTGACGTCCATCACAAATATTTGATTTTCTGCTGATTGCTGCACTCATGACTTTGTTCAACTTGAATGGGCTGGATGAATCGGTGTCAGTGAAATCAGGAGCTTTTGAGCCCCGATGTGATGCATGCGCCCCGTGACACCCCGTCCCCCGCACAACATGTACCGAGATATT
The DNA here is from genome assembly GCF_000485575.1 of Poecilia formosa. Lineage (NCBI taxonomy): Eukaryota > Metazoa > Chordata > Actinopteri > Cyprinodontiformes > Poeciliidae > Poecilia > Poecilia formosa. The sequence goes on along the minus strand of NW_006799990.1, from coordinate 566,913 downwards.
TGGTCTCGCAGGGACGCCGACATTCCTCTCGTTCTGGTCTGATGCCAACAACGCTGATACGCCAAGATCGAAACTCTAAGCAACTACACGAGAACCATTGTACGTTGAGAGACAAAATATCGAGCATCATGTGTTTTCTTTTCTGTTTTTTTTTTTTTTTTTACAAAACCACAACAATGGAGCTGATTTTGCCCCTTTGTCACGCATCAGCATAGAATATCAGGAAGGTTGCACAGCATGGCCACTGAAAAACAAGCAAAGTAGAGCAGCCCTTTTAAGATGCTCACACTTAGTGCAAAAGAGAGCAAAGCCAACATTTGCCCACAGATCACTGCAGTGAAAAAGTATTTGTAGACTTTTTGGGGGGAGTCAAACTTGATGATTCAGATCAAACAAAGATAATCTGAGTAAATGCAATTTGCATCTACATCATAGATGACATCTAGTATTGATGCCATATTGAATAATGACAATATCTGAAAATGTACTTGCCTCGTAAACTTTAAATGGCTGCAACAGCGTTGATAACAGGCAGGAGGGCGTCTCGGGCAACTACAAAACCTCTCTTTTTGTGTGTGTGTTTTCTGCAGGAGAAACAAAGTCCACTTGATTTTTATTTATTTTTTGTCAAAATGACAAAGATTTCCTAGTAGAGATGGGTCAGTCAATTAGAGCGAGTCATTCAGGTCTTAGTGAAACAACGAAACCTCAAAACTATCAAGCTACCACAGCTACGTTTGAGCAACAGTATGATGTTCTGTTTCTGCAGCGCTGTTAGAGTTTTGTGTCAGATGACGGTACACGATAAATTGGTGTGTTTTTCCATTCTCTCACCCTGACTCTATAGTTTTGTAGAAAATCTTGTCAATCAATAAATCAATTTTATTTGCATAGCACATTTTAACAACAGGGCACCTCAAAATGCTTTACATCATAAAAACACAGAAATACAAAGTCATAGAGCAGAGAGTCAACAATTGAAACATTACATTTAGTCAAGTCCCTTAATTTTTCATTGATTATGTTTCAAAAGCAACTCTAAGCAACTTTGAACTTGTGATTTAATTACAGCTACAGATCTTTTTTTGGGGGGGGGTATGTTTATGCTAGCTTGCACATTTGGAATAAACTTATTCCCCATTCTTTCTTTGCAAAATATATTAAGTGCTGTCAGGTTGACAATAAATTACAGTCAAATAGTTGTGTATGTGCATATGTGTGTTTTGTCATTGTTACATGAGCAATGATTTCCAATCATGTTGCATTTCTTTGTAAGTCTCGTAGCTCCACCCTCTTTAATGTTTCATAACAAGTTGTTTTATGACACGTAAAAGAGCACTGCCCTTGTAAACACATAGACACACACACACACACACACACACACACACACACACACACACAACAGGTGGGGCAGGTTAAAGGCTCTTCATGTGGTGAGTGAATGCACAGCAGTCAGTGAGCGAGAGGCTCTGGTCAGCACAGAGCAGTGAAACTGAAGCTGAGACGGAGAGAAGAGAGACCGGTTCTTCCAAGTGCGCCTAAATAAAAACGAATAACAATAGTTGGCCTTTAAGTTGGTCTTTTTGTTATTCAGGCCTGGAACTGCTGTGAAATTTGTGATACCTGTGCCACTTGCATAGAAGTTACAGGGAGCTGAAAAAGTGTGAGGTAAAATGGAAAGTGTCTGTGAGGTGGAATGAAAAGACAAATTATTACAAAACACACTCCAAAAACGACAGATGGATGATGAGCAGGTTACCAGAAACAAAAACACCTATGAATTAACAAGGAAGAACTACAAAAGGCACAGTCACCTGGTTGCATAACTGTGCACACCTTTGAACTAATCTTTTATTGAAGAAAAAATTTTAATGAAGTTTCAGTACACACCTCACATCAGTGATAGCGAATCTGATCATAGTGAAATTGAGTTTAGATTCCTTGATCATTAACTGAAACGATAGTTGCCGAGAGGTTACAAAAGATCCGATTGTCCAAAGGAATCAGTCAGGAGAAGGATGCATATTTGCATTCCAGAAACATTAATTGGTAGACAGTATCAAGAAAATATGTCACGACAGTGACATTGCTAAATCTGTCTGGTCTGTACAAACTGGACAGGCAGGTGGCCAAAAGAAAGACAGCAACATCGACAGAGTTGGAGGAATTTTCTGAAATTACAAACTGTGTCCCTGATGTAACAACAATCTCCTGTATGTTCAATATGTTTAGGTTAACAAAGGTTGAGAGAAGGAAGTCTTGCCTTCCCAAGAAATTAAGATTAAAAAAAATATGTTTCAAAATAACCTACCTAGAAGACAATGAGGATTGAGGGCAAGATGTCCTCACATTATGATAAAGTTAGACAGAATTTAAGAAACAAAGGCATCAACAAAGGCATCAAATGTCCATTAGTCAAGACCTGGCTCCCTGATAAACACCTACGACCCAATACTGAAATTAAATCCAAGAGGTGACTCAACAACAATTAGTTTAAGTGTGTACTCATTTATGGACCTTGGTTATTATCTTGAAAGGTGAGACATCTTATTAACCTCAGAGTAATTAATCGTTGACAAAGCTGCTTTTGGAGCTTTTAAGTAACTACGTGCTCAGGACGTTATCGGCCTTATTCAAGCTCCTAACTACATCTGATCGAGATCAGACAAAATGTTATGTACCTTTGATCTTATTATACTAAAAGTTAATTGCTAATTGCCTTGTAAGCGTTTGATCCTACTTAACTATTGCACCGCTGGAAGCTTAAATAAACCTCTTACGTCCCAGTTGGCTAAACGCAACTTCAAGGCAAGACATTTTTGTCGTGCGTGTTGTTTCCAGAGCTCTCCTTGCTTGAACGGTGACCGTTTGACCCAACAGGCGCTCAACTTTGGCCCCAGGAAGGCGGAATAAAAGATTAGAGTGCAGCTAGTCGTTGCTTTTATTACTCCCCTTTCCCATGATTTTCCTCAGTTTGTGCCTATTTCCTGTCTCCCCTCCCTCCGTGTCTTGTTGATATCTTTCTGGAAGGTAGCAAGTCTGTCTCCTTGCTGTCGTCGCACTCTTTTTCTCCCCGCTCTAATCATTTTGTTGCTTTTTCATGCCATGCTCGGCGGCATATTTATCCAAGATAACAACTGGGTTTCCCCTCTCTATGCGGGTGATGGAGAATAATTGCTGTTGGTGTTTGTGTTTGCCTGTGTGTGTCCCTGTATTCTGCTAAACAAATTGTTCCTGCCTGGCTGTTCTGATGTTTTGACAGGAATGTACGCTTATACTTACAAATACCCACACACACACACACCCGTGTAGACACGTAATGAACAACAAAGAGTAACGACGGGTATTTGTGGAAGCATGTGTCATACAAGTCTGAATAAAAAGAAATGGAAAAAAGTAAGCATTTACCCCCATAATTTATTCAGTAAATGATTAAGGTTCCGTCCACTAAGCTGTCTGCTCCAACATTCGCCCTTTGTGTTTAGCTCGTTAGGTAAAACTAGCTAAACGTAAGCTAGTAAACACTTTTAACATTCATCCAAAACATCCTTTTAGCAAACTATTAAGCTTGCTGTGACAAAAAATGTGAGTGAACCGTAACATGTTTAGTTTTTGTTGTTGATGCTAAAAGTAGCAACCTTTAGTCTTTTTACCTGAAAATATCAACTTCTAACATTTACTAGCTTTTAAGCTAGCAGTTGCCGACTTAGCCTTACCAGTAAAAGGTAACAGCTTTTATATTTTTGAATGAAAGCAAAAACTTTCAGGCTTTTGGCTTTAGTAGCAAATTTGCAATTTTCAGCTTTAAAACCTTTTTAAATTATTGAACATAGATCTTAGTTACAAGGCAGAACCTTTTCTCAAAATTAAAGAGTGAGTCATGCCGTCTTTAATAGAAAAAAAAAACATCACAAAAAGCTACAAGAGATAATTTTTCAACAAATTTAGCTTTATTTTAGCTAAAACAGCAAGTTTTAGCAAAAATAACACAATAGCAATCTTTTGCATTTTTAAATGAAATTAGCACCTTGTAAAATTTTTAATTTAAATTAAATTGTAAATTAAAATAGATCAACAGTATCAACTTGAACTTAAATAGAACTATAACCTAGGTTTAAATAAATAGTATCCTTTAGTACCTAACAATAGGGGTTTTTTTTTAAAAAAAAAAGGATTAAATAAATTATTCTGAAAGAAACAGGGAAAGTATTTTGTGTCATTGTATCTCAACTGTTTGTGATATTGTTGTTTATTTTCTTTTCAACAAATAATAAGCCGCCAGTTTAAACTTTTTTCTGGTCTGTGGACATTAATGCACTTACACTTCTCCCTACTCCCGTACCCAAACCTAGCACTGGTCCTATTAACTGTAAACACATCGTAAGTGTTACAGGTGTACAGAAAATGGATGTATGAATGGTCTCTAAATTACTAGAATTTCTAGAATTACTTGAACTTATTTTTGGTTGTTTGAGGACATAAATTTATTATTTTATAAATGGACCCAAGTGCATCAGGTGAGAGACGTAGTTAATTTAAGAATATTTAATACAAAAAACAGATAATAAAACTTACAAAATTGGAAAAAAAATCCAGGGAACAAAAAAAATGCAAAACAAAGACAAACTGGAGACACGGAAAGATCACAAGGAAACCAGGGAGAAAAAAGAAAAGTGATGAGATGAACTGGCAGGTGTGAGTGGAGGGAGTGGAAGCAGACTGTGAAGGGATAGAAAAAGTAGCAAAGGAAAACAAGCAAAATACAAACACAAAGGAGTAAGGAGTATGGAGGACCAAAACTGATATAATAATAAATAAAAGAATAAATATATAAATAAAAGAATAAATATATATCCAAAATATATATCCAACATATATAAATAAATCAATAAAATAAATATATATCCAACATAATAAATGAAAGAATCAATATAAAAATAAAAGTAGAAATATATAAATAAAATAATAAATATATATTTTGATAAGAAATAAAAGCATAAACATATTTCCATTTGCTGTATTTATTTCTGTATTTATTTCGTGTGCAGATCGATTGTGAATGCCTGCCTTATAGACCCTTTTCACAAGACGCCAAACATCCGTTTAACATCCACTATCTATACATAATCTAACCTGGACAAATTCCTCGCTGATTGATACCAGTTTGACTACGAAGGTACGTGATTTTTTTTCTTTTTTTTTTTTTCTAGCTGTTAGTTGATATGCTAGGCTAGCAATAGTAATTTGTTAGCTGGCTAACATTACGTTGCCTGTTTTGGGAATAGAACGTATTTAGGCTCTAATCTTAATCACATTTTTATAGTATAGACTGGGGTTGCCACCCTCCATGGAAAATGCGTGATTGTATTAAACCCTCCTCATTTACGCTAGTTTCACCACCCGCTCAGTAGCGACATGTCCTGTAGCCACATGTCCAAAACTTGACAGTTATGCCAAACACCCGCTGCTCCATCACGTCCTGAGAAGTTAAACTCTTACTACGATCAAGACATGAGGAGGAAGGCGCTGTTTTAGATAGATAGATAGATAGATAGATATTAACATTTCATTGGAGAAATGTGATTCTCTCTCTCTCTCTCTCTCTCTCTC
>NW_006799990.1:559498-561058 GCF_000485575.1 Poecilia formosa | reverse complement strand
CATTTCATATCGTTTCTGAACTGTTCGTGCTTTACTAAAGAAGGGGGGCAAAACGTCGATCTCGGAATTAGGTGACAAACTGAACGCCGCCAGGATGCTGAGACCAGCACGTCCTCCTCTGACTCCTTATCAAAACGTTCGTAACTTTATTAAAGAACAAAAAAAACAAAACGTGTTCAAATTAACAAAAATAATCTCAGTGATTATCGTTTCAACAAGGTGTTGCGCAATTCTGTGCGTTTTGGTTCCATTATCAAAATAACTGTCATGAGTTGTGGTTTGTGGTGGTGAGAACGCTGAGACCCAGATGATGATAATGATGATTTAATAAAGAGAAGCTCAAAACACAGTCGAGTACAGGCGGCACGGCAGGAACACTAGCACACAGCTAGTACCGGTAGCAACTGAAAAACTGAAGGCTCGAGCTAAACCAACACAGGACTTGACAGTTCGACTGTGAAGGCAAGCAGACAAATGATAAACGACAAGGATCCGACAAGAGACAAAGACAACAAGTGGGTTTAAATACACAGGGAGGGTAATCAGGAAAACTAGACACAGCTGGGATCAATCAACAGGGAGGACAGGACATCATAGAGACTCACGGGGAAACAAGGGACACAGAAAATACCAAGAAAAAAAAAAAGCACAGATCGTCACAATAACTAGGAGAGCAGGAGTTTAAAATTAACTAATCAACCACCGCTGTGTTCAGGGAGCGCTTATTAATGACCGCAAAATAAATATCAAGCCTGCAAACCTGATATCATGACGGACTGAATGTTGTGTTTTTAACATAATCTCTGGTAGGCTTGAGGAGCGCAGGAGGTTGCCATGGCAACGGGTGTGCTTAACTGACAAAGAGAGACGGAGAGTAAAAAGGTGCGAGTGGTTTAGAGTTGATCACCTGTTCGGGTTGTTTTACCTTTGTTTAGCTTTTTCTTGGCGCTTTATAGCTGCTAAAGGTTCAATAAACGACAAACTTGGACTAATTACCTCGTTAGACTGTGAGTTTATGTCATTTACAACAAACATCAAACACGGTAAATATGTTTAAGTATTTAACAAACAAATGGCTTCTATCGTGATAATTATGTGAAGTTAAATTAATTATCAAATATAAAAAAATAGTTTGGTGCTGTTGGGCTCAGAGTCTGAGAGGCTTTTCCTTTATCAAACAATTTTTTTTCACCTCTTACTTAGTGGAAATATTGATGTTGATGAAATTTTCTCCAAAATGATAACCTTTTTCAACCTTTATAGCTCCACTGTTGAAAATGAGGCTCTAACATTCACAAATGACAGTGAAATAAAATCCAGTCCAACATCTGGTTTGAGGTGATTCCTCTGGAAGCTGTTGGAGGAAAATATCCCAACTTCAGAAGATGTGCTTTAACCTAACAGCAGGGGCGGATCTAGAAAAATATTAATGGGGTAGCAAGAGGGGGCAGGGATATTTTCAGGGGTGGCAGTGTATATATATATATATATATATATAGACACGAAATATTGTTTTTAACTTGCATTGTTTCAAAATGATCTTCATGTAGCACCGAGGCT
>NW_006799990.1:557006-558528 GCF_000485575.1 Poecilia formosa | reverse complement strand
ATAGCTGCTCGGGCCTAATAATAAACAGCACAGTTTCAATAGGCTCTCGCAGCGATAGCTGCTCGGGCCTAAATAGCTCCAACAACCTCTATTCCGCCTTTTCTCGCTCTGTATGTCGGTATTACACGACCCGTTGCCATGGCAACCGACAAACAGCTCAACGAGCAGTTAGAGCAGAGATGACCGATCAGGGGAATCAACACCAAAAAGCAAACATTTCCCAGACAAAAAAGTAGCAAAAACACTAAAACAGAACATCCAGTCTGTTACTGTCAGGCTTAATGTCTATATTGTGATTATTAATAAGTTTTTGCCTGAACACCGCGGTGGTTGATTAGCTGATTTGAACAGCTGCTCTACTGATGACTTGGTGGGCGGGTTGTTTAGTGCTAACGAACCAAAACACACCGAACTGCGCAGCACATGTTAAGGCTATCAAAGTCAGTAGCAGGCCAGCAACAGTTAGGCCAGTATAACTGACCCACTGCTCACTTGTTCAATGTTTTCTTTAAATTAAAACTTTTTCCTCACCTGTGAAATCTGAAGCCCTTATTACCATTATCTATGGTTGAACTAACTGCTAAACATTGCGTCCGTTGTTCTGATTCTTTGCGTGATTGTAGTATTTTCCTGACCACTGATATATTCCTGACTCAATGGACAGCAATGGCGCATGTGTGACTTATGATGAACCACTTCTCTCGCACTTCCCGCTACTTAGCCGTGGGTGTCAGGTTACATTGTGTTGCATTCAATGTTGTCGGAAAAAAGAGTTTCATGCGCTTAATGTCCGATTTGCCATAACTATTTATTGAATTCATTGTCGCTAGCTGGGGTGGCAACAGGGGTGGCAAGGCTCACGTTTGGGGTGGCAACTGCCACCCCATGCCGCCCCAGTAGATCCGCCCCTGCCTAACAGAGCTCTGTGGTTCCTCCTATCAGTATGAGAGTCAGGATGAGCAGGCGCCATGTTAGGAAGATGAAGTGGAAGCTGCAGGATCTTCAGAACAAACGGGTCATGATGCTGGGCTACTGAAATTCCCTCTGTCTGGACACAGGATCACTAGAACCAGTTTAAAAGCTAAAATGAATGGTTACATGCCAGACATGGAAAACTGGGATGCACTCCATGCTATGATGTTCAGAATTTAGGTTTCATGGCATCTCAAGGTGTCGACATTGCAGCCAGTGGGCTGAGGGAGGAAATACAGCTTTATTTTGTAGCAATTCAAGAGGTAACCAGCTTTTATCGCTTATCAAAAAAACTTAATCAGCACAGAAACTCCAAAGCACACAAAGAAGCAATATATTATTTATTTATTTATTAATTTTTTTTTTTTTTGGCCATAGTACCCCAAAAAATTTAAAACTACTTTCACCCCTATATATAAAATAAAAAAAATATAAAAAAATTCCCTTCTCACCCTCCGCAGGTGGTCTCTTTCATCCTCTGAGCTCGGGTCCTCTACCAGAGACCTGGGAGCTTGAGGGTTCTGCGCAGTATCTTGGCTGTGCCTAGAAC
>NW_006799990.1:511966-541679 GCF_000485575.1 Poecilia formosa | reverse complement strand
TATATATATATATAATTTTTTTTTAAATGCCAATTTTTTTTCCTCTTTATTTCTTCTCTCTCTCTGTTTCCTACTGTTACTTATCCACCTGTGCATTACCAAAGGAATGAACACCGTAGGGTGAATGCGTGCCTGGTGGTGTTTGGGGTTTCGGTGGGGGGATGTCATGAAGGAAACGTGTCGGCCAGTCCTTTGTTTACTCCCGGATTAACAGTCTTGTCTTGATGGGGCCCCCACCGCTTCACGCGTTCCTGTTTGACAAAAACAGACGGAGATGATTTGAAGATGAATGAACGACGAGTTTCAGTTTGAAGTGACCGAAATGAAGCTGATGGGGGGAGGGGAGGCTTTTAAACTGCTTAAGTTGAGAGGGGGGAATCGACTCGCGTCGTTTCTGCTTTTCTGCTTACCTGGACCAAAAAAAACCCCAAAACAAAACAAAAAAAAAAAAAAACGGAATACATAAGTAAATACATACATAAATAAATAAATGAACAAAATAAAAATCATGCCGCCTGTAAAAGACTTATTTTTTTGTTAAAGTTTTAAAAAAAATAAATGAATAAAACTGTTCATTGGGCTGTACGCTTCTTCACAATGTAAGTGACCTGGATTTTATGTTTGCGTTTCAGGTTTGGAGTCGCCCTCTTGCTCCAGCCTCAAGGAAAATGTCAGGTTTCATATGAATGAAACTAATATGGATGTACCAATGCCTTCGGGGACGTCATGTTTTTTTTTTTTTTTTTTTTTTTTTGGTAGTCATATCGTCAAAAAAATTTGACTTAATTCTGTTTCAGTTCCATACCTCTTATTTAAACACGTGCTCATATAAACTACAGGAAATTTCTCGTTAAGTTCTTTTGCCACTTTGATCTCACCTGCTCAAGGAATTCCACTGTTTTTTTTTTTTTTTGTTTTTTTCAACTCGACGGGGGGAAGGTCGTGCATGCAGAAGTACATGTGCGTGCGATTACTGCAGCCGAGGCCACACCTCCCACTCTGAGTTACAGCGGCGGTATAAAAAGTCCGTCTGCGGTGTTGATACTCACATCCTGAATCCTGGAGCGCTCCCGAGCTGTTCATGCAAACCAGAACGTGCGCTCTGCATGCACAGATACGTCAAAGTCTTAAACTCGCATTGATTGTTTAAAAGAGAGAGAGAGGGAGAGAGGAAAAAAAAAGAGAGAGAGAGAGAGATAGACTTTCAGAATGGCTGTGGCTGAGGCACTGATGCCCGCCTTGACGTCGTTTCCAAATTTCAAAGCGATGGATAACGTAAGTAGAAGAATATTATCGTCTTTAAAGATTGGTTGATCACCATCCTGACATGAGCTTAAGTTATTCATTTATTTAATTGGGTTTATTTTCAGCTTTGCAACATGGATGAGTGGGTGAGGAGCGGCGCAACAGGTGGCACGGGCAGCGCGCGCATCGAGGTCGACTTGAGCATCGTTCACTCTCCGTCTGCAGCCCACAAAGACGACGACGAGCTCGGGAAGTTTCTGGACCTCGAGTTCATCCTGTCGAACACCATCTGCACCGACTCTACTGCCGGGAACAGCGACCGAGGGAGCGCGTCTCCCACGCAGCAGCACCAGTGCGGGTACTCTTTGCCGGACTCGCCAGAAAGCTGCGGCGGCGGATCTCTGCCAGACTGCACTGACCACCCGCCTTCTCACCTGGCTCAGGGCTACCCGGGCGTCGTCGGCGGCTTCGCGGAGTCGAGCCCCGTCCGCAGCCTGATGGCGGAGCTTCTTACGCCCGACATGAGCTATCCAGAGGAAGGCGCTCGGGAGAAAACGAGCAAGGCGAGGGACAGCTGCGAGTATACCGAGCTGCGGGCTTTAAACGGCCCTCCGCTCCCCCACGCGGCGTCACCTCCGTCCCCGCTTGGATACAAAATAAAAACCGAGCCCGGGGTGCAGTCGTGCATGGTAGCTGTTGCCGGAGCCTTTGCGGAAGGAGCGTATGACAAACACCAGATGCGCACACCCGCGGCTTTTACGCACCACCAGCCTCCCGTTGCGGCGCAGGGCTTCGGCGCGCACCAGATCCAACTTCAGGGACGCACAGACTGCACGCTGCAGCCGCAAATGAGGCCCCTCCACCACCATCATCATCATCTTCACCATCACGATCACGATCAGAACCAGCTGTCAAGCCAGTACATGAACGCGCCGTACCACCCGCATTACGCGCACCGAGGTGCACCACAGTTCCAAGGACAGTACAGCATGCATCCCCAGCAGCACCATCCCGCCGCCTCGCTGCAGGGAATGATGCTCACTCCGCCCTCGTCGCCTTTGCTGGACTTTTACGCGCACGACGAGGCCGGCTGCGTGAAGCAGAAGCGAGGCCGCAAGTCTTGGACCAGAAAACGCGCCGCCACGCACAACTGCGAGTTCCCTGGCTGCGGGAAGACGTACACCAAGAGCTCCCATCTCAAGGCGCACATGAGGACGCACACAGGTGAGCTGACCTTCGAACCTCGGCTTCTTCTCATCGGCGTTGCTGTGTTGTTTGTGCAGCGCGCGGCGCCCTAATTTCTAAAGTTTTTGCCACAAGGTGGCGCTGCACTGCAAATCCTAACTTCAGTTTGGCTTTTCTGTTCGCCAGGTGAGAAGCCTTACCACTGCAACTGGGAAGGCTGCGGCTGGAAGTTCGCCCGATCCGACGAGCTGACTCGGCACTTCCGGAAGCACACCGGGCACAGGCCGTTTCAGTGTCACCTGTGCGAGCGCGCGTTCTCTCGCTCGGACCACCTGGCTCTCCACATGAAAAGGCACATGTAGGTCACTCTCAGCTTACAGACTCTCTTTATGGACCCTCCCGCCTCTCACCTCCAGGGTATCACTGTCAGCATCTCCAGAGACGCAGCACAGCAGGTGGCCAACTTCTAACTGAACTGCTATATATGGACGAAATGAAGCATTCACATATAGGAGCGTGCCGACCTGCGGTCATTATGTAGTTTATAAGAAGATGCAAAGTGGGAAATGGTGGAGATTTTATATTTTTTATGTTTGTTTTTTTACTTTCTACAAGTGCCTCATTTCTACCAAATCAAGTGCCTCTAGTGGTTTTTGTATATTTTTGTAAAATAAAATAAAATAAAATATGACAAACACTGGCTAAGTTATAGTAGTTTAGTATTTAACTAATTTCTTCCATCTGCCTTTGTTCTAAGTTATTGATAAGTTGGTGAGTGCCTTAGCCAGACTGCTTATTTGCTCACTGTGGACCGGACCCAGGATTTTATACAAGTATACTTGTATAAATTATATATATTTATACAAGTATATATATATATTTTTTTTTTCCTCATTTTTACGTAGTCTGTTTCTAAGAATAAGGTAAAATCAGGTCAAAGTTACCATATTTTTCCTGAACATAACAGATGTCATAGCCTTGCTTTGCATTGTGGGATCAGCCTGCGTTTCACTTTCAGTCTTATTTTTTTATTTTTTATTTTTTTTGCTCATCCAAGCAAAAAAGAGAAAATTCAGGTACTATGCTAGTTTTCTACAGCGCTAACAGACACGACTTCCTTCAGCTCATCCACACATGGCTCATTTTGCGGGACTACGGTCAGGAATGAATGAATGAATAAATGAATGAATGAATGAATGAATGAATGTTGAGCGACTGCATCTAAGAATGAAGTATCCACTGTAACCACTGGTTAAACGGCTTTTACTTGAAACTAAAATGTAAGCTTGCATATGTACTGCTGATGGAATGCAAATGTTTTTCTATGTGCTCAAGGGCTTGGAATAATAAAAAAAAGTACTTTTACAATAAACACGCTCTCGTTTTTGCTCATTTCAAACTGACACACAAGTTTATGTCTTTAACTTTTTTTCTTAATCTGCTCTTTTTGAAATCTCATGTTATTGAATCAAGCTAAGGTTTGAGAACCTTTAATTAACCACACTATTGCTTTGAACTTTTTTGTGAGTGTAAAAGGGTCAAACTGCTCTAAAATATACCACAACTTTTATTGTTACTTGATGGAGTTTCATTGTACTTGTAGTGTGGAACAAGGACCAGTGGTGGTATGCTGGCTGCTTTCCGTGGCTCAATCAGCCATTTTCATGCTAACAAGAAGCAAATTAGTTGTAGTCCAGAACCAAGAACCAAAACAACCTTCACTGCATTGATCTCTAATAGATACTATTCAGGAGAATGCAGAATATTTTCAGGACACCATTAGAAGACACCGAAGAACACCACAGCAAAGCCAAAACAAAGTGCCGGTATCCACTTAATGCTGCTTTCTATTTAACTCAAGTCAGAACACCGAACCCGACTCTACCATGTTCTGACAGAGAACTTGACATGGTGTGATGTTGCACTCAGTAACCAGGAAAACCTGTAATAGTACAGACCAATAACAATGGGTTTTATTTTATATGTACCCAAAATAATGAAACATGTTCACTAGTAGTAATATTTAATGTGATACAAAACTGAGAGAAGGGCTGATAAATAGCTGCAGCAGCTTTCACTGTGTCTTAAGCACACAGCATTCATAGTGGATTTTGAAGATGGAATTGGTTAGATTTGTAATTTCAGGGAATTATTATTATTATTATTATTATTATTATTATTATTATTATTTTTTTTTTTTACCAACTAGAAAGTTGGAGATTTCTTAGTCTGTACAGGCTTTTATTTAACAGTAATCGGTCTGAGAATCGATCAGCTTTGTCGAAGATGCCTCCGCTGCACATTCATACCAACGGAGGCGCCCCGCGCCCAACCTGGAGATTTTAACATCAAGTAACAACTGGTCGCATTTTTTTCCCCCCTGTCTTAATTTGTGACAAATGACAGCAAGTGTAAAACGTCCAGGTCTTTTCGGTGTACTACTTTAACACGTGATGCAAGTAAGTGGAAAATATTTCATATACCTAGAAGAACTGTAGCTGGTGAGTTGACCGGGATGCCTTTTAAAGTTCGCTTCGCTGCTTGTGCAATACTGCTCCCTAGTGGTCATGTAGTTGCGTTGTTCAGGTCAGTAAATTGTATTCACTGAAAAGTAACAATAAACTCAAGACAGACTCTAAACAGTTGTAAAAAACAAAACTATTGACCAGTGTAACTTTGACAATAAAATGTTTCATGACATGATCCTTTATTTTGAAGTCAGTTCATGTCTCCGTTTTTCTATTGCATGTTTTTTGTTTTGTTTATTTCCGGATCAGAGGTTAGTGATAATGTGTATTTCTCTTTATTAACCCTACATTTCATTATCACCATTATTTTTGAATTGGTCACATGTAATTATCTAATCCTAAATTTCATGTTTTCATTAACTGTAAACAGAAAATCACCATTAACAGAGATAAAGGCTTGAGTACGTGAGTATGTGCGTATTTAAAGTATAAAACACGTTTTACTCAGTAAATTAACTGAAGTACATTCAATTTGGAACAACATTCTTATTTATTGAATATGTCCAAACATAGTCTTTACATATACTAGATAAACCTATTATGAACTTAAATCAGAAATATTTTTACTTCATTTGCAATAACAAGCAAGAAAATTAATATTTGTAATTCTCAGGTATTGTATTTCTTTTTATTAAATGACTATAATTTTTTTGTTTGGTTGCAAAATGCATTGTTAAAATATCACATTTTTCATATTTAAGTGCTGCAGATGAACAAACATCACATTTCACTTTCAAAAGTTTGTGGTACCACATCTGGTCTATCACTTGTTTTGGAGCATCACATCTTGATTACAAGTATTAAGGTATTACTAGGTATTAATATTTCAACAACCACTTATTCAGTGAAATCTCATTTTATTCCAACAGCTGCAACAAGGTCAAGTGTCGAGATCAGCTGCGTTTCTTTCTGAAAAAAAAAAAGAAAAAAACATGGGCAGGAGTAAGAGAGTTTTTTCTTAATACTTAGTTTGTCCACTAGATGTCCCTCTTGATTTATTTCCCGCCACTGCAGCTTCTGTTGTAAGCCTCCTTGACGTGCTTCATGCTTGGTATATTTAAATCAGTCAGTAACAAGGACAAGTCCTGATGTTTTAATTAGGTTACACCAAAGTCCTGAGTTTTTGAAGTCAATCGCTTGCATCATATGCCAACTTTTTTTTGTGACTATTCATCATATTGTTTAAAATATAGGCTGTACAGATGAGTTTGGGGCATGGAAGTCACACAAAATCACTCATTTTCTGAATGGAGCGTAAAGATTTTTTCCTTTGTCCTGCCTTATTCCATTCCCAGACAACATTCAGATTGTTTTCCATGTTAATTTCTACTTTGCTCCGGGTAAAGTTGAAAGTTTGTGGAGAAGTCAGGAGCTGTTTTTGAGCAATTAATAATAATAGCAGTACCAGGTGACTCAGCAAAGAAACTGGGTTTAATGGGAATTTAAGCCTTTTAGTTTCCTAATTTAATGTTGAACCCTGAAGGCACCATTCCAAGATCAGTTGCTTGGATTTTCAATTATTAATATCTGGGGATATTACTTGGGGATATCTCCTTCGTTCGTGTCTTGTCATGTTTGCCAAAGAGGTCAGCGAGCAACAGTTCAGCAGGTAAAAAGGGATCCATTTCACAGATTTATTAACTAGTTAATATGTACAAAGTAAATTATGCAGCCTTGGATCTGGACCCCAGGAAGTGAGCTGAAGAATCCAGTTGAATAAATGAATCCTGAGAGCTGTCTCGCTTAAATCAATCAATCAAGTTTATTTGTTGAGCACCTTTCAGTGACAGGCCAGTTTCATCATGAAAACACCATAAACACGTCAACAGGTGTCAAAAACCAGTAACAGGTATTGCATCATTAGAATCATCATATGTTGGTCAAGGTTCAAGTGATTATGGTTCAAATGCAACTTTAAACAGGTGTGGTTTTATTCCTAATCCAAAGGAACTCAGAAAACTCAGAAATTAAGTTTCACCGCTGAGTCAGTGGTTTCAGCTGTTTTGCAGTTTTCTGGAAGTTTGTTCCAGGTGTGTTCCAGCATAAGAGCCAAATGCTAATTTTCCATGTCCTTTCAGTGATTTGCAAACTAACAATGGTATCTTTAAGTATATTCTCTGAGCTACAGGGAGCCAGTGTCAGGACTTCACATCTGGGATTATGTGCTCTATCTTTCTGGTTTTAGTGAGAATGTGAGCAGCGGCATTTTGGATCAGCTGCAGCTGATTTTTCAGGCAGAACTACGAAGGTACTGCTGAGGTCATCCATGAAGCTGAAGATGAATGCATGTGTGAGTTTCTCTAGATCCTAAAATGTTCTTCAGGTGGTAGAAGACTGACTTTATAACCGTCTTTATGTGACTCTCTCTCTCTATCTCTCTTTGTCTCTCTCTCTCTCTCTCCTATATCTCTTCTCTCTCTCTCTCTCTCTCTGTCTCTCTCTCTTCAAGAATGAAACAAACAGATTCCTATAGAAAAAAGAAACAATCAGTACTGGAACTATGAAAGCTTAACACGAAGACACTGAGGGATGAACTGGTAAGAGAACAATCTAGTCTCTGTCTGAGGGAGCTGGTTTTCTTAATGAGCTACAATCAACCAACCAGCTGCACTATGGCATGAAAAAAAGAGAAGAGAGTCGAAAAACCTGCATACAGGCAAGTGGATGTGACACGCTGGAGCTTTAAAATGCTTCCAGAATAAATTTTGACAGCGTTTTTGTGACTTAATAGGCTCTTTAGCAATTGGATATCAGAGAACATGAGTTGTTGTTGTTTTTAACTCCCATTAAGCCCAGTTTCACCGCTGAGTCAGCTACCTGAGTGTCCACGTGAAATATCAAGCGTCAACAAAATGTCACACCGCTGAAGCCATGTTAGCACAAAATGTGCTCACAAAGACGGAGCTCCGTTTTTCCCACTGCTTTTCATTAATCCACCAGCTGGATATTTACAGTAGGACATCACTTCATTTATTATGATC
Source organism: Poecilia formosa (assembly GCF_000485575.1). Taxonomy (NCBI): domain Eukaryota; kingdom Metazoa; phylum Chordata; class Actinopteri; order Cyprinodontiformes; family Poeciliidae; genus Poecilia; species Poecilia formosa. Next base: position 533,740 of record NW_006799990.1, on the reverse strand, counting down.
GCTTTTAGAGGAATCCTAAGAAAAATCCTAAGAAATTTTAAAAATAATAATAATAATAATAATCAAAAAACCCTTTAAAATCATGCTTTATATAACTTTTTTTAGTCAAACTACATTTTGAAACAGGACCATTTCGATGCCTTAGAGCTTTGCATAAAGATTCTCTTCATGGTTTACCTGAGTGGTAATAATGCTTTAGTATTCTGCAGATGTTCTCTAGTGTGTGCAGGGAATGTGTGTGTTGTCAAGGAGGCGAAGCCATGTGGTTGCTTGTAGCTGTGGGCTGCTGGGTTTTGTCAACAGTCACCAGGTCAAAAGTCGTGAGTCTGGGCAGAAACCAGCTGGTACCAGTGCGAGTGCTTGAATGTGGCCGGCCATCGTACGCTAAATAGCTCCGCCGCAGCAGAACTACACATAAACATTCTCGGCTCACACATTTAAATGTTTGAACAGGAGCAGGAATTTTGATGAGGATTTCTCCTGAAAACGTGGATGTGCTCTGAGTGGGTCAAACAGAGGACATGGGAAGACTTCTTCCAGTAGCAGACGGAGAAGGTGACTCTAAGGTGTCACTAGAGAAGAGTGCAGCCTGAGGTTGATTTCAGTTTCAGCGTCCTTGAGATGGGCCACGTTTCACTATGATTACTGTGGGATCTCTCAATATGTGCATTATACAATGCACACATCGATGCTGTTGCTACAATAGAAAATACATCAGTGTGTTTACATTTTTAGGATGGAAATCATAAAAATGATTTGTTTTTACAATTTTTTTATCATTTATTCACTTGTAACAGAGTGGAAAAGTGGGGAAAAAAGTGAATTAGTTGTTTTTGTCATCGTTTTCAGCTGAATAAACTGTTCTTCGGCAATAAAAAAAAACAATATAAGGTGAAAAATAAAAATAATTGCTGCAATATTGTAAAAGTGTGCACACTGACAAGCCAATATTTTGTTGCAACATGTCCTGATTCTTTCTTTTTTTTTTTTTTTTTACGTTTATTTCTTTTTGGTAGAAGAATTCCTGTCAGTTTAGTTCTGGACTCATTACATAACAATATTTTCCCCCTCATTAACCAGCTTTTGTTTCCTTATTTTTATTATCATTTGGATGTAAGGTTGAACTGAAGGTGGTGCTGAAAAAAAAAACCTTTTCAATAAAAGGCATAAAATAGGATAGGAACTCATTTTTGTTTCAAAGTAAGACCGTTATCTTTCAATCTTTCAATTAAAAAAAGACCCGTTCTGTCCAGTAACACTTTCCATTTCCATTTCAATCCTAGTGCACGCCGTTGAGACCTGCACATGTCCTCCAAGCTCCTCCCAAATGCGAAAAACAACAAGTGAATTGTCTACCGAATGGTTTTAAAGCCGGTGGCAAATATTCACGCCATAGTTGCGCATTCAAAAATTAGATCAAAATAAAGCTGAACCAAACAGGTGGCAAACCAGCGCTGTAAAACAAACTGTTTTCAACTTCTATAAAGCTTCGGTAATGATAAAGTGTTCAAATCGTAAAATCAAACCATTTGCACGTCTACTGCGTTTCTCACCGATACCAGTTTAGAATGATGACATTTTGAAGTCCTTCTTTCAATAAATACATTTTCGTTCTTGTAATGAGAAAAATATATATTCTCGTATTTATTCTCATAGAGTTTTTGCAGGATTTAATTACGAAAAAAAAATAAAAATCTAGTTGCATATTTAGGGCTCCTTTGTTGTCATTTTCATGGCTTTGCTGTGAAAAACGCCCTCCTGCCCCCCCTCTCTCACCCGCAGCCTCTCCAACAGTTGTTATGCCGACGCATGTCTCCTCCTCCTCCTCCTCATCCTCCTCATCCCTCCTGCCTGATCGGTCCTGAGAAAAAGGTAAAATCCCCGTCTGCATGCCAGAACCTCCGAACTGTCTCCGTCCATTCCAGTAAAGTGTTTTATCATTATTATTATTATCATTCCTCACAGAGCCACTATTCTTTTTTTCCCACTTTTTTTTTTATTTTTTTTTAAAGAATTTCCTTCCCCATCAGGAAGTCCCGAAGCTTCCACATCTCCCCACCGCACTGAGCTACCACACCTGTCTGGAAGCGTCGCGTTTTGCTCAGCTGAGATCTGAATTCGCATCGTGGCTAAAGCGAATTCAGACAGGTGTTGGAGAAATAAAAAATAAAAAAATAAAAAAATAAAAAAAAATCACCGGGGTGACGGGAGAGGAATCGTTGCGGCATGCTTACTTGACAAAAGAAAGAGCAGCGCATGCATTGTGAGCACGTGCGCCTCCACTCTTCCTGCTGTCTGGTGACGGTCTTGGTCTCACCATCATCAACGCGGCGCGGCGGCAGAAACGCCGGCGCGATTACCACCACTGTTTATTTTTTCATTTATTTATTTCTTTTTTTACATTTCGTCTTGCAAAAAATATATGGAGGAGTTTTGTTAGCATTTATGGGGGGTGGAAGAGAGGAGAAACTGGAATCCTGGCTACTGCAGATCGATACCCGGCAACTTGACATCATTTGTCCTCGGAACTTTCAGGTAAAGTGATGCAGACGCATCAGATTTGGGAGCCTCAGTTGGACAGAGAGCCCTCACATGTTACTGACCCCCCGCCACGGCTGGTTTGGATTAGAGAAAGAAATGGGAGGGGTCAATAGGAGGAAGAGGTTTTGTTTTTTTCTAAGGGGGTTTGACGTTGACCGGGTAGGAACCGAAGACCAAGGTGATGCAACTTCCATCTTCCGTCTTCCGTCTTTTTCTTTTCTTTTTTTTTTTATCGGCAGGAAGAAATAAGTCGCGTGTTTGAGCAGAAGTGAAGGGCGCGCGCCGCTCCTCCGCACACAGTAACAGATCTCTGATCAGAAAGAGATAAAGGGGGTAGGTTTGGTTTCAGCTCCGGCGTGTTTGCAGCTCTGTCGGTATGTCTGCACCTGTAGCCGCAGCGTGTTAAGATCAGATCAGCGTCGTGCTTGGATGACGTCTGTGTTGTTGTCATTATTTTCAGGGTTCATGTTTAAGGAGGAAACACGTGGCACTGCTATAGTGAGATCCCATTCATGATCACTATTCACTATGCAGACAGTGAGGGGAGCTCTGAGGAGGGGGATTAGTGATGAAGGGAGGGGGGCTTGATGGAAGATTTTTCTTTCCACACTTCCTGTCCTGTCAAACACTTTATTTAAACATTGAGCTCTATCATAAGTCACACAGTAATAATATAATTAGCCACTGATCAGATTATCAGTAAGTAATAAGTAGGGAATTAGCAATAGCAATTCCATATTAATGTTAAAATTACGCACTTACCACTACTATACTAGGTGCACATTGCTAGAACCAAGTTTTAGAAGATCCTTAACCTTCAACAATGTGTCTGAAACATCGGTCTGAGATTACTGGAGCTTCGTGTATTTAGACAGTAGCACAGTATCGTCATAAAGTCACAGGTATGGCCAGCAGCAATATTCTGGGAAGTTGTGGTGGTTAAACACCACACCCACATCAGAAACCCATCATTAACCTGACCCACTGATTGAGTGCTGTCGTAATGTTTACGTCAAATTCTGACCTTACCGTCTGAAGTTGAGAATTGACGGACCAGACAACATTTTTGCCGTCTGTCATTGTCATTCTTGGTGACTGTAGGCAAACTGCAGCCTCAGTTTTCTGTTCTCAGCCAAGTGTTCAAGGTCTGCTGCATTGTTCATTCAACATAACTTAGTTGTGATAAGTTGCTATTTCAGCTGTACGGTTTCATCCTTCACTTGTTCGCCCGTTCTCTGATCGTCAAACAAAGCGTTGTTGTCCACACAACTGCTTCTCGTTGGATGCTTACTCTTTTTCTGACAGTTTTTATTTGTTTTGCCTCGACGTGGTTGTGCATTGAGAAAATCCAGTAGATCAAAAATGTTCTCAAACACATCAGCCAACTGGCCCGGCACCAACAACCGGTGAAAGTTCAAAGAAGTGAAAGTATTTGAAAGTGTGATTATTCAGTCACTGAAGTCTCCCTTTCTTTTCCTTTCTGATGGTGAGTTTAATCTACCATGTTACTGGTTGATCTGGCATGTGTAGAAAGCAGTTGAGCAGGTGTACGAACATTTTTCTCGATGTTGGTGACGTTTTTTTTTTTTTTTTAATGACCATAGAACTCAAATATGGGAGAAAGTCCTGTTGGGGACAAAAACAAAATTTTGAGTATTTCCTTGCAGTTTGTATTTCAAGAACTCAATAGGTAAAAATTTTTGTCCTAATTAAATTATAAATCCCCACCTGCATTAACCGCCTGTACCAGATATGAAACATTTTTTAATGTAGTTAGGTGCCGCAAAAGTTGCAGTGGTGGAGATTTATTGGCATAAAAATGTCCAGTTCTCTGGTAAAGCCCAAATTTTCTTCCGTCAATACATCAAGCTAGAAGGGATTCTCGTTGCCTCTGACAGCTGTCAATTTAACAAGCGGAATTAATTCTTAATTCCTCTGAAAGTGGTCAGGACTGGTGGATGTCACCGAGTGTAGTTTTTTCCCATGACCTGGATCAGGACAGTTTTCACAGCATGGCTCTCAGACATTTCAGTGTTGTTTTTTGCCAAGCGTTTGTCCAGACATGTCTGGATGTCTGGAATTCCCAAATGCTGCGGCATTTAGAGTGTTAGGAGGGAGGAGGGACGGAGTTGCGCAGACAGCAAAGCAGAAGATGATTAAAAAAGACAATTTGTGTGTCAGAGGTGTCGAGGCGCGGCCGTGTCGTGACGGTCTTTGCCCAGGAGGATGTTGCTTTAATCTTCAGGTCTTCAGATTTAAGTGGCTTTCATTTGAGGTGACAATTCTGCTAGATTTTGTACGAAAGATCTTAGTTTCTAATAAACAGAGAAAGAGATGTGTGTGAAGCCGTGTTTTATCTCCAGCCACCACTAGAGGGCAAGAACGTACAGCTAAGCTTTGCCCTTTGGTTTGCGCTCTGGACTGCAATGGTTCAAGGATGTTTTATAGTTTTAGCAAAGCTGCTGCCTTATCAGACAAGATGCAGAAATTATTTCTTACAGCCATCAGGCATACCTGATCTGAGCCACAGATGCAAATGTGAAGTGAAATAAGGTGCAGTAAATTATTTAGTAGTTTTGTTTTAAAGAAATGTGGTTGAGTATAGGTTAGGGTCATTAATATGATTAATTAAAAATGTCCCCCGCTCCCCAACTTCATTCATTCATTCATTCATTCATTCATTCATTCATTCATTCATTCATTCATTCATTCATTCATTCATTCATTCAAATAAAGTCCTGAAATCCCTGCTCGTATCTGATGTATGGGTTGATATTATGGAAAGTAGGGTGGGACTTTAAGTTGAGACAAATGTGGGGAAGTTTTTTGTTGTTGTTTTTTTTAATAATATGAAATTTTAAAAAGATGAGACTGTCTATATTTGCAATCGCACTCATCTATAATGTCTTTGATTTTTGTCTATAAAGATGTAATAAATATCTCCATTTACTTTACAAACAGAAACTATTTCTAATTGGTAGGTTCAGTGGTTAATGCCTCCAGTTCTGTCTCATGTTGTGCATTTATAGTCTATGCGTTTTCTTTAGTTCTAACTTTTTAATCTTGGAATTTCCTGGTTCCCGTTTTAAGTTTTGGTCGTGTTCCTTCTTGTTTCTTTTTCTAAATTTCCGACTCAGTTTCTTGTCGTCTTTCACTTTTACTTCATCAGTTTGTCATTTTCTGCAGTGTTTAGGCTTTGCATTTTTTCTTTTGTTGTTGACAGATATTTTTCTTACATCTAGATAATTTAGAATATCACTGAAATGTACTTCACCTAGAAAACATATCCTCATATATTGCACATATCTGTTACACAGAGAGGATACAGTTCAAGCTTTTTTTGTAAAAAATAAAAAGTATGATTATGACTTCCAGTTAATCAAAACCCAAAATTTAACTAATCTGAAAATTAGATTGATAGGGCAAAGGAAAAAAAAATTATGTCAAGCACTTGCCCTCTAGTTCAGAAAACCCTGACCTACACAATCAAGAAACTGGTGGCTGTTCACAGAGTGCACTATCGAATCAAATTAATGGAAAGTCAAGTGGAAGGAAAGAGTGTGATGGAAAAAAGATGGCTAAATAACAGAAATAACCACAGGGTTGGAAAGCTTGTTTAAGAGTTCAGGGAGATTCACAAAGTGTAGACGACAACTGAGGTGTGGTATTGTATGTGTTGTAGCATGAACTAGAGGCAGTTTCATAAGCTCCTTACCTAGGGTGTGGAGAAAAGAGACTTGGTATTCAACTGTCCAAAGTCCTTTAGGTTCAGTGTGTAGTTTCCTTAGTCCTTGATGATTCAGGATCAAATTCTTTTTCTAAGTTTGGTTTCATTAGATCCTACCACATCCACGTTCGACCAGGTTTAGGCTTTGGTTGGTTTTAACCAGATTTAGTGTTTCCTTTACAAACATTTCCTTCCCTATTCTTTTGTCCAGACACATAGAAGACATATTCACCATTATTCCTGCAACTTGTTTAACATTACTGTCCAGCTCTTAGAAGCTTTCCTGACCAGATGTTTTTTTCTTCTTCTTCTTTTCCTTCTTTTAGTTTAAGGGTCTGCACACCTATGCAGTCAAGGAACTGGTTGGTATTTTTCCATGATTTTTTCAGTTGAACAATTCGGGAAATACTTAATTTTAAAGGTGGTAAGGTTGATTTGTATCGGTGTCATTTTAGCAAGAGTTAGCAGTCGTACCATAATATATATGTATTTTTAATGACTTTGGTAATTGTTTGAGTTGTACTTGTATTTGGCTGTCAGTCATTCACAGATTCCTTCTCTGACCACTTCTGCTCTCTCTGATTGCCACAGGAATTGGTTTCCAACCCAACTTTGTCTGCTCATTCTTCCTCCAGTGACTCAATTCTCAATACAAGATATTTTTAGTTCCTCTTGTTTTCTGGTTAGTGCTCAGAGTGAAAGCAAAAGTTGCAAGCTTTGGAACTAAGTTTTCAACAAATTATGCATCTAATCAAGACAAATTTCTCACTTCCTCATACCTTCTGTTGCGTTTCTGCTGGTGGTTACTGTGTCTCGTGCTTCAATGCGTTTGAGCTTAAAAGTTGTGGAGTACTTCCTAGTATTGAATACCACTTCTTTTATCTTTTGATCTATTATCTTTTGATCGTTACTGAACAATTGGCCACTATTTTGTACTTTGTAAAGTTCCTCATAGTAGAAATCCACAACTTATTGAAATCTCATAGCTGAAATCTCACACCTTCCTTGGGCATAAATACCATATGTCACAGAGACCCTTCCCTCTTAGCCACTCTTCATAATGGAAAGGCAAGAGGACATCCTGTTCAGGTCAGGCAGGACATCCTGTTCAGGTTAGGCAGGTGGGTGTCGAGCGCCATAAACCAAGAGACTGCAGATTAAAATGAGACACTCACGTAAACTTCTACAGTCAGAGAATTATATTACAAGTTAAGCTTTGATAAACAAGACTGGACGATGCTGGCACTAAGCACAGAGAGAAAGATGGTTTGATTGGCGTTCTGTATTTGAATTAGTTTGTCTTTGATTGTGACAGTTCTGATGTTCTGGTTTGGTTACTGTTTCAGGGCGAAGGGTTATTTTTGGTTGACATATGCTTGTGTTTTTGTCATAGCTCTATAGATCATGTAGATAGTGCTACATGATTGCTTGTGATTTGAAACACCACACCTCCTGTTGTCTAAATGACGCCTCTCTCTCTCTCATCCGCTCTATCCAGTTGTTTTGTCTGCATGTGTAGATTGTTTGGATATATAAAAGGAATTAGACTGACCAACATCATTTGGTGGCGTAAGCACTGAAGAATCTAGCTCAACCGCAAAATGATGATTGTGCAAGTACTTTTGTTGACTTGGTAGAAATTGAAATGTTGAGAGAGTGACAGAACAGATAGAAAGGATTTGCAAAAACTGGGGAGATACTCTGTCTAAAAACACAATACTCTGTCTAGCTAATCCCCTTAAGCCAATGCAGCTGAAGTTAGCATCTTCCTTGGAGCATTTTGTCATTGCTAAGCTACAATGCATTTCAGTTTTGTATTGAATCTGTATGGCGTTTAAACATACCGCTCCAAAAATCTAAACCACTATTACAGATATATATAAATAGATCTTTTCTGCCACTCTCTCAACTTTTCAATTTCTTCCAAGTCCCAAAAACAAAACATAGAGGATTTTAGATTTCCCTAGAAATATTGTTAAACTTCTATTAAACCCCATTCTCATCTGTGATGTGTATCGTTTTGAGCCATCAGATGGAAACAGCTCCGAATGCTTTCTGACCTCATTTAGTTTTCGAAAAGGCTGTCCTTACTGTAATCTTACAATTTTTTAAATTCTTTTATTGTTTGCAGCGAACGGCTGAAAATAAGCCTCGCGTTGGCTTCTGCGCTTGCAGTCCTGGAGGATTCTTGGAGGTATACGAAAATCATTAAAATTTTACTACAACGTCATTTTTATCTTTATCGTTCAATCACATAATTTTCCCATTTCCGTTGCGGTGTTGACGGAATTAGTTCGTGTTTTTTTTTTTTTTCCCCCAGCTTTCCCAAAGTGATTCCAGCTTTGCCGCCTCTGTTTCACATGGTCCTGAACAAAAGCTCAAGCTTAGTTAGGGCTGCTTTGAGTGCCGCGTTAGTTGTACTTGGCGTCACATATGTACATGAGTAAGGCTGTCTATCGCAACCAAACAGAACTTGTGGAGTCCCAATCTTACTGCCTCATATTGACCTCATTGATTATAGACACAGCTGCTTTGTGAGGCCAACAATATGACGCATTGTAAACATGGCGAGCAATAAAAGGTGGCCGCTTTGTTTTCTGCAGGCTGCTTTGTTGTACATTGTGTCAGGGCCGGGAACTGGAGGCTCTCACACTGACTGACACAGTGCATATGCAGATCGCAGGAACAGAATGTATGACTGTCAGTGCGATGTTGCAACTCCCCGTGAGACAAGTGCTATATTTAGCTTAACTCGCATGTCTCTTATATTGTTGGCCTTGATTATCGAGCAGCAGAAATTAAAAATAGCAATAATGCTGTCTATCGTTCTGCTGTATACTTCTCCTTATTTCACATAAAGTAACACTTGTTCAGCTTTATCTTTTCTACATTTGGATTGATGTATTTCTGTTTTTTTTTGTCATCTTATGCAGGAGTTTAAGAAAGTACATAATTTCCAGCAGAGGTATGAAAAATATGGCTTTCCCTGCCTTTGCTACAGTACAAACATACAAGATTTTTTCCATAAGGTTTCAAGGGAAATGATGATGTATGTAGAAAGAAGAAGGTGTATTTTTTTTCTTGTACAGCCACTTTTTTTTTTTTTGGCAAATTCTGCTTAAGTCAGCACATTGCATGGTTTAAACACAGACAAAAAATTAATGTTTCAAAAACGAAATGTTAATCCTTCCAGGAATGTTTAAGATATGTGTATATCAAAAGTACAGAGTAAAACTATTCGCTTGTCTGCCTTCATACATATGAAGTGGAGTGACATCCCTTTCTTAATCCATGTGGTTTATCATGTCAGGCCACTCCTTCGGAAAGCCTTTCTGTAATATTTTGGGGTGTGTTTACGGGAGCTTTCGACCATTCTAAGCATGTTTTTGAGGTCAGACACTGATATTGCACAAGAAAAGGGCTACCTTGGCGTTCAGCTCTAGTTCATCCCACCATAGGGTCAAAGTCAGGACTTCGTGCAGTTAAATTTCCAATACCTGACTTGCTCGTTCATGTCCTTATGAGCCTTAGTTTACACATTAAAGCAGAGGTCCAGTCAAAACAAGAGGACACCATCAACAAATGGCCCACTTTCATATAATAGTTCAAAAGTGACCTGAAGCATTGACTTTTCTTTTCGATGAAACAGTATGATCTTTGGGTTCATACCCAAAGATCTGTCCCCGATAAAACTCTCTGCAACAAACATTACACCAGACACGATTCAGACAGGCAAGTGACTTAAGTTGACTTGAGACAAGGTAACAAATTGTTTGGAATATTTCTCAGTGGATCCAAATTTACAGCTATTTAAGTTTTTTTTCTTCTGTTCAAGTAAAACCAATGCAATTTGAAATAATCACTGGAGTCTAAGCATAAAACTCAATTTAATTTGACTCTGTATGTTGTTATTTTTACTTAATCTAAGTTATTGTAAATCATTGATTTTTATTAAAATGTAACCTTGCTTTTTCAACTACAACATTTGACCCTAGATCAGGGCCGGCCCAAGGCAAAGCAAACTAAGCAGGGCCCCAAGGCCACTAAGGGGCCCCCCTCAGTGGAGCAAATTGTATTTATTTATTTATTTTTGGTAATCATTTCTGTCATAATATCAAAAACACAATTTCACTATAAAGTGATTTGTTTTTACAATAATATATATTTGATAATGTTTGTAGAAATTATTACGTTATTGATAAAAAAAATGCTTTTGGGGGCCCCTGGTGGCCACGGTAGGTACCGCATGCTTCGCCGGTATCATGATCTGCCGTGCAACGTGGAGAGCATCCAAACGTCCAACGCTCCGGTCAGAAGTTAAGTTAGCAAAACAATGTCTCAAAAAAGGACTTATCCATCAGGGAGGGAGAAAAGAAAGAGGAAGAATAGAAAAAAGCCAAGATAAAGGTTTGTTTTAATGTGCCTTGGTAACGTAATGTAACGCTGCTAATAGAAAATTAGCTTGATAGCGACCTGGAACGGTCCAGTTCAACAGCCAAACATTTATGCTAGGGTCTTTGTGTTTATGTGAAACTGAGTTTAAACTTTAAATGAGTTGATTCTCATGGTTGGCTCTGTATATTTCTCAGGTATTTTTGGCTTCAAAACGCCGTTTTTGATAAGGTTTGATAATAATTAAAACGTCTCAGTGTTTGACATTGTCTAGCAAAATGTTTTTATGTCAGGGTACATAGCTGCTACATGGATGAGCTGCTCTATGCTGTAGTTGGGAATTTGTTGTTTGCTGCTGAGCATAATAATTTTGTGGCTAAAACAAACATTATTTTAAACTTCTAAGGTATGTGAAACTTATGTTAAAAATCATTTGAAGGCTCAGAATCAGTCCAGTATCGGTACCGGTCCACATTCTCAAAGGAGAAAAACTCACCTGATATAAATTAAATTTTTAGCTATTGGAGTTACACTTAAGAGAAATTTATTTAACCAAAGAATGTCATGAATACGTGTGTAGAGTTGCATCGATTGCAGTTTTCTGGCCGATCCCTGGTTACCGATCTTTAAAAAGCCTGACCTACCGATTTTGATTTTGGCTGATATTAAATTTTTGTTTTGTCTGAAATGTCGCTAAATATAGCAAGAAAGTCACTGTGTTGGCAACAGTGGGGTGAATATTGTTAACTGTAAACCTGTAGACCTGTTGGTTCTGTCAGTCAAACCTCTCACTGTAGAGCAGAAGAGGACAGAGGCTGATTTTTAAACCTTTACTGACGAAGATTAGATCAGGGGATAAGAGGGGCTTCACATGTAAGAATCGGCCAATCACAATCCCCCAAAATTAAGGAAATCGGCGGCCAGAAATCAACCGGATGATAAATCAGTTGGCCAATAAATGTATCCCATATTATACATGCACATAATGTAATATAACACTGGATAAACAGTTTCCTTTGAAAGATGGGTTGTTTCTCCTGCATTAGCATATTTAGCAGCATGTACACGAACACAATTGACAGCGCTAAGACCTTCTTCCTGGCTCTGATTGGTTGTTTTTGACTGGGAGCTGTGCATTTCTGTGGACCGCAATGGTAGCTCAGGGAGGAGGTGGAGAAGATCGAACTTCTCATAGGTTATCTGTCACATATTATACTGTGATGCCACAGTGACAGTTTTAACAAGTGTGTAATAAACATGTATATATTACATATGAAATAAGCTCTTTCAAAACTAAAGATAATCCATAAATTGTTTTAACTCCTTCAACAACCTGGGTCCAGAGGTGGGTAGAGGACCCAAAAATTGTACCCAAGTAAAAGTAAAAAGTAGCCGTCCAAGAAATTACTCAAGTAAGAGTAAAAAAGGTTTTGGTAAAAAGTACTGAGGACCTAATCAAATGATCAATCATTTAATACTTAAAAAATACATCATAAGATGCACCAGAATATAAAGCTAAGTGGAAATTTTGGTGTTTTAAGAATCAAAATGACAATAATTCATATAAGTAACAAAAAACTTAACAAAAATCAGGCAAAAGAATATTTTCGTTCAAAATAAAACTTTTGAAGCTTTAACATAAACTGCAGGTGTGTGTCTGTCTGGTGAATTTGTTGTTAAAATGTTTGCTTTTCATTCAGTGGGAAGAGACTCCAGAAGTTTTACTTCTAAGTAAAAGTAGCGATTCTTCATAATAAAATTTCTCAAGTAAAAGTGAACGGTACAACATAGGAAAAATACTCCTCAAAAAGTAAATAAAAAAAAAAAGTTTCTCAAGTAAATGTAATTGAGTTCTAGTTACTACCCAACTCTGCTTGGGTCAATATTAATCGTGTATTTATGTTGGTGTTCACGTTAACATAATCTTCATTGTTTCTGCAACTCCCCTCACGAGTTCATGAATGTTACTTCCTGCCCAATCGGCAATCCTTCCAGGATTGCCCAATCGGCTTGCCCTGGTTCTTCACGTACATACATTAGTGGAGTTTCTCAGTGGGCTGAAACCAGAGCTGTGTACTTTAATCACAGCGTTCAGTCCTGGCCCCTGATCATTCCTGAGAGCCTGAGCCGGCTGCCCTCTGCTGATGCTGTCTTTCTCCTCCAGCGTCTCTTTGTGGACGGTAGGGCTCAAGTTTGTAACCTAGTTTTGTTTCTTTCGGCCATCTTTTATCGATGTGCAGTGTGCTGTGTGTGATGCGGGATGCGGGATGCGTGTCCCTGGGCATTTTGGAGTTTCCATGGACTCCTGAATGTGAAACAGGCGTAGCGTTTGCATTTGGTGGAGGTTTTTTTTTTTTAATGTGTGTGACCCTGAACGGTGGCTATATTTGGCCCCTTTTTCTTTGCTCGTGCTGAAATGCGTTTTTTTTTCTGACTCCTTTATGGAGTCAGATTAAGCAGGATGTGATGCTAACCAGCCACTGTGCATGATTTACAGCCTCATTATGACAGCCTGTTCAGCTGACATGAAACTTTTTCCTCTTAATATGAAGTATAGTTTGATGCTTCTCCCTCTTGGTGGTATGGGACATGTTGGATCCTGCATTTTTTGGTGTTGGGACCTCCAGTGATGTGCCTTGTTCTCGTCCTTGTTCCTGTCTAATTTACTCTGAATCGAAATCTTAACGATTGGGAAAAAAGTGTAAATTACATTTTTTTTACTTGTTGTATTAGCTTGATGCAATCTGTGTCCGTCTACTGAGACTAAAAACAATTAAGACTTCAACCAGGAAGTCCCACTCAGAGCTGAAGTGACGGATTGTGGTCGAGACGTTTTGTAGAGATCACTGATACTGGAACATACGAGATTCTTACAAAATTCAAACGTCTCATAGTTAATATTTACCACATCTTCACGGTACAAACACATTTAAGACTAAAACAGTTTGCACGGACTCACTGCTTTTATTTACATTTAGAAAGCAACAATTATTCCAATTGGTGCTAAAATATTGTCACAAACAAATGATTATCAATGTTACGTTATCTGACATTTGTTCAGTTCTGTTTAATTTAACTTGGAATTGGATGTGTACTGGTTGGGTTTTGTTTTGAGGCAGAGTTACTGTGATATCGTGTATTTTTTTTAAAGTTTCACTTTGGACTTTGGCTGCGTTTTCACTCTTCTGTCCATTTTCAGATTAAATGTTTTGTTTGGCTTGTCTAAACTTGACTCTAACTTATCAATCAATGAGCTAAAAAAGTTCCCTAAACTTCCGATATGAATGTGTGATAATGAGTAAGTTATACCTTACATAATAACACTTCAAGACACCTGAAAAGAAACGGGCAATTCAAGGTTGCTTATAAAGATTGTCAAAAGAAAAGAACATAATAAATTAGATCTGCACTTCTTTTTTTTCTTACCATATATTTCTTTTTATGTTTGTTATTTAAAAAAAAAGAATTTTTTTCACTTGCTAGATTACATGCATATTGCTATTTTCATCTGCATTAATGCATGGGGAGTTTTTTTCTGTAATATATATATATATATATATATATATATAAAATTTATTTATTTTTTTTTCAAAAATGAGGCACAATTGTTCAGAAAACCTGCTGAGGCAAGAGAGCCTTGATGGGCTGGAGATTATGTCAAATTAATAATGCCGATTCAAAAAACTTCTATAGATCTGATCATGTTTTAAGGAAACAGTTTCATTAACATGAAATGCCTTTTTCACAAGGTTTTATTTCCCTGCTCTGACTGAAATGAATTGACAGATGGGACACTGAAGTTGGCATTGTATTTGGAGCTGGAGTAAAGGGCTATTTCGCCGTTTTTGAAGCTCAGTCTCTGGTTGTTCTTATGTAATTATATGTAACTAAAGGAAATGTCATTTTAAAGCCTTGTGTGCTTTTTATTTTTTTTATTTTAAAAAAAAAAAACCTTTATTGGATTTCAACTTTTTTTTCTTTGTTTTCTGAAATGGAATAAAGGTTTCAGAGTTTTAGATTGTGTTTGGAAGAATTTGCATTTAGTTTTAAATAATCCAGTCCAGTTTGGAGAACTTTAGAGCTTACTCTTGATTAAAGGTGAAATCCTAACGCTAACTTCAGTTTTGTTCAACAGAAGCAAAAACTGATGGGAGGAAAATAAGTTTATAAAGACTTTTTGATGTCTGGTGTTCCATTTGAGAAAACAAAAACTAAAAGAATTTCAATTACTATATTTAATCTTTAGTTGCAAAAAAACAACAACAACAAAACAACTTAGGGAAGATCTGTTTCAATCTGAAAAACCCCCAAATGTGACGATGTCATTTCTCTGCTTTAGTTTAACCAAATAGTTAGCCTTTCACTTAATATTTTTTCATGAGTTTTTTTCTTTCTTTCACTAAAACCTTATGAAAAGAAATTTCGGACATGCTGAGACTGTAAAAAATGTTTTGTTGGAACATAAATATTTTCCGCCACCTGCCCTCAAATCCGGGCTCGGGGCCGTTTTCCCACTTTGGCCGTCTTACAGCCGTCTGAACGTTTCCCTAACAGTTAATCTCTGGACACAAAAGACCACTTTGTCGTGCCAGCTGCTTTGCTACAGTATGCAAATATCTCACTACATGCTTTCGAAATTCTTTGCGTCTGCTGTCATTGATTTACATTTTTTTGGTTTAAATTCTTTTAGACGTTTTAAGACATTCGCATTTACACACACACACAAAAAACAAACAAACATTGGTGACATGTTCGATTTGTTTTACAGATCCTAGATAAAGATCAATCTGAATATTCACAAAAAGGGAGGGAACGTTACTAAAAAGTGTCTCCTTTTCCCCTCCGCCCCCCCCCCCCCCACCACCCAACGTCTCCCACCCCTCTCCTCCCTCCTCCTACCCCTCTCTGCCTGTCACGTGTTCTTTTCACAGCTTAGAAAAGTTTCTGGATTAAGGCAGAATTGACACAAAGCAGCAACGCCACTCCAAGCAACACTTGCGAGCGGGCACAGAAGCGGTGGGGGGAAACCGAGACGGAGAGAGAGAGAGAACGAGAGAGCCCGACGCGACGGGGTGAAGGCAACAACCCGGGGGCCCCTCAGAAGACGCCGAGAGCTCTGGTAGCCAGAAGGCGGACGAGTCCATTCCAGGCAGTGAGTGAGAAAGCAGCAGAGAGGCAGAGGATCTTTGCCGACAAAGTCCCGAAGGATGGAAGAGAAGCCGCTTTCTGGGATCCTGGTGAGTTCTCCTCTCGCACTGCGACACTCAGAACTTTGGGAGCACAAAAGGCACAGGGATGCGGGGCCACGTCTCGGCGGCGTCACGCGGCCGAGATGCGGCTGCCGGACCACCAGTTGAGTTGCTCTCCGCTTCCCTTTTTTTCCCAGACCTTTCTGTTTAGTTGTGACATTTGGGTACTTTCCACACACATTCAAAACTTTTCATACATTTATTAGACCTCTAGAGACTTTCTGAACATTCTGCTGCTTTTCCTTTTTTTTCCCACCAGAGGACTGATTAGTAATTTCTTGATCCTTCGCATCCTGAGGTGTTTAACCCTTGTGCGTGCAAGGACTGAGGCAAACTTAGAGGACTATGGCAAATGATACAAGTTTTATGTGTGTGGAGTCGGTTGGACCACATTTCTACATACAAGGGTTAAAAGTCAAAAAAGCTTGTTTCAATTCAAAGAAGAAAAGTTTTCCTCTGTTGTTCTCGTTCCCTTCATATCTGATATTTCTCTTTTTTTTGAGAGAGAGAGAGGAGGCGAGAGGCTGATAAGACCAAGAGGTAAATGTGTCGGTATCGGGCCTGCTCTGAAGCAGAGCGTCAGTAATGTGGCGTCATTGACAGTCAGGTCACTTCTCCCTCCACCTCTTCCTTCGGTCCAAGTCCTCCAGTCTGTCTTAAGACGGCGATAAACACAAACCCAGACTTCCAGCTTTCCTCTCTGACGTTGTTGCTTGTTTGATCCGTTGCCTTTCTCCCCCGGGTGACATTTTTCCAAACGACTCTGTTGCGTTCTTTTAAGATGTTTGAGGTGTACACCAACCCTTCCATTGCCCGCTCTCTCCCATCCTGCTCTCTGTTGGAGGGTGAAGATTAGGCTTTATTTTTACAACTTTTTTGTATGTGTGTTGTCGCGGTCATGTTTCCATTTTAGTCTCAGAAAAGCCAGTCAGTGCTTTGACTTGTGAGCCACAGCTGGAGAAGCGCTGGCATTCATACACGATGGAGATATGAAGAGGTTTTTAAACATGCGTTTGAATTAAAAGTGCTGGCGGTCCTCAGGGATCACTTTTAGGAGTAGTAAGATAAAGCAGTTATTCGCTACGATTGACAATTTTAGGAAGTGTTCACATGGACGCTCCACATTCCACGACATATGGAGCGTGGAATAATCATACTTTAGCTAATCAACATTGATTTAAGGAGTTCTGGAAGATTTTGCTCTTGATTTTACTTGTTTTGTCAGCTGTAAAGTTGATTAACTTTGCAAAAATGATCCACCAATCAGAAAGCCTTGACTTTGACCATCCGATAACAAGCCAAGTTGATTTCTCTTTAAGAACTATAACAAAAGAAGACATAAATACGGTATGCAAAATAACTCTTTCAACCTTTCTGCTGCCAGCATTTATTCATCCCTTATTTTGGGCAGCAGGAGGGAGAGAATAGTTGCTGTTAAAGTTTTTATATATTTTGTAAAGGAAAATTGTTCATGGAGAGCAGCGTCTTTTATTAGCAGTTAGCATGATTAGCATGAGAGGCATATGCGTATTCCTTGAAAATGTAGACTCCTTACTTTAAGTGTTAGAGTTCTAAAAACCTGCCAACATTTCCAAATCCTGTTTGTTTTCTGACAAGGAGAGGTTGGAAACTCCAGAAGACCAAACTTTCTGCTGTCTGCTGAATGTCTTGCTTCATCTTTCTCTTTGGCGCATGATGTCAATAATTCATAGAAAACATAGCGTTCTTTTAAACATCTTCTTACACCGCTGTGGTTCAATGCATTTAAGTTTTAAGCGTCGCATTGAGACAGAAAACAGAGAAATGTGAGTCTTCTTCACTCTGCAACACAGAAGAAGGTTACTGTCAGAGCAACATGGCAAAACTGAGATGGGTTCATTCATTTGTTGGTTGGTTGCCAGTTATCAGCAAATGTCTCAGTTCAACTGTACCAAAGTCTTTACAGCAGAGATGTATTGTTGTATATCTTCAAATTTGTCTTCGTGTTTCAAGAGAAATCGTGGTAAGATGTGCAAGTTGTTGCCACTTTGCGGTAGTGGTAAGTACACTGCCAAGAGATCTAAATCTTACCAAGTATTTTTTCTGTCAAATATCTAGTGTAAATATCTCAGAAAACTTGAAATATGGCAAAATGACCTTACAAGTAGCTTATCTGCAAGAAATAAGAGCTTGTTTCAAATCAATAATTACTTAATATTGATGGAAAAGTTCAAGTTCCATTAGCAGCTTTTCTGACTTATAATGAGACATTTTTCCCATGTAATAAGTGAAATAATATGCCAATGGAATTAGTACTTTTTCATCAATACTAAGGGATTATTTACTTAAAAAAAGTTGCTATATCTTGCTGAAAAGTTATTTGAAAGTGAGTTTTGTCTTATTTAAGGTTTTCTAAGATATTTTCACAAGAAACTTGACAAAAAATACTTTGTAAGATTTTAGATTTTTGCAGTGTAACAGATTACTACCAGATCCTAAGCAAATAATAGTATATACATTAAATGCATGTATATTTGTATATTTTTGTCTATCAAGAAGATGCCAAATTAACCAGAAATTCTGCACAATCCTTTCTGGTCTACTGTAACAATATTCCGAACCCAGTTCAAAAAGGTAAAACCACAGTCGGATGCCATTCACACTCGATCGTAGTTCTTTCTCTAAACAACACTTGACTCCTCTGCACAAATTAAAGTGCAGATTTCTCAACTCATAATCCGAGTTTCCCAAAAACGTCCCATGAAAAACAGAGAGGAGCGAGACACAAAAGTATGTCATTTCCTTCAAATACTGGTTTTGACATCTCTTTTGAAAACTGTTGCACTGTAAACATGGCTGCCAAACCCTGGAAAACAAGGACTTTTGTAGCTCGCAGATTCCATCCAAATTTAGTCTACGCAAAGCATGTTGAAAGTCAGGCTTTTGTCAGTCTGCTTGACACCCACTTACCACTTTTCAAGCACTCTCAGATATCAGCTGATGACAAACTCTCAGCTTTGAGTTTTAACCGCAGCTTTAGAGAGAAGGCAATCTGATCTTTTCTTTCTTTATTTCTTGGAGTGTCTGACTTGGAGGGTCAAAACACAAAGCTTTGATGAGAGTTAGTGCAAACTCTCTCCTCTCTCTAATTTCTCCCTGCAGATGGCCGAGGCCGCAGTTCCCCAGAAAGGATTGCACAGTAATGTTTGCGCACTGGTGTCAGCTGCGACTTCAAGTCATCAGCAACCAATCAAAGAAAGAAAGTGTGTGTGTGCGTTTGTGTGTGTATGTGTGTGCGTATGTGTATGTTGCTCCCATTGCCAGTCGCCTCTTTGTTTCCTCTTCCTCTGAGTGCGCCACTCTAACTCCACCCTCTCCTTAAGTTCTTTTGTCGGCCGTATCCTCCTCTCGCATTGTCTGACATCCACAAGGACAATTTGTAATTGTGATTTATTTGTCTAACCTTTTAGATGTAAACTACTCACCCAAACTGCTGTTTGAAGAGGGGAACATTGCCTTTTTCTAAAAAAGTTCCTGCTCTTTTCGTCAAGTTGGATTTATTTATACTAGCCCAGATGGTTGGTGGATGGACCGGTCACCATAAATCTCGGCACACACTAGGCGGTAGCTTCCTGCTACCATTTGGCTCGGCCCGTAGCCTTCTGCCAGGACTGACTCTCTCTTCCTCTCTCTCTTTCTGTCCAAACTTAAATCTCCTGCCACCGCTCACGGCTCTCAAAAAAAGAACCCCTATGTCCGTCAATCTCCCCATTTGTCTTTGACTGCCCTGGAAGTGGCGACTTCCACCGAGCGGATGAGCAGATGGTGCCCTGGCATTAGGCTTTTCACCGGGTGAACGGAGAGCTGTCTCTTTGTTTTCACTCCTTGGTGACTTCTTTTTGCACTCACGGTCTTTAAAGTGTCCACTCTTCGAGATGTATGTCGCGGGATGTGAGGGTAGGAGGAGGAGAAGGAGGAGTTGGGACTGCGGTGTTGCTGATTTGTTGCATTCACATGTCGGGCAGTGTGGACCACTGCTGCAGCTCCATCAACCTCCGAGGCCAAACGAGCGGAGGAGGTCACTCAAGTCTGGACGACAATCAAAGCGCACGAGGAAACAGAGGGGGGAGGAAGCGCAGGGTTTTAGTTGAGCTGAAGATCACGTTTAAACCTCTTTCGTCGCCTCGTAACCGCGATTGTTCCTGCGCATTTCGTACCAATAAAAGTGCAGGAAGTCTCTTGTTCTGAATTGCGGTTTGACTTCTGCTTTTACTGATGCACTGTGCGTCCGCCATCACACCCAGATGTGCAATGGTGCATTTCCTCAAGTGTGGCTTTTTCTTTCGCCTCTGTGCAAGTGGGGTTTGTCTTTTCCTCTAAGCCGACTCGTAGCTGTCAACGCACTGCCTGGCTGAACTTACGTCAGAGAGCTTTTAGGATCACAAGCTCCTCATGTACCGTTGAGTCATCTCTCAGCTTTCCTTGAGAATTAGTCTCTGTTATTTAACAAAACAACAGCAACAAAAAAAAAGCTTTTTGTTTTAGTTGAATTGCCTCAATGAATTGTCTTAGACAGAGAAATGTCAATGACAGGAATATATGAGAAAGGAATATATGAAATCCTGGGTATTTGCCATGGCAAAGAAAAAAGGACAGGAAGAGAGAGGAACCAATGACGTGGTGCTAACTGAAAGAGAGAACACTTTTGAGACATTAGATGTTTGTGCAGTACAGAAATTTCCAATTTTACATCAAGGTCCTGTACAATATTGTTCAACATTTGCGTGTTTTGTCACATCATAACTACAAACGTCAGTGTATTTTTTTTGTGTGTGATTTTAGGTGATAAACCAGCCCAAAACACACAATTATTACAAAGTAGAATGCAAAATCTCCAAAGATCTGATATTTATGGGTAGCCCTGTCACAGTAACAAATTTTACAGGATGATAAATTGTTCCGGAAGTTATTGTGAAAAACAATAATATTGTTGTTTTGAGATCATTTTCAAGTAATAATAATGCAAGAACACATTCTTACAGATCAATAAACTTTACATTTTTTTAAGGTTTTGTTGGTTCTAGGGGCTTTTGTTTGAAAGTAGTTTGATAGGAAACAGGGTAATAGAGACGGGGAAGACTTTGCCAATGTCGCCAGGCCGGGAATCAAACCTGCGACCACCGCCACGACGATTAGGCCTCAATACTTGGGTCGTGCTTTGCCCCTGCGCCACCACAGCACCCCAAACTTTACATTTTGATGAATATTTACCACTAGAACTGGAAGGTTATTGTTGATGTGCTCAAATTCTTTTCGATGTTGTGTGTCTGTGTGTGTGTGTGTGTGTGTGTTTGTTTGTGGTACCTTGTAGGGATCATTTTCCTGACACATACAACATTGTGGGGACTGAAGCCTGGTCCCCACAAGGGGAAACGCTTCTTTTTGGGTCAGGGATCAGATTTAGGACTAAAGTGTGAATTGAGTTTTGGTTAGGGTTAGGATGAGGGTATGGATAAGGTTTAGGCTGTAGAAATGAATGGAAGTCAATGGAAAGTCCCCACAAAGACAGCCACGCAAACACGTGTGTGCATGTGTGTGTTTGTGTGTGTGTGTTTGTGTGTGTGTGTGTGCTCCATTTCCCAGGGGTTGTGGGAATAATGTGTGCTGTAAGCTTTGAACTGGAAACTAAACAGAAAGAAATAGTGGATCCTACAGCCAACACCTCCATGGGGTCAGGACCCACACACACACACACACATATGCATACACACACACACACACACACACACACACACACACGCACATACATGCAGGACACACATTAGAATCTAATGCAAACTCAAACTCTACAAAACAAACTTTGCTTTTTTTTTTTTTTTTTTTTTT
>NW_006799990.1:454389-511297 GCF_000485575.1 Poecilia formosa | reverse complement strand
ACACACACACACACACACACACACACACACACATACACACACACACACACACATGCTTTGCAAGAGGGAAATGGGGGCCTTTAATGTGTTTGGGACCTTCAGGTTTCATTAAGAGGGCCCACTCAGCCTGAAAATTCTGTTTTCTGATGTTTCTTTCTTTTCCACTTTTATGTGAGTTTTAATGGGCCGTCCCTCACCGTTCAGACCCAACAAAAGAAATAAGACAAGCAAGTTAAACAGAGGTGACTTCTCTCCCTTAATTCCTCCCTCATCCTCAGAAGTCACAGAAATTATGGACAGAGAGTTCCTTTTTTCTTTTTTTTTTTTTTTGAATTATCGTTTTCAATGGTTTCCAGTTGAGCTCTTCTCAAAAGCCTTTTCAGAGGTAATTTTAGGTGATTTGTTGCTCTTGAACTGAACCTGCTCTCTGGCCATGCGGGTGTTGAATGGCAGCTGTGAGCTCCTTCAGGATGAGGGCGGCCGTTTTCTCTTCTTGGAACAGTTTGTCCTGCCTGTCTGCATGTCCTGTATGTTATTTAAAACACTTCTTCATCTAAAGCCAACTTCAACTCAAGAAACTAGAAATGGGCCGGTCGGATATAATGCAGGCGGTTTTGCACCACTGATTTTGGGAAGTCAGTTGAGTTACTTTGAAGATCTGCTAGTAACTAAATATGTTTCTCTACTTTCTAGATCGGTTAGAAATTCAGCAGATTTTTCTTTTTTGTTTACAAACTTCAGATATCAGGTTCGGGCAAGTCGAGCTTAAAACCATCTGATTTTGTTCACCAGCTGATTTTTCTCTGCATTTCCTTTGCAGGTTGTGTAGAATTAAGCTTCTTTTAGCTTTTACTAAAAGCCAAAAGATTCTGGCGTGTTGATTCTGGTCAAACATGACAGATTGAGGTGAAGTACAGTTGGAGAACAAAAACAATAAGTGAACAGTCCTTAGAAGGAAAATGTTACTAAAATAAGCAAACCCCTCCAGATTACTGGACAGATGTTTTTATATGGCTCAGGAGTTGGAAGTTTGTCTGGTAACCAGCGGTTTGCCCCCCTTAAACTCCCACTGTGTTCGTCTCAGTCGTTTTACCTGGCGCTGATTGAATGCTTCGAAGTCCTCTGGACTTGATAAAGTGCTGTACAAGTAAAGGCCACTAACAAAATAAAATACTGTGCGTTGTAAGAAGAAAACTAGTGTCATTTCTGAACTGCTGGTCACCGAACCGAGTCTGCTAAGCTATAAAACATGCAAGTTTAGACATAAATAGGCTTGTTTCAATTTTTATAAAAAAAAGGGCCGTATTGATTCCGTTAAAACATAATGGGGAAGATTTTCGTTTTACCCTCGCAGCTGGGATATGAACCATCTCTGATACTGCATCACCTTCTTCGTCTCTGAAAAACGAATGCTCAGATTTTCAGTTATAGTCAACTACACCAGATGATATAATGACAATAACGTAATCAGTTTCAAAACCATGTTTTTTTTTCCACTTCAAAAGCTTGATAAATTGCTTCCTCTATCTCACCAGCTTTGTCATTTTACAGATTTACTTCTTCGCTGTGAACAGATTTTCACTCACTGGCTTTAATATCTCTGCTTATAATGAAGAGCGGATTAGCTTCTGATCACGAAGCAGCAGCAGTAGCACCTTGGACAGTGCTTTGTCTGCTTACTGCACGTTTTCTCTTTTTTCCTCCACTTTTTTTTCTTCTTCCTCTTCTTCCTTTAACTTTTGTCACATTTTCTAGCGCGACTGTGACTTTTGCCACGTGAGGCCAACTTTGCTCACGTGTCCCCCACTTTTTCATCCTCAGCAATGGTCCCATATGTTTGTAAAATAAATAAAATAAAAAAAAAAAACGTGTGTGCCGTGTGCTTTTCCAGCCCGATTTGTTCCCATGCCTTCTCTCCGATGAGCCCCGCTCTCCCCGGGGGTCCGAGCCGAAGCCTCACGCTATTTATACAGACTGAACAGCTGGGGCCCTCCCAGCCAAAACAGTGAGGGATGGGGGCGGGGGTCGAAGGGGTTGGTGGAGAAACTAACATGGAGAACTTCAGGTTTAATCAAGCGTTGGAAATGTCTCTCTGTTCTCTCTCTTTTTTTTTTTTTGCTTCCGTCATTTGTTTCTCTCTCCCCCCGGAGAGGCCGGGTCGTGTTCAGTTCAAGTCTGCTTGACCCACGGACAAACATCACTCTGTGTCTGAGTCTCCATTGTCCCACTTTCCATTGATCTTCAATGCATCTTTCTTCACACTTCTATTTGTAAGTGAGATTGTTGAGTTGGACAAACGCTACAAAACTTCTGTTTTCCTCTCCTCTGTGACTCTTTTTGGTGCTCATCTTGTCCAGAAGTCCGGTGAAGTTTCACCGACATGAGGCTCTGTGATTTCAGTGCTTCCTCACACGAAAAGCTCAGGAAGAACAGTGTGCACTCTGCCCTTGCTTCCTTCACTTCGAAGCCTGTCTCATAGTCAGGCGTCCCATCGCAGGCATGCTGAGCTAATGAGAGGTGAAGAGAAATTAACCAAATTGCCGTAAGGGACAGATATATAAATTGTATTGGATGTAATGAGTGCAGATACATTCATTGGCTCTCTTCGAAGTTTTCTAATTGAAACAGATGAAGCCACACTGCGATTTGGTTTACATTATTTGTGTTCAGATAAAACCAAAAAATTACCAGCCATTTTTTTTTAACCATAGTTGAAGAATGACAGCTTTATAAAGAGCTACGTGTGTTTGCGGTGATGTGCATAGTTTGTTGTCCGCTGAACTTATCGTCATCTGTAACAGTCAAAAAGCTCTGGTTTGGTCTCCTTACACCACATAGCTTCCTTGCCGTTTCCCACATGCCTTTTGACAAATTCTACTCAAACCTTGATATGAAGTTTCTTCAGCAGTGGACTTCTCATAGGCACTGTTGACCGGTGAAGAATCCAGCCAACACGTGTCGTATGCAGAGTCTCTCCCATCTCAGCCAATGAAGTTTGTAACTCCTTTGGCGTAGTCATGGGTTTTCTATGGCCAAATTCCACATGTAACCTTTCATTTCTTGATTTAGTGAACTCCAGGAGGATGTTCAGGTTGTTAGTTTTTTTTAAGATGGCGCACATATCCAGCTAAAATCTGTTCATACTCTTGCTGATGATAACTTGATGTAGAAGAACTTGTTAAAGTGTGAGGCTAAACATTAAGGGATGGATCATATTGGATTTTTGGGCGATATCCGATATGCTGATAAACTAAAACTCATTCGGTCGATAGTCAATACCAATATTTTTTGCCTATAATTCTCTTAATTCTCTACTGTGGACAATTTAGCCTGCTACCAAAGGCAAATGCTAAAAAAGGTAAAAAGCAGGCTGAAAATGATGTAACACTTCAACTTACATTATGTTTAGTGTCAAATTTATTCATGACGTTTGCTCTCTCTAAGACAATGACAACACTCAAACAGTGCAAATTTGTAAACCTTCACAAAACTAAACTCAACCTGTTCACAAGCAACAAGTGAAAAGTACGTCAGTTGTGCTTTAATAAGTTTCTTATGACATTGTGCTGCAGGCATCATTGTCACTGGTTTGTCATATAAAAACAACAGCTTTTATATTGGTGGATTAGTTTGATGGAATGACCGATGTCCGATATTAAATTTTACAGCTAATATCGGCCGATAATATTGTGCATTCCTATAAACATTAGCATGTTTGCTTTCTGTTTTCAAGGCAAATTTCAATTTGGTTCAATTTTGGTTCCAGTTTTCTGTGTTAGGTTTTTATTGAAACTTAATACAGAAAGTTGACTTCCTCTTCAAACTTTGCACCTTGGTTTGAACGTCGCACATTTGAATGGCTCACAATTCAGCTGCTCTCTGCACATCTTCCAAAGGACTTTTAAGGATATCTAACCAACGCACAGCAGGTTGGATGACTTGCATAAGAGAGAGTCTCTCTTCCCTCATCAATGCCATTGCCAAGCATAAAAAAAAAATAAATCACTTGAACTCTTAAAAAAAAAACAGATTTGTTTGTCATTTCTAAAATATATAATACAGTTTTGTGATCAAAATGTAAATAGGCTGACTTCTTTTTTTGTTTTTCGGGTAGAGTAAAATGAGGCATAGCAAGTCACACAATTAAAGAAATCACAAGTATTGGGAGTTGAGTTGAGTTTTACGACACATCAACAGATAGCCTGACATGCCAAATATCCAACACTGCAATTGAAAACCTGCTTCAGCATAAAAAAACATTCATGCATAAGTGGTGACTTGTAGACGTAGAGCCTCTCCTTCCCACTGAGCAGTGAGAAAAAATGCTTAGACTGACAGTTGTCCACACACAAGCAGCAACCTCCAGTTATAACAGGAAACACAAGTCACAATTTGAATATTTGCAATTTATCACTCAACGTTTATACGTTTTGCCCTTTAAAATCACAAAGCTCCTTTTCAGCAAAAATATAGAATGGCATTAGAGCGATACTGTGTATCTGTGTCAATTATGCAGTGATATTTGAAACTGTTTGTTAATCCAGATAGGAGTACTTTGAAAGTGAGCGAAAAACCATGAAAGTGGAGATGAAAGAGACAGAAAGAAAAACTGGAAGCGAGGCGTTTTCCTCCCTGCTTGTCCAAGTGGCTCATGTTTACCTTACCCTTTCCAATGGCACTGAAATGTTAATCTGATATGAAATACGCAATATAAGTCATTGACTTACAAGTTATTCAAATCTTGACAGTCCCTTGAGCAAAAAATAAAAAGGATGATGGTTGATGTACATTTCATCACTTCTTTGTATTTTACATAGTGCAATCAGTTAGTCCCCGTCACTGACGCAGAGAGTTTTCAAATGTATTTGTTACTCTATAATCAGGAACAGTCCCAGAAAATGGTCTTTTCAGTACGCCGATAGGTTCTTATGAAATTGCGCAACATCTATTGATAGTTTTTGTTTTTTTTAGGAAGTGGAGGTTTGACCTGATTTACTTTTATGGAACAGTCATGACCACTTTACTAATCAGATCAATAATTGTCTTTTGGTAAAAAACTTATAGTTATGTTTTGTGGAGTTTAGTCATCACTTTTGTCAAAGAAAACATGATCTATAACGAATTAAGTGGGTACAAACAGATGAGGGAATGACAGCCAAGGCATTTGCTTCGTGTTTAATATCAATTATAATACAGGATACATGTTCAATAACTTTTTTTTCTTCAGCATTATTAATAAGAGTAATTTAATATTAAATCTAATGCAAATTCTGGTTGCTTTATCAAATCAAACGACGTCAGCTAAAATTAGTTTTTTTGGGTTAGACTACATAACCTCCTCTTGCTTTCTCTGATTGCTTTGAAAAAAAATCCAGCGTGGAGTGTTTGTGTCAGCACTATTTTTTTTTTCCATCTTTAAACAGCATGAAAAAAAATCCTTATTGTGCACATTATCATCCATGTCCCAGAAACTCTGCAACTGTAACAAGAAGTAATAGAAGTGGAAAAAAAAAAATCACTTGTTAGAAACAGCATCTGTGCGTCTTTAATTAGAGTTAAATGACCCAATGTAATTGGACATTGGCTAACTAAACACCCTCACAGCCCCTTCGCTAGAAACCTGCTTTAGTCTAAATTATTTTAGTAATAGATTCTCATTAGTTGAGTACAAAGTGAATTTTCCGTGACTCCTCCAATGTGTAACGCCACAATAAATGAATTCGGTATATATTGCATGCATGTGTGTGCTGTGGTTCAAGCACTTTGAAAATATTTCATCCATTTGACCTAGTCTTGCCAAATGAACCTTAACAAAAACAAGTTTAAAGGCGTCCTTCCTTGTAGAGGAAATGATGGTCTGCTACAAAGTATTATACAAATGTTTCTTGTTAACATACTTCTTTACTTCATTGTCATGTTTAACTGGTTATATCATCAAACGCATCGAGATATCAAGCAGCGATAAAATTCAAATGCTAACTTCATTTATCAAGGGAGAAAAACCTTTTCTAAGCCAGCCTGGTTATTATGAATAAACTGTTAAATTTCTCTGTCTAAAAGGAGACAGACATGAAATACTCCTAAAGATCTCAAAAAGTTATTCATTTTAACTCGAGAAATTCAACAACAATAAATGAGAAACAAAGTTAATATCCATCAGTCTGAAAACGTCTTCAAAGCCTTTTTTATGCCAGTTTGGCAGATGTAGTTCAACATTTTTTGCGAACACTAATTTGTTCATGTTTTATTGAGATGTTGCTACTGGTCAGACCGCCTCAGTTTTTTTAGTTTTAAGAAATCATAATTATTTTCTTAGCCGTAACCAAAAGGAAACAGTAAAACCACAGCCGGTGCTGCTTCAAAAGCTAAATACACAGACAAACTAGTTTTTGTTCTGTAAAAAGAGAAAGTAACACAGCTGATGACACTTTCGATGTTATTCCATTGAAAGCTAACCTACTTTAAAGATCATCTTGTCTCACGAACAGAGTTTATAGCTTTATTATTCTACTAGAATACTTTAAAAAAAAACTCACATGGTACGGTAAATTTCTTGCCTTAAATTTTTTGCCTTAAATGAAATACAAGTCATGGCAAAACACATGATCTCCCCCTATTAAACAGTTTATGCTTTACAAATGTGTCAACATACGCACTCGTCTGTCAAGAGCGTTTCCTTTCTTTGCCCTCCAGTGCTTCCCCTCAGCGCCCTGAATGGGGTGGCTAAATGCTAATGAATCTTTTATTGCGTCCTCTGTGAGATTCTGTTGCTTTTAATTGATAGACAAATGAAAAGCATCCGGTCCGTGTTGCTCGTCTCGTGTTAAACATAACTGGAGGGCCTCCACTCAAGCGGCAGCAGCCATTGTCCACGGCTATCAAACACCCATTAGGCCAGGCGCCAGTTGCTTGTCAACTCTGGACGTCATTCACCACCGCATTCACTCACACAATTATTGCTAAGCGACTTACTGAGTGACAGCATCTCATACTGATTTTTTATTTTTTTGTCAATCTCTCCATCACCCCTCAATTAACAATGCAGTTTTGCCTTTGGCCTCTTTGCTCTTTTTTCTTCTTTTTTTTTTTTTGTCGTTGTTGTTGTTGTTGTTGTTGTGGGCGGCCATTAGCCATGCGGTGGCAAACAGACACAAAAATGTTGGCACCCGAACGGCGGCCCAGGAGGGGAAGCGCTTAGATTTCAAAGGGTGGTCGACTCTGTGCATGCATTGCTGATGAGGCGAAAGAGGTGGGCTTTCTGGCGTGGGCCGGCCTCTCGGTGTGAAACGGTGGGCGAGTGGAGGGCATTGGCAACGTCAGGGTGTAAAGACGGACGAGGATTTGGAAGAGTCAAGTACCGCTGAAAGGGGAAGTTGTTGGTGGTCTGTGGAGTTGCATGCAGCTGCCCCTGAAAACAAATGGAAGAAATAAGGGAGACAGGAAAAAAAAAAAGAAAGAGGGGTTGGGTGGTAGGGGGGCAGTAGAGTCCGGTGGAAGGCGTGCAAGCTCCTAACTTTTTTTTTTTTTTGTCTGCTTGTGTTAATCTGTTGAGAAAAAGCGTGAGGAAACTTGGCCGAGGGTCCACCCCCCCCCAACAGGCCTCCCCCCCACTTTACTCCGGACAGCTAAACTTGAAGTTGAACACCCCCGCCATCACCGCCACCATGGGTCCTCCTCTCTCCCACTTACTTGCTCTGTATTCTGTCTAGGTGCTGGAGTGACAACGAGCCATTCATTGAGGTAGAGCAAAAAAAGACTCTGGATCTTTCCTGTGTCTTTTTTTGGGAGACGGTGGGAGTTGGAGGGGACGGGGGTTTTGCAGGGGCTGGTAAAGTGGGAGGTGTACTGCTAAACAGAAGGAGGGCAGGAGTATACTCCTGAAATGGAGAAATGTGACAGATAAGAGGAAATGTAATGAGTTAGAGTGGAGAAAAAAAAAGTAAGAGAGGGTTGAGTAAAGAGTAAGGTGCAGAGGGAGCGAGAGATGGAGGGAGGGGAGGGAGGTTGCGATTGAGGTTTGAGGCAGAACTGGAAGCACAGAAGGAAGGGAGGGGGAGAGAGAAAGAGAGAGGGAGGGGAGAGACTACCATGCCGAATGAGCAGGAGAGGCGGAGAGGAAGCAGAGCTCCATCAGATGAAATGAGGTGAAAGTAATTCAGGCATTAATCAAGCCAGGGCAAAAGGGAGGGTATACTGTTTTCTCGCCCCCCACCCCCTTTTTTTTTTGCTGCGGAACTGAAAGACAAGGTGTGAATGAAGGAGCCTACAGTGGCCAGCAGAGAAGCACCACCGGGTCACAGCATCAAATCATGTCCGAGTCGAACACCGTCACGGCTTCCACCGCAGACCAGGTCAGTTAAAGCTGTCTTCGTGATTGTATCTTTGTTTTTTGGCTCGTGAGCGTGCAGATATTCCTCCAGCGTTACAGCTGTAACCCTCACGCCGGCTCGAGGACCGGGAAACGGTCACCCCCTTTGGGTCTTTGAAGAAGTTCCGACAAAAAAAAAGAAAAAGTCCCAAGATCCGGTGAGATGTATATCATCTTTAGATCCGAAATCGGAAGTTGCGAGGGTGAGTCTCCAAGAGCAACTGTGAGTGAGTGTGTTTCTTGGACTTTCAAAGCAATGATTGTTTTTGCTCAGAGCTGCCTGGACAACGGTACAGGGTCCTGAAAGAATTGAATTCATCAAGACGAGCTATTGTCTACGTCGCCTTATTTTTCGGTGATCATTCAGGGGGTCGGTGACGACTCAATACCCCCCACACCACGTGAGGAGGGGAACGCAGCTCTTTAAAAACCCGACCACGTGTGGCGGCCCTGAAAAGTTTTATAAGTAATTGCAGTGGGAAGTCCGGGCAGTGCTGTGAGAGACGGGGTTGGTAAGGAAGTGGGCCGGTCTGCCGTGTGTTTGGGGGGGGGAGACAGAGTGGGTTTGAAAGAGAGCAGAAAAGGCAGATATTTATGCCCCCTCCCCGTCCCTCCATCAGCCCCCCACTGCCACTTCACAGGGAGCTTTAATTGGACGCTTTGGCACATCATCCCCTCGCTCCGCTTTCTTTTATTAACAGTCAACTTGACTGAAACAATTAAATCCTGTGATCTGTATAAGATAAGACGTACAGTTACTTCCATTATGGCAGGTGAAGACAAAAAAAGAGAAAAAGGGGGAGGGGGTGCGTTTGTGGGGTGCGCACGCTGCTGTGTTAGTGTGTGTGTGTGTGTGTGTGTGTGTGTGTGTGTGAGCATCCGACCTCGCTGCCGGCATACATTGTTAGCCAAGTCCTTGTCTCCTGTTTCCGCCTGCTACTCTCAAGGCTGAGTCAGCTTGGTGTAGTTCTGGAGGCACTCGCACACACATGCACATGCAGATTCTTACCTTCAAGCATTTACACAAACACTTCGAGCCTTTTTGTGCGCTAACACAACAAATACTACAGTACAAATAGCTGCCCGCCTGCAAATCGAAGGGATAAGTTGTGGGTGGAAGAAGGATTTTTATTTAGATATCCATAGTGTGTGTGCACAGTGGTAGACTTTGGGGTGTGTGTGTGCGTTTGAGTGTGCTAATCCAGCAAATCTGGACAGTTTAGATTTGCTAACAGGCGGGCACCATATTTGTCCACAAGCGTTGAGTGGCAGGACTGTAAGTCTTTGAGACTGACGGGTAGCCCTGCCTGTCCACATGGATCCACATTTATATTCATAATTACTGACCCTTTCTTTTCTTAGTTTACCATAAAAAATAAATAAATAAAATGTTTTCGGCACTAGATTACGAGCTAATCGCTGACTGGGCAGTTATTCATGCCTTTTAAGATGACATTTGTTCCTGCCTTCCTCAACTCTTTACATCAGTTTTATATTTTAATCATTCCAGTCTTTGAAAGTTTTAGAACAGTTATTCCCCCTCCATTTGTGTTTCACGTTTTAGCTACAATTGATCTCGTTCGCCACATGAAAAATGCTTATTAAACATTAAATCTTCTCCAGGAGATGTACTGTACCTTTCAAAATTTTGCGGCTGATCTCCAATTGGGGTATTTGCAAAGCTTTTCCCATACCAATTTCATTCTGTTTCCTCTCTAAGAACTCTGATGGAGATTTTTCCAGCTTTCATGCTGTTAATAGTCGATTTTTACGGCAGCAGATGTGATGTTGCAACACTGATGACGAGAGAAGAGTTGTAAAACGAGCTGTCACCGTCATTTCAAGTTGACATTTTAGACTGGATGTACCTGTTAGTGTGGTTAGCACAGCGAACAGCGTCTCCTACAGAACCTAGATCCTTATTCGTGGGATTTCTAGCAGACACGTGTTGAAAACATGTTTGCTGTGTTCTGCTCAGCCTCTGTGTTATCTGCTGATCGTCTTGCTCACGCTCGCTTCATGGACATCTCCACGTATTTCCTGTTGAAGTGGGGAAAACATTGTGTATTTTTCAGGCACATAATTCCATTTTATAGCAGAATGTCAACAATCTCACCTGTAGTGGTTTTAATGTTGTTGTTATATATATCAAACATAACCTAAAATAATTTCGACTTCCCAATTTGATGCTTTGAAATTGGCTTTTCTCTGTCAAAATATCCTGCTCCATTCAAGTCTCCTCTGTAAAAAGTAGTTTTTATATAATATCCTAGATTTAAGTATTTTCTTTAATGTCTGTTTACGTGTAGTGATAATATAAACAATTATTTTCCTTTAAAAGGTTTAGTCTTTGAACACTGCACTTCAAATGAAACTATATAATAAGTCCAAAATGCTTCACTCAACCGCCACATTTTAAACTGTTACGAAAAACTTAGTTTGATTTCAGACGCTCACCAATCAAGGCTGATAAAATTGTTTGGTTTTGGCCGTTTCTTGGTGTGTCTCTTTTATTCTAGCTTCATTTCCCTGCACATTATTTAAAATACATCAACATTGTTGAAACATAAAATACCCTCACTGTGTTTATCAATTAATTTGTTTAGCCAGGTCTTAAACTCATCGCATTTAATTTTTTTTTTTTGTTCCATAAAGTATCAACCAGCTACACATGTGAACCGTTTGATTTTCACTTGTTCAGTTTTGCCTTACAACACCTTGATGTTCACGTTAAGCATTAACAGATGGCTTTTTTTTTAAATGCAGTCAAAACATGCTTT
This sequence comes from Poecilia formosa, assembly GCF_000485575.1. Classification (NCBI taxonomy): domain Eukaryota; kingdom Metazoa; phylum Chordata; class Actinopteri; order Cyprinodontiformes; family Poeciliidae; genus Poecilia; species Poecilia formosa. Next base: position 500,149 of record NW_006799990.1, on the reverse strand, counting down.
GCTAAATGAGTGGTGTGGGATGTTCTTCTCTGCTTCGGGTGAATTTGTTGCGTGGATGTAACACGGATGGACTTGAAAGCGTCTGTTTTGCAGAGGAGTCCAGTTGACATGAAGAGAAAATTGTTGAATTGTCTGTTGTTGAGGAAAACCAAACTGCAACTCTGAATACTGGGTAGCTCCACCAACCCGAGGGAGTGTACAGCATTCGTCTCAGATGGTGTGACGTGGAGTAAATCTGTCGTGTTTGAGTCGACACTGAACGATGGTTCAGCATCAACGGTCGACGACTGTAGAGAAGGAAGAAAACATTGTTTTTCATTTGTCACCTTTGTAGGTCACACAGTGACCTTTGGTGGTGCAAGTTGGGATGAATGCGGAAAGCGTTGAATTGGGAAATATTTTTTCGGGAAAAGTCTCCACTGGATCCAGAGATCGCTGTGATCTCGCTTCATTTCCTGTCATCTGCCTTTGCCTGTCACAGTGCCACACCAGGCTCCGAGGTTGCTGATTTAAAAGAACATCAAATCATTGAAAAGGGACAGTGTAAAAAAAGAGCAGCCAGTCAGCAGTGGGTTTTTAAAAAAAAAACAGTTTTTACAGCACATTGTACTTAATTGGTGCTCCACTGCGCCTTATTGGTGAAAAAGAAAAAAAGAAAATCATCTCATATTGTCACATAATTATCATTTGGACATCGCCTTTTTTCTTATTACATTCCACTGGACTGATGAGTGTAATTGCGTTTTCTGCAGGTTTGTACTGCCTGAGTTGATTAGGTCGAGTCAAGAGCAGATGGAGGTGATGACGCTGATTGCTTGTGTGCACACATTCAGGCAATTAAAATCCAAACAAAGTGCGGGAGTGCTTCCCTGGTTTTGTCAGAGGTCATTTGATAGCATTTAACTGAACACTGATGAAAAAACCCGAAGATAAACTAACTTCGTCCAGTCGGCAGCTTGGTGCATCTGAGTTAAACGCTCTTTTACTCTCGTTATCAAACACGTTGCTCCATCTTATCAAAAGCAATGAGTGTTGCAGTAACGTGTTTAACAAACGTGGTTGAACATTCATAGTTTTACTTCGTATTCCAGTAATTACAGTTTAATTTGTAATAATTGATTTGTACTGATTTTTTTTTTTTATAAACCGGCATCAATCGGTTTTAATCTCTGAGATGATGAAAGTAGTAAAATTAAAATAAATAAATAAATAAAAATTATTATCCGTCTCTTTTCACAAAATGTTTTATTGGTTTTACAACAATCAAATGAATGACTGTGCATGGTAATAAGCCTTGCCGCCAGTAACTGTTGTTTTTCTGTTCTTAGCACAGTGACAGCAAACCGAAAATCTTGAACAGCGCGTACACGAGCTTGATTGGCAGTGCCAAGAACCTCTGCTTGGCTCTGATTGGTTGTTTCTCAACAGGAGGTGTGTATTTCTGCAGATGGCAGAAGGACCACAGGGAGAAGGCAGAGAAGCTCAATTTTATTTATCTATTCATTTAAGACAAAAAATGTTTTACTGTCAGGACATAGTGAGAATTTGTAAAACAAAAGTGTATAAAAATAAAAAGATTTTTTTTTTTTTTTTTTTTACAAAAATTGCCCAATGCAGCTTTAAACTATGAATTTAAATACAAATCCACAAAGGATATGCATAACTTTAGGCTTGACTGTATATTTATTACTATGCATTTTATTTGTTATTTTTGCTAGAATATACAATATACAATATAATGGTGACATAAAGTAAAACTGAGAAAATAAAAATATTCATAGACAAGTTTTGAAATAGTTTTACCATGATGAGAGCGATTGACGAGAACTGGTTTCCATGCCAATTCTGAACTTATCCTCCATAATTTTCAACATTAGTAAGCTGCGTAGCTACTGTTGGCGGATTTTAGAGAACCATTTAAATCCACGTTGTCAATCAGAACTCCTTAGCTATTTACTTTCTCAGGTTGCGGGAGCTGCTAGTGGATTAAATATCAAAAATGTTTCAATTTTAATTACATCATCACATAATTTTAAGCCTCTTTTAGGAGGAGCAGGAAGAGCTAATGGACGCCACTATAGTGCAAGAAGCAATGAGTTACCATTATATTTAACCCTTGTGTGTGCGAGGACTGCGGCAAACGTAGAGGACTGTGGCAAATAATACAAGTTTTACGTGTGTGGGGTCGGTTGGACCCCATTTCTACATACAAGGGTTAAGACTTACCTTAATCTATTAGAAGGACCAGAGAAGATAATGATATATTTAAGACTTGTTAAATCTCAAAAATGAGTCAGACTCTTTTTTTAATCTTAGCAGCAGCTTCAAAAAGTAGATTTATTGATTTTTTAAAATTAAAAGTATATAATTTGCTCAGTTTTCTCTGCAACACTTTTCCAACACGTCTAAAGTCATTAGGATTCGTGTCTCCGTACGAGTCTGTTGACCAGGCTGTAATCAAAAGCATGTTCCAGCGTCTCTTTTGTCATTTCGCAGCTCGCAGCAGTAGCCGGACCTCAGCGCGTCGGGACAATAGTCTGAGGTCATGTGTATGATTTTCAATATATGCTTGACTGGTAATTGGAGTAATAAGAAACTCGGATGGCTCCGGTAATTGCTGAGCGAATGCCGGTGATTGGCTTTGACGTGCTTTTTACTGGGAAGAAAAAAAGGAATGGGGAGGAAAAAAATATTTAAAAAAATAAAATCAGACAAGCTGTAATTATCCTGTCATTAATTTGAAGCAGTGTCATTGTTGAAAAGTTGCCATCAAGTTACACGTGAACTTTTTTACACTCCGTTGTGTTTGAATTTCTGACTGACTCAAATGTTTGAAGCATTACACCTCAAAGAAAATAGTTTCAGCAACAAAACTGGTTGTTTTAAATTGATTTTTAAACAGACGCATTAATGTAGGCCATTACTGCACTCCAGCGCTCACCTTTTTGGTTCATCCCTATCCATACTGTTGAGAATTAATAATTCTGTGTTTTCCTTCTATCTCTGTTAGCTAGTTGCAAATCTAAATCTAAAGGAAATGGCATGTTAGGAAACGCCCTCAAAGCTAAGGTTAGAGGTTATGACAAACTAGGTAACGCACTCTTTGGTTTGTAGCTTAGAGAGAGGTTGACAAATGAGATCACAAACTCTTCTTGGGTGCCATTTTGTCTGTTAGCTCCTAAAGGTGGCATGTCAGAATGGACCGGCTGTATTTTGGTATTAATTAATGGAATTCATAAATTCAACTCAATGACTCTTCTTTAACCTCATACATCAAGAACTCAGCATGGAGAACGGATGATTCTCTACAATACCAGTGTACCCGGGACGTATTTAGCCTTTCTGTGCCGCAGGCTGTCACCGTTTTAGCGAGGTGCGCTATAGCTTCTCCTATGTTTCATTCCAGCCTAAACATGATGAATAGAGCAGAGACTGATAATCTGGCAGGGACGTTTGAAATAAACACGGGCATAAAAGTGACATGACTAATCAAATGCGAAGCATCCACAAACATCACACACACACACACACACACACACACACACACACACACACACACGCGTGCGGCGTTTACGCTAGCTTGCCGCTCATTCTCAGCTCGGCACATTACATCTGTCCTGGGAAGCCAGCAGCAGGGGCCAGCGCGCAGACACACACACAGAAACACTTGGCTCATCTGGGGGCAGGTGCTGGCAGTTTATGGAGCGCAGCAAAGTAGCTCGCATTTACTCTGAGCCAAGGTTTGGCAAGCAGGGGGAAGAACCGACACATGTGGAAAAGGGAGACGAAAATAGACTGAATTAAAAAAGCGGTTGTGTGTGGATGGATGTGCGTGTAGGTGTCCCTGCGGTGGCTCCGACCTCGGATCTGCCTCTGTACTTCACTTTAGTTTGGTTTCTGGGCTCACATTTGCCCTGCTGAAGCGTTCATTCGCACTGCGCAACACGAGGCAAACTAATAAGACTTGCACTCTGTGGAGAGAGAACTAAAACTTTGATTTAAGTTTTCGTTTGAGTCATAATCTACGAAGCCCCATAGGGGACATAGTGATTTTTTTTTCTTTTGTGTTCCCTCACAATAAGCAAATACTGTTTACTGCAATCATAGAGATGAAACTTCAGACTACCATCACGAAAAAGGCACATAAAACTGCCAGATGTGACTTTGTTACCCCGCGATAATAACTCAGAAGTATTTTGGATGTATTTTTTATTTCTTTCCTTCTTACGGAAAGTTTGTTTTACATCTTGGCAGGGAGATGAAAAGCCCGGCTTGGCCTGTTTTGCCAAGCACATAGGTTTATGGTGCACTTCTAGCCTAAAAAAAAGCTATAAAACTTCAGATAGCTCACAAACAAGATATTAACACACATGATAAAACCTTACAAAAGCCTTATATTGAAGTCGGAAGTACAGTGGCACCATAAGAAAGACTTTCAGTATTTAATTATGTCAAATGAACTGATCAGTACATTGTTGCGAGGTAACGCAAAATAAATTTTTTCCCCATGTTTCCTTGGGTGCTCTGTAATAATCTGAAGTAAGGATGAAGGGCGTTTTTTTTTTTTTTACCCCATAAGCTTTGGATTGTGGTGGACTTCAAAGCTTTGTGACTTGATTGTTCTGTAGAATTGTAATAAAAATGTTAAATTTAAAGCAGTTTTTTTGTCCAGTAAGCAATGATTTCTAATCGGCATCACCAATAAAGTTAAATAAATATTTTTATTATTATTATTGCAGTAGCATATTCTTACACAAAGAAATTATTGTTTGGGAAAAAAATCAGTGGTACAACAGTTGAGACGTCCAGGAAATAGACATACATGTCTTTTTTTGTTTTTGTCAGAATTGACTATTTTTGTATCAATTAAAGTATCCAGGTTTTTACTTACTGCTTCTCTTGCTTATAAATACGCAGAAGCCAATTTCTTGTCGGCACATTTCAACATGGATTAAGCAGAAATAGCTACTGATCTGAACTTGTCCTTATAATAATATAAAGTCAGAGCAATAATTAAAACGTTTAAAGCAACTGGAGCCGGGACAGAGAAGGTAATTTTCCCGTCACGCGCATTGAGAACGATGGTAAGTTTACTGCTAAGAGAACTGCAGCAAAGAGTGGGATTGTGCGGTTGCCAAGTCTCCATAGCAACAATTAGCAACAATTTATATTGAGGCTTTTTGTACACGTCAACAGCGCCGCTGTATATGTTTTACACTAGCCTGACTAAACTGTCTTATGATAATCAACAGGTTTGTTTAGAATAAAAAACACAGACAAAAGCAAAGAGGTCAAAGGTAAAAATATATTTCCTCCACGTTTACCTCCTGAAAAAGCCTTTGCCTCAAGCGAAGGCATTTTGTAACCAGGTAACTTTACTGCCGAAGGAGCCCGAGACCTTTGACTGTACCACGCTGTTGTGCCCGCACTTTTATGCTGATTCCTGGAACTCTTTATTACAAACCAGAACTAACGAGGCCATTGTGGAGAGTTCACTTCTGTCTCGCTCTGTGAGAATGGCATCGCGCCACCTCAGGCTCATGATGCCCAACATTACGAGACTTCCACTGTGGGAAATTGGTGGGGAAGGTCGTTGTCGCTAATTACACCCACTCTGGTTTAAAACAGATATTTATAGTTTTGTCCTGCATCTGTGTGATTCCTTCTAAGTCCTGATTTCTGGTAGCAGTCAGTATTGCAGCAAATCTGAAGAGGTTTCTGACCAAAGTCTGTTGCTGTATCTCGGTTTTGTATCTCGACAAGCTAATGGCTCAATTTCCAGGCAGCAGAGACGAGTCCTGGATGACATCATCAGTTTGTCAGCAAGCAAATGAGCAACTACCTCTTGCTCATTTGCAAATCTCTGGCTGTCTAGTTGAAAAGTCGAGCAGAGAGATATTGGATCTGGTACTGGCCCATAAAATGATTGAAAGAGAAGGTGGTTTGAACTTCTCCCCTCTTTCTGCTCTGGTCCTTCTCTGCCTCCATGTGATTCAGATATTATTTGAGATGCTAACCAGTTGCTCCCAGTTTTGAAAGCAATACCACGTTGCCACGGTTGCACATAACCGTGAAAACGTGACCTGTTTCAGGTCAGTTAGGATTAATTATTTTTTTTTTTTTGGCTAATTGCCAGAATAATGACAGCGAGAGTATTCTGATGATCTTTTGTTTGTTTCCTCAAAGTCAGAAGTTTACATCCACTAAGACGTCCAGTTGAGAAAATCCAGATGATGATGCTTCTTTACTAGTTAAGAATCTAATCTAATAGGTAAATTTAAAACATATGAGTTAATTGGAGGCACAGCTGTTGGTATGTTTCTGGGCTAAAACACAATCAAAGAGAATCGCAAAAGTACGGCCCGTCCTTAGGTACAATTTCCAATTGGCTGATCATACCAAGTTCATCTGTTGTAAAAAGTATCAAGTTTACACCAGCGAAACGCTCAGCCGTCTTACTCAGGTAGGAGTGTTGTAGGTGAACATGCTTTGGTGCAAAATGTTGATCACAAACCTAAAGCAGAAGACCCTCAGAAGGTAACAGAGGATTATCTGGTAAGAGAAAGTCAGTATCTCCATGGAAACAAGACCTGCACAGAAATGGACTACCGGGCTACTTATTGAGGAACAAACCACAGCTCCAAAACCAACAATACAGTTTTTGGACAAAGATCTTTTTTGGGGGAGGAAGGGAGTTATGATGAAACAAAAATTTAAGTGTTTGGCCATAATGATCACTATGGCCAAACATTTGGAGGAAAGCGTAAAAAGATATGCCTGGGAAGTACAAGGGAGCATCATGTTGTTTAGCAGTTTTGCTACAGGACCCCTCCTGCAGCATGTACACCGGTTCACTTTAGAAAATGCTAATCTAACATTCCCTATTAGAGCTACAGTAAGGACTATGGGAGGCGGAGGGGCTTGATACTTTCAAAACTGCCTCATATTATACTGTCGCAACACAGTTTTAAGAAACATCTAAAAAGAAACAAAAGTTTATAAAAGTTACATATTCCATCTTTAATATGGAGAGATACTTCTACAGTGGGTGAATGTTTATGTAAAATGTATGCTATTTAAAACTTGATGGAGGGGGAAAAATGTGATAAATGAATATTAAATTGTTGTAAAATTAAAAAAATAATGCCACTTTGTATGATGCCATTTGCAGTGCAATCAGGCATTTTACTATCGTATTCATTTTCACATGCAGACCAAGGTTTAAACTCAGCATTTTTGCAATAAACCAAAGCTAAGAACCAACTCTCATTAGCATTTAATGTGGTGGCTGTTTGGAAGCCTAGTGTTTAATGAACTCTGCAGGTCTCCACAGAGCAAAGCTTCAATAAATCGATCCCAATTACGTCGACGTCACGACCGACTCTCCTCCTCAGCTGCCCTGATCTGGATGCACCGCATTTACATTTCGTTGCGCTGCAAGTTTTTGAAACTGGGTGCGGGGGGGAAGAAGTTTAGGCAGAACTCTGAAACTGGGTGAGGAGAAAAGGCTGATGAGGCTTATTCATCAGCTTTGTCATGGATTTGCAGCAGGCAAACACCAGGGGAGAAAAGGAGCTGATGACAAGGCTCGGCGAGGCAGCATGTTCACCGTGTTAGCAAGGAAATGCAGAGGGGGTTAGGGCTGATAATGCTTGTTGAGTCTGCATGTGTGGTGTGCGTGTGGATGTGTGTGTTCTCGGTGAAGCAGCACACTTGCTTTGCAGTATGAGGGATTAGCGGCGGCTCCATAGAGAGGATGTTTGTTAACACTGGCTCCAGTGGAGAGTGCTGGGAGGAGAGCTAACAAGCGGGATGGTACAATGCTGTAAATTAATTAGCCAGGATGCCAGCTGCAGGGAAAGATCACTTTGATTAACTCTGTTTCGCTGTTTTCCTGTAGAAATTCAAATAAGTCGAGTTGGTAAAAACAACTGAAATTATTTTTGCCTGGATTTCTTTTTTTTTTCTTCTTCTTTTTTGGAATAATTGTTTGATCTTGGATCTAAAAGTTATGGTTATGTTTGTTGTTTTTTTTTTTCTTCTAGATTCGCCATAATACGTCTTCCTAAAGTAAAACAGTCCAAATAGCAGCATTTACACAATGTGAAGTTTTTTTTACATGTCTCCAACTTCAAACATTTGATAAGATTTTAAGTCACAAACCAACAGAAAGTAGCATGTAATTTTGAAGTGGAAGGAAAAACGTGCCTGGATTTCTGACTTAAACAAAATCAGCATGATGCAGCCACCGCCATACCTCACAGTGGGGATACTGTGTTTTTTGTGATGTACAATGTAAGTTTTCTTTTCTTTCAAAAAGTGACATTTTAATTACATCTTACCAAAGCACCTTCAAGCCTGCTTTTTCAGTTTCATGTCATATTAAAAGCTTTTTCTTTGAGTTTGAGTTGCTTGCCTTCTTCGTCCTGGTAGGTAAAGAGTGTGTCTAAATGTCTACAGGTTGAGATTCCTGCTGACAGCCTCATTGGGCTGTACAACATTTGTATTAGTTGTTGTTTGGCAGCCATTTTGTCTTACACCTTGTGTGTCCATGGTTTAGCTAAACCAGCATTTAAGTTCCCCTATGCGCCATTTCTGCAGGTCAGCTTGTCTTTTGTTTGTTTGAGGTTTGGTTGGTTCTGATTTTTGAGTCTCATTTATGGAGTTGGGTCGCCTGATTAAATGTTAGCTTCGTTAATCGTGTTTTCATATTTTTGGGGGTAAATGAAAAATCCACATTTTGACTTAAACGCCCGTGTCCTCCATGCTTTACTCCTTGGTCCTTATATGTCCACAATATCACATCAACTTATCACATTAAATGAACAAGTCCACATCTATGGAGTGAAACACCTACAGCTGCTCTTTGTAAAATAAAGGTTTATAATTTCCCTTCTTGTTTGCTATTTTGCGTCAAGCTATACAACGACATCTCGATAAATAAAACACCTTCACAAGGAACTGTAGCTCCTCTCTTTAAGCGATCTGTGGTGCTTTGGTGGTCAAATTGTAGAGTCAGATCCTTCCTGTTCATCTTAGTGCTCTCATGATGATTTCCTTGTACCACATTCTTGTTGCAGCAGCTTTATTTGTATGATATATTAGAAGAAACTTTACAGAAACATGCCAAAATTCTTATTTATTAATTTTTTATCAACTCCACACTGCAGAAACACAAAATCTTACCAAGTAATTTTGGTCTAGTTTCTAGTACAAATATTTTAATACACTTGAAATAAAACAAACTCACTTGAAAATAACTTTTCAATAAGACATAGACGCTTGTTTTAAGTAAGCAATTCCTTAATATTGATGAAAAGTACTTGTTCCAGTGGCAGAGAACTTATAACATGGGAGAAATGTCTTGTTATAAAACGAAATAATCGGCCAATTGAACACGTATGAATTATTTACTCAAAACAAGCCTCTACATCTTGCTAAAAAGTTACTTTTAAGTTTGTTTTGTCTTATTTCAAATGTACTGATATGTGCTTTGCACTAGAAACGAGGCTAAAAATACTTGGTAAGATTTTTTTTTGTCTTTCCAATGCAGATGAAAAGATTTGATGAAATGATCTGTGATTTAATAACAACCAGGTATATTTAGGGGGGAAATGAATGATATAAGTCTGTTTTTTTTTTTTTTTTGTCATCTAGCTCATGGTCGTTTTCTTATAGTACTGCAACGCTACATCCTCGTTTGGATTTTGTCTGACTCAAAGCCAGGTGGTAAAAGCCGTTTGTTGCAACCTAAAAGAGACTGGCCATTCTTAAGAGAAAAAGACCTTTTCCGTAATTTTTTGCGACAAAGACTAGAGTTTTAAAAATGCAGGAATAAACGCAGAAAGTCACCACGCTTTAGGAGAAACCAGAAGCTTCCACGATGAGCTCTAAAGCAGTCGGTAGTCATTGCGCGATACTTATGCGCCCTCGAACCGACGCTTCAATCAGCTAAGCATGTCAGCGCTACGATCAACAAAACAAGTCTGTGAGCCTCCTTCAGTTCTGACTCTACAGCCGATGTTGTGGAAACACTACAGCTTGAAGATGACCCGCACAGCATTCGCTCCGGCTTTTGGCAGTTCTGGATGCCGTATCTAGTGCTCTTGCCCTAACATAAACATGCTGCTTATGTCTGTGGCTCTGTGTGTGTTTGCGAGTGGAGGGGTGCAGGTGAACAGCTTGCGAGGGCCAACATCTCCGCGGGCCAGTCTCGCGCATCACTTGACTTGCCATTCCCCGATGAAGGCCTACGCACAAATGAACTTGTTAAGCAAAACTGAGAGAATACAAAACAGAGAGAGAGAGAGATGTAGCAGCTCCCGATAAACCTGCCTGCTTGTGGGCTCACCCTCAGGCTTCCCCCCAACCTTTGGCCCCTCCATTGCCAGCTCTCTTTCTGTGACATCTTCTCTGAAGCTCTCAGTGTCTGTCACTGTTTCAGTCAGCCGCTGCAGGTCTCCAAATCTCTTCTGCTGAGGCTCATGTAATGCCATTGTTTAATCCGAGAACATCCTATTTCTGAAGCTTCACAAAGCCCTGACAACTGCCGTCGTCCCACACTTGTAGAAAAAGAGAAACGGAGCAAAAAGATTCGGTCTCTGCAGGCAGTCATGGTTACTAAAAATTCATGGGACAAATTAAAAAAAAAAAAAGAAAAAGAAAATTTGGTAAGAAATAACTTTTGGTTATATATAGGTAGACAAAGATTCTCATGGTACAAAAATGCTTCAAGGTCTTGAGAAACTGATCCATGCATTGGTCATTAATAATAGTTTTTTCTTGCACTGCAAGATGAAAGCTTTAGAATTCATATCTTTCTTTTGATGCAGGGAGACTAATTATGATGTTTAATCTGCATGGATTATGGTTTTTAATTGATCTGCTTCACATTTAGATTACATCTTATCTCGTACTGTGAACATTGGATAGCTGATTTTGAAATCTGGTTTTATTAATGCTAATGTGAATTTGTTCTTAGCTTTAGTTTATTCCTTATTACAAAATACTGAGTTTAAAAAGATTCCACCATTGTCTGCATGTAAAAACCAAATCTTAATACGATAGTAGAGTGCCTAGAGCTCTGCTGTATTAAACAAAGTTTTGGGTCCATATAAATGTTTCTGTTTCTTGTTAAAGAGTTTCCTAACAGCTGGTTTAGTCTTTGTGTTTCATTAAGCATAAAATAACCTGGATTTAGATATTTCAATATCACAGTTGTTTTTGTCTGTTTGTTCATAACTAAATATAATTTTGCAGCTCATATCCAATCCCCACTTTTTACTAAAGCTTTGTCTTGCTGCTACAGATTTAATCTGATTTCTATCGCTCCTAAACACTCTTCTCTCAGTAACGACTTTCACACTGCAGATTGTTGTTACTGTGATGGTGCATTGTTAATTAACTAATCAGGGAAAAACATTTGATTTTCGGGTTTCCAACTGACCAGTCATCAGTTTGGGCCATTCGACTGAAAATTATTTCAGTCACTTCCAGTCAAAACATTTTTTAACTGTCTGAATTAAAATTCAGCCACGAAACAGATCGGTGTTAGATTGCACAGGTATTTGGAAAGAAGATATAATTTAAACTGGTGCTGTCGTTCATAATCCCACCCTGACGCTTCTCCTCGTTTTGATACAAAGATTAAGCCCTGATGCCTTGGAAAAGTGAAATGAAAATATACCTGTACTTAGAAGTTATGCTAGATTTAAATATGACAACATTGCAAGACGCTTTTTATGACCATCAGCTGGAAACGACTTACATAGCGCGTGAAGAGATGCGTCGTGTAAATGACCCTTGGCCAAGCAACCATTCATTTTTTCCCACCTTTTATCCAACAAGCATCAGAATCCCTCTCATCTTGCTCCTGACACCCAAGCTATTGGACTCAATTAATCAGCCATGGAGGGGGATTTATTCAATCCCTGCCCAATGGGATCCTTTGGTATGTGGCCCCAGCGGTAGCAGGTTGAGAAGCTACGGTCTACACTGTCTTTAGGCCCATTACTCACACCTCGCAGCCCACCGATAAAAGACGCTTTGAGCTGCCTGGTTTCGGGGGGGATCCGGTGGGCTTTTTGTGCCACAATAGCCAAGAGGGTTCAGTCGGCAGAGACAGACGTGTTTACTAAACTCTGCATAGGTGCAGCAGGGGAGATTACGTGTGCCATTTGGAATAAGTGGAAGGGTGACCATTGGCTGGGAATCCTGGACTAAATGGCAACATGTTGTTTTGCCTGTTTCACTGGAATCTTTTCAGCTCTTTTGGACCGGCTGGGCTTTACCAAAGAGCAGGAAGAGAGATTCACACAAGACAGTAATGAGAAGAGCTTCACATTTAATGTCTGCAACATTTACATCTGCGCTGTTGAGGTGTAAGCACAACTTTATGGGAAGGACTAGCAACGGCACGCTTCACTAATTGACCTTATCTTGGATAAGCGGAAAACAGTGAATGGATGGATTGATGGGTGAAATGGGCATAAGCTGCTGGATTTTTCACTGACCCTGATTAATGCTAGGAATTATCAGACCTGCAAAACATATTCATGGAGAGAAGGTGTTGAGACTGAAAAATCAGATTTTAAAGCTGAGTTATTTCCATGGTTCATTCATGTTGTGAGAGAGAGTAAGAGAGAGAGCAGACACTATGAAGGCTGAATGTTGAGAGCATTTTTAGTTTTTGAGTTAAAGTGCAAATCTGCACTTTCCTTAACGCAAACCATGCTTTCTGCTAGCATGAATGCAAATCCACTGCCGATATCATTGCTTTCAGATAGTTTTATGCAAGAGAAAGCAAAGAAATGTATATTTGACTGACAATTTAGTTTAGATCATTCAGCTGTAACACCTGGTCAAAGCTGCACATACGCCACATATCAAAAGTCGGGCACAAAAAGTCAGATTGCTGAATCTCTGTCAGTATTTTTTGAAGACACTATACAACCTTCACTGTCATTGCATGAAGTATGCAAATGCTACAAATCATTCCAACAGAAAATAAAATAAAAGCAACATAACAATGGAAACCACAAGTCATTTTAGGTTTTCAGTGCAAGCTATTCTTCTGAAGGCACACCCAAATATTGCTGCACGTTTTCATTGTTTGACCTTTCTGCGTTCAATGTCAAGCAGATGTCGACGTAGTTTCTTCACATCCTTTCCACATCCCCCCGTCTCTCTTTCAAGCTGACAGTTTGCCTGAGCAGCTTCTGACTTCTTAGAGCTCACAACTCTTGTGTAATTTTGTCCCAGAGTTAAAGATGGTGTAAGCTTTGCCTTTACAAATGACTCTGTGAACCAGCCAGCACCTCTTTCACAGAAACAGGTAGCACACATGCTACATAACCCCAGATACTTGTCTAGAATAGATATGGAGGATTCTTAACTCACATTATACATTAGAAATGAGATGTATTCTTATACAAGGTTGGGTTTCTAACATCCCAAAAGCAGGGTTCCTACATAATTTGAGAAAAAAACAATTTTCTAACCAGAAAAGTGACGATTAACACCGTTACGTTTTAAGATAAAACTCTTTAAAAGTTTTATGAATCCTTCCTGTCATAAGTTCATTCATCCACGAGAGAAATATAAAGAAATTTGAGCGTGGAAAGAATTAGAATTGCCTTCAAAAAGACTCATGAAACTTTGCTTAAGCTTTTATAAGCATCCTGGACTATGACCAAAAGCTGTAATGGATTTTTTTAGCAGAATTTTTTTAATTTAATCTACATATTTAGAATTTGAATCCGGTGAGCTAAGCCTGATGGATGTTTGTTTTCAATAACGTCTTAATTAAAAAAACAGTCTGATACTGGGTAATAAGGATGGGTCAGAGTTACAGCCGAATTTCCTGTCGTTCTGTCCCGTCATTACGTAAAATTTGTCCCTGGTTTAAATTTCCCAAAACAATGAAATGAGCTTGAGGGTGAACAACACACTGTAGGCTGTAAGTCTGTGCTGAGAGAATGTCCTGAGTTCACAGGCCACAGCTGTGCAGTCAGGGGCCGACGGCAAAAATATCTGCGGCAACAAGCAATAAAAACAAAAACATTTCCACAAGACAATTTTCTCACGTTGATAAGAAAATATGATGGTTTGGGTATTACTAAAGTTTATTTTATTCACCTGGAGAAAAGCTGATTACATTCCTGAACAGAACTACGATTTGACTTTTCAGTGATCGTGCATTTTTATTTGCTGAACATTTGTTACACCTCCAGTGAATGTGTAGACTTCCAAAAGAAAGTAGAAATTGTTTTTGCTTGCTAAAACACACAATTTTACCAAGTATTTTTGTCTCACTTCTAGTGCAAATATCTTTAGTAAACTTGAATTAAGACACAATTCACTTGAAAGTAACTTATTAGCAAAATATAGAAGCTCGTTTCAGGTAAATAATTCCTTGATATTGACTGAAAAGTACAAGTTCCATTTGCAGATTATTTCACTTATAACACGGGGAAATTTTCTTGTTAGAAGTAAATTTATCTGCCAATGGAACAAGCCCTTTCTCACCAATATTAAGGAAGTATCGACTTAAAACAAGCTTCTATATCTCGCTGAAAAGACACTTGTAAGTCAGTTTTGTCTTATTTCAAGTGTAGTAAACAAAGAGTAAAATTACTTGGTGATTTGGTGTTTTTGCAATGTTGAGATAAATGTAACTGAGTCAAGACTTAGAATCTACCAAAATATCTGTAGATGTACCGTAAAATTGTATTTCTAACCTTAAAATTAAAATGTGTTTCTGAACAGTGACGCTAGCGCACAATGTTTAAGCACGTCCACTTTTTAGTGCGAATGCTGTTACCGAGTGAAGAAGACTAAAGCTTGCTTCTCCACTGACTGGTTTTAAAAATTAGATTTGGACAAAACTGGCACTAGCAGGTGATCTAAAATCTGGAGAACTAAAAACGGGGCAGAAAATCCGGACTCTACCACCAACACAAACCTACATTTGTTTGCCTGAAACCAGCAGTGTGAACCTTCACTGCAACAACCGCAGCTTCCTCTGTGAGGGAGAGGGCGAGAAAAAGAAAAAAAGAAGACTGCGAGCAGTCGGTAAAATGTCATCGCTCCACAGTGGGAACCACTAAATAAAATTCTTTCGGACAGCAAATGACACGCACAGGGTGCAGTAGCAAATCACTTTTCTGTTGCAGAGATTATCAGGCCTGTGCAGAGAGCTCTGGGCGTTACTGACTGCTTCCTCTTTGCAATTGTAGAAGAAGATAGGACTAATGAGTCGGACTGAAGGCGGAAGTATTAGAAGAATCAGTCAAACAGGAAAAAGAAGCGCAAACAAGAACGCTGTGTTTTAATATTGTCTGAACCAACAGTGTTGTGAGGTGCATGTGATTTTTTGGTAACACTTTATTTGAAGGGGGGTGCATAAGACTGACATCAGACTGTCATAAACGTGACATAACACCTGTCATGAACATGAACGAGTCTTTATGAATGTTTATGACAGTTGTCATGAAGTGTCATTCGGTAAATAATGATACTTTTTATGCAAAGTTGCTCTAAAAGTTGCATTAAAAGTCCATTAAAAGTGCTAACTGCATGACTTTGTATAATGACAATTTAATGCAACGTTGGCACTTTTAATGGACTTTAGAGTTGGCTTCAGCTGACTGGGAACTAAAGTGTCCAAAGTGTGTGCTGGTCTCTCTAAAACCGCCCTCTGGGGTTCTTGTCGACTGTTTTGAGATGTTTTTTTTAGTTTGTTAGATTTAAATCTTGAAAAATGGCAACTGTAGTGCTTTTTTTTTTTTGCTTGTTTGAGAAATTTGTATTATACAAAACAACTTATTAAAGTATTTCTTTACTGAATAGAAAAGAAAATCTGATTTTTTTCTTTAAAAAAAGTATTTTAGAAACTCAGATACATTACAGCTGCAGTAGTGCTCTGTGGACTGTTCACTGGAGTGCATCTAATTAAAGCTGACCCCGCAATCAGAAAGAGGAGGCAGACTAATAACAGAAGAGGAAACGAAGAAGAAAGGTTATTACCGATCTAAAGAAAGTAGATAGAAATGCACAAAGAACAAAATGCAATGAAAAGCTAAGAAAGAAAATACGAAGAGATGAATTTATATGGCAAGACCTCTTGAACAATAATCGATACAAGAGGCTGCACAGAAATGTGGCAAGACATGATCTGAGGCAAAAACGCTGCAGGTCATGGTAGGATAAGATGGGAAGGAATAGATGTTCAGTAAAGGGAACAACAACAAACTGAAAACATGTTTGTTGTTAATGTGGCCAAAACTATAAAGCAAAAATTACCCACAGAAAACAATCAAACCAAAAACCCAAACATCCAAGAACTGAGACACAACCGTGAAAGCATCATGAGGCTAAACGGTGACATGAGTGGCACCATAATGCTTTAAATTTGTCTTGTGGGTTTGATTTAGAACTGCCTCTGTTCTTTGTCATGTTTCTACAAAAAATTACTGATCTATTGGTCCATAGACAGATCTGTGTAAAAATTATTACACGTTTGTGTCCTGTATTGGTATGAGATTAGGAGAGTACCGGCACTTAATGCACTGGGTAGAGAGTAAAAATGCCTTGAGATGACTTTTGTCAGAATTTTAGTGCTTCATAAATAAACTGGAGTGAATTCAATTTGTGATTGACCTTTACCCAGACTGCTCACAATTACTCCAGACTGAAGATTTAAATGTCAGTAGTACGTGATCTAAATCAAATATCCAAAAACCCTGGGAAACAGATTGAGGACAGCTGAAGACTCAAGAGACTAACACTGATAACACTACAATAGACATCCATCATGAGCTTCAATGCTTCTGCAGCGAATGAGGGAAGAAACTGAAAATGAACAAGCACTAAACTTTGCTTCTGCAACCAACGGAGCTTTAGCTTTGTATTTAGCGAATGCTGCCATGACACTAGTGAGAATTTAGTTTGAAGAGACAAAAACATGAGAAATTACCTGAGATTTAAACACTTCTTAACACTTTTTTTTTCAAACAGTGGATTGAATTTTGCTTGTTGAAAGAGAAAAAGAATGACAAAAGAGCAGCTAAAAACATCTAACTCAATCACTGCATCCTTACGTGATATTCCATCAACCAGCTGAACTTTTCAGAAGCCGAGTTAAAAGCACTGGAGCGGCTGTGGAACGCAAGCTATCCGAACGTTAACAGTGATCTTTAAGAGCGTGCAATAAGCACCTAATCTACCTGGAAGGAAGAATTTGCATTACAACTGCAGATATTTGGAAAATGGCGTGCTTCCGGATAAACCGCTGTGATCCCAACTTATGTCACACCCGGCGCACGGAGTCTGAGTCTGCACAGAGCCGATCAGCAGCTTTGCTGGCGTTTCCATCCAAGGCTCTGAGCCGGCATTCTTTACCAGATCAGCTCAGCGGAGGGAACAGTTCGTAACAGGACTTTTTGGCAGAGTGCTGATCTCAAACCTGTGTGTGAATGCCCTCGCAGAATATTTAATAACAATCTGTTTAGCTCAAGTCTAATTTTAGCAGTCGGAAACCAGTTGAGCGAATCTTAGGTGATGTTCATCAGTTTATGAGGGGGACGAATCACTTCTTTGAACGCCAGTACATGTTTGTAACATCACTTTCAGGATTTGTCCAGTAGGTGCTGGTCTTACAGAGCTTTGTAAAACTATTAACACCCCTTTAATATTTATGCAATTTGTGAGTAGGGGCAAGAAAGTTTGTTAGAATATCCCAGTTAAAGTCTAAGCTTAAATCTGATTGAAACTCTATGATAAGACTTGATGTTTATTTTATTACTTAAAAATGATTACCCTCTAAAAGAAGAAATCGTGGAAATACCACAAAAGATGTGCAGCTGTAATTACAAAGTAAAGATGTCCTGCAAAAAGCAACATTTTTTTCATCTGTATCTTGAAAACCTTTTCATTTCATGACAATGCAGATAAAAAAAAATCCTTATTAAAACTTTCATGTTCATAGCTCCGGCATGACAAAAATGTTTAATAGTTAATGTTTTTATTACTTAGCGAGGGACCGCAGATGATAATAAAGCAGAAATCTGTCAAAAAAAAAAAATTCTGCTGGTTATTCATGAAGTTTGTCTTGTTAGCTGCTCTTAGGTTTTATCTGTTACGCTCTAATACGACGGCAGAAATGTCCAAAAGTGACATGGGTTTGAGCAAGGTCAGAGCGGTTATTTAAAAGAAATCTGGTGAAAGCTACGGACTAAAATGAAGGACAGAAGAGCGGAGGACTGATGGTTACATAAAGCCCAGATGGTCCTGGAGAACCATGTGATAGAGGAGTGGATGGACGGAGGAAAGTAGAGCGTCTGCATGTCTGACAAGGAGGTCCAGGGAGCTAACGCCGCGGGCTAGCAACACCTGGGCACAGAGACGCTCCGTGGTCAGATACCGATGTCACCCTCAGGGTTCAGCTAGTTGCTGTAGCTCAGAGTTAGTCATCACCTTGGGTCCGTCTTAATGAGATCCCTGTTCAACATGTGCCGCTTTTCATTTCATAGCAGTTAAGTAAAAATGAGAGTCGATGGCTCTTTATGGCCGGAGAATGAGTCAGACATATTTAAAGGCTTTTCAGGGTTTACCAGCCGCACAACTTAAAGCCACCTGTTTCAAAAACAATCTTATGAATATTTTCTTTTCTCCTCTTTTTTTTGTGTCAGACCCAACATAATTGTATTGTCTTAAATACATTTATTTGTTAATAAGAAGGTCCAAGTCAGGATTATGTCTCCCCAGGTTCAAATCTCAGTCATTAATCAAGAGGCATTTGCTAAAGTAGAGTCCCAGTTCGATATTTCAGTAAAGTCCATCGTGACTTCAGTTTACCAGATTCGCCCACCTGTTTTCAGACAAACTCAAAAGTTCAGCAAAATAATGCACTTGTGTTCTGAACGCATTTCTCTTTAAAGATACGGCTGCTTTGTCCCTAGAGGAATTTCTGCTCGTCCCTGATTATGCTGCTCTAACTTAACTTGGGTATAATATCTAAGATAACATTTTATAAAGCATCACTGAACGCTTTGCCATCTATTTTCAAACTTACAAAGAATTCATTTAATGTCTTACTAAACTCATATCTTGTTTTCAGGTGAAGCCGTCGTTTTAGCACAGTGCTAACGTTAGCATGCCTGCTCTTTGCTTTGACATCATTTTGTGATAATGTTGGCTTGTAAGCAGATTTTTACAGCTAAAAGTTCAATTTCATCATAAGCAGACAAAACCTGCAGAAAAAAAAATAGTTGTCTTGAACATTGTAGAACTGTCCAGTGTTTCAGCAGCTCTTTGTTGCAGCTAACTTTCCTTCACCATCACTTTTGTGTAGACATCTGAGCGCAGGAACGCCATTGTAAAGGGGTAAAAAAAGATTTAGATATCTTGATTTAGCTGTGTTGCAGTATCGCAGGACCTCCACATTTAAACAGGCAGTAACTGATAAAAAAAAAAACATGGCTGTGCATTACACAGCTCTATGCATTGCTGGAGATGTGAAGACATGCATTACGGTCAGACCAGAGACCAACAACAGATGATGATTTGCACATTTGAATGATCCTACAGCAATCATTCAAATCTAACCTGATGAAGGTTCTAGCATGTATATTTGTACGGTCAGGTTTCAAGTTTCACATTTCATCTTCCGGCCAAACGGTGTCTCAGTTTTCCAAAGAGTGCGCCAGTGAAGATGCGCGTTTCTGATGTTTCTAATATATAACTTGTGTACATGTTATGAAGCAAAATGTTTCACATATGACATCATGGCTGTTTGGAGAAACGACACTGCAGTCACCAGATGAAATTTATGTAATATTCAGCACAACTGATCGGTTTGGATTGAAGGACATTCTTGTTTGAAATTGTAAGTTTTTACTCAGCTTTCCTTTGTCTGTTAATAGTATTAGTTTGATGACATGAAACATTTAAGAAGAAATGTTTCATAATCTTCTTGAAAGCATTTTTATGACTTTCATGTAGCCATGAAAGTGTAAGTAAAAGATGTGTTTGTTTCAGAATTTATAAGCTGAAATGTCACTGTGTAGCACAAAATGCACACCTATACTCAACATTTTCTTTCTGTCCCTGTGCTACTCGTTTCAGATTCTACACACACACTGTGTGTGGGCGTGTGTGCGTGTGTGTGTGTGTGTGTGTGTGTGTGTGTGTGTGTGTGAGCCTGTCTTGGGCACATCAAGTTGAATGAACACCAGAGATCGAAGGGTCATTGCTATTCCCGGAGTTTCGTCTCCAGCTCTTGTTTGTCTTGTCGCAGAGTCGAGTGCAACCTGCCACGCCGCGTGTTTGCGCATCTGTGTGTGTTTTCCGTGCACGCCCACACCTGGGTCGCTCGCGGCCGGCACAAGCAGTACTGCCGACATGTCTGCGGGAGCGCGCGCACAGCTGCACACGTGTGCTCCGCCGCTTCTTGCTCTTCCAAAGTCAACTCCGGGACGGAGCTGTTCTAATGTGCCACCCGCTGCGACGCCGACGTCGCTGCTGGTGGTCTCCACCCACGCACCGCTGCAGCCGCCGGCTCACTCGGAGGCTCCCCCCGAGCGACAGAGCTTGTTTTGCTGATCTTTTCTGTCTGTCGCACCTGCATTACGGAGACCTGTGGAAACAGAGGTCAAGGAAGCCGGAGAAATTGTGTTTTCCCTCCAAACAGCTGGACTCACAGACAAGAGGGTTTTTTTGGGGGGTTTTTCCAGAAAATATGGCAGCTGTTTATGTGGTTGTTGCTATTTGGCAAAAAAAAAAAATTCATGCTCATGAACATGATGTCTCTATAGGGGCTGTGTTTGTTGGGAAAAGGTCTTTATTAACAGCAAAAATGTACTACTTCTGAGTTATGTGCGAGCATTCAAGGTATATCTGTGTTTTCACAGAAAATGTGAAACAATCTGATCTTCTTAGCAAAGAAAGACAACATATCCTAACTGATACAGCATAATGATTATTATAGTTAACTTTTAATGTTTTTTTTAATAAGACAGAGACATGAGCAGAAATGCAGAATAAACGTAAATGTAGTTGTCAAGTACTTGCTGTGCAGAAGCAAAAAGTGTTTTGTTAATCTTCTAACACCACTGCTACTGTTTTACTAAATTATTCAGTTACAGATAAGTCTTACACTGTCTCTGTTTTAGGAATCAGGACTGATTTCTGCCAGCTGATTGGCAGTGCACAGTCACAAGTAAATTATTCTCCATACAGCCAGAGAAAACGCCTACCTGGTGCCTACCTTTAATACCTGCGAGTTGTTATTGTAACAATCAGTGTTATACTTTAGCAACTGTATGAACAGCTCCTCCTTTTCTGTCTTAAAAAGTCAAATGATTTTATGAATATATGCATAAGTACCATTATAGTGGGCTATTTTTACTCAGCGATATGATACCTTGACAACACCGACACCTCCGCATTGCAGCTGCAGCCTGACAACGGCTCGGCGCTCACATTGTTTTTCTTTGACGCGTCGTCGAGCCTGAACACCATGAAACTGAAAAGCTGAAATTAGTGTTTAAAAATGACCTGGGAGGAGGAAGCAGAGATATTTAAACACGTTTTCAGCTCTTCCCCATCTAAAGCACTAAAGTCAAACATTTTCGCTCATGCACTGCGGCCCCTCGTTTGGACAATTTCACCTTTTTTGCCGTTTCGCCGCAGCTTTTTGCTCAACGGAATCGGCAGAACTCAGTCAGTCAATGTCGGATTACTTCCAGTCCGTGCGCGACACCTCGAGCTGTACCTCGGCGATCTGAGTTTGCAGTATTTATCTGTCATGCAGCAGCGGCACAAGCGCCGTCATGTGAGCAGCTCGCAGACACAAGCGGGACCGACAAGACTCACAGCTGAGGGTGCGGGGCGTAGGGGTCACGGGAGAGCGGCCATCTGATGCCAGCAGATGGAGCGATGGAGGGAGGAGAGCAAAGGAGAAGTTGGAAATCAGGGCGGCACAAAGTGGATGCTGGGAGGCTTTTCTAAAGGCACTGATTTCACTTCCCATCCTTTCTGCTCCAGCGAGCCCACCTTATGCTCCACTTCAGGGCAGAGGAGATAGAAACGTCTGATAATAACCATGACACTTGAATAACCGAACTTCACATTCAGCTTAACAATTGAGAGAAAAAGATAACTCCTCCAGATGTGCCCAGCAAAGTCTTGGAGCTGTTAGAAGTGAGGCTGAGGCCAATTTATGGGATCAATAAGGTTTTTTTTGTTTTGTTTTTTGTTTTTTTATGTGAAATATGAAACTGCTGGACTCACTGTAGCAACACTTATCCCGCAAAGCCACTCGCTTTCGCTGCAGCCTGAAGTCACCTATGTGCCTCTCCCTCTCTGTTACAGAATGGAGCCGTTCCAGGGGAGCCCGTGAAGAAGGATGAAAACTCCCGGAGGGGGAACTGGGGCAACCAGATTGAGTTTGTCCTCACAAGTGTGGGCTATGCAGTGGGCCTGGGCAACGTCTGGAGGTTTCCCTACCTCTGCTACAGAAATGGAGGAGGTAAGCTGTAGTGGCGTTACAGAGGGTGCCCGCACATCCTTAAAAAGGCCTTAAAATATCTGAAATTCATTTAAAATTTGTATTTGCCCTTTGATTAATAAGAGGTCTTAAATTTTGTGGTGGCATGAATATTTAATCTTGTATATCATATGTAGTTTATTTTTTCTCTTGAGACGTTTCTGTCAGGCAAAAGTTTAGCCACTGCCGAGTCCGTAAAAATGGCTGCCCTTCTTGGGGTCCACATCATAAAAACGACATTTATTACAAAAGCAGTTTCACACACATAATACATTATTAGAAACATCTTCATTTTGTTCTGTTAGCTGGTTAGAGTTTTTTTTTTGTTTGTTTTTTGTTTTTTTTACCACTTACTAGCTGCTGAAAAACCCCATTGCTAGCTAGTTAGCTAGCTTTTTTGTTGTTGGGTTTTTTTAGAGAGAAATTTTTGCTTTAAAGTTTAGAAATACCTTGTTTTAAATAATTTTTTAAAGAATTTTTTCAGTGCCAGTGGCTTTTATTGGACAGTAATCTGTCAGGAATGTTGCAGAGAGAAGAGGATAAGGACCAAACTGTGGAGTATATGTTATAGAAGATTGAAAGACATTTAATTAAAATTTCCTAATTTCATTTAATCTCCATTTTCATCCTTTACAATTTAACCACAGCACTTCAAACATGCCCAATGTGTCGATTCTGTTACAGAAGCATTACCTTGTAAAAAATATTCACTTTTTTTTTCTTTTCTTTTACAAAACTTGCCAAATTAGTCCAGCAAGCTTCACATTTAATTTTTTGTTTGGATTCTCTTGCTAGACCCACACACATTTGTTTTTAAAGTGGAATTAACACTGTTTGGTATTCTTTTTAATTTTAACATTAAAAACAAGAAATCTGAAAAGTGTGGTGTACACGTGTAAGTAGCTCCTTTACCCTGATATCAGTAAACAAAATCCAGCAGAACCAGTCCAGAAGTCAACTAACCAGTGTATAAAGTGAATTTAATCACAATTACAGCCACAAACTTTCACTCCTAGATTGTTTAGCAGTCGTGTATTTGACGCACAGGTGGGATCCTGGTAGAGAGCTACGTTCACATGCCCTGGCTCTGCATCTGCCGGTAGATGTTGTGTAGCATGCAGAAGATGGCCGACTCTTTAGCCGTAGTGACGAGGTTTCTAACTTTGTCCTGGATCAGCTGGTACGACAAATTACACCCGAAAACACACATACAGATGCTTCTCAAGGTTGGCCGTCTAATTTCTGCTTGAGCACGGCTGGACGGCCTCAGCTGGACATTTACTGACCCTTCATGACATGTTCTCAACACAGATGAGGTTTAGCTTTGCTTACTTGCTCTGTTTTCCTTTACTTGGAGTGCTATGTATTCCTGCTAAGTAGAAGATACAGGTTTGATTTCTTTTCAAAAGTAAAACCAGTCAACTTGTAATTAACACGTACCTGGTTCATCAACTTGAAGAAATTAATAGGATAAAGTTGGAAAAAAAATGTTTGGTTTTTTTTGGTTCCTGTTTGGATTCTGTTTTTGAATTTGGATCCTGTTGAATCTGTTGTCACAAACATATCTCAGCAATGTTTCCAGGGAGATAAATGTCAAGAATAGTGCTTGAGACCAAAATTGAATTTTATTCTTAATAAAGTGGACAAGCAGTCACATTCGGACATGTAGCTCTAAGTCCACTAAAATGTGCTATTAACTCCACATTTCACTATCTAAATATGAGTTCCTCCCACAAATATCCAATTGCAAATTTACAAAGACAAACATATTTCCAACTACAGTCACCAGTTTTTGACTACGTTCAAACATAAATCTGCAGATGCCACAGTGCTGGGGAGGAATCCTATTTGGGTTGGTATTTTTAAATCAGCAAGTGATGTGAATGTTTATGCAAAGTTGTTAAGAACAAAAGTTGGAGGATTATTCCTCCCTTATTAGTTTTAGTCCGAAAAAAGGACTTTGATAAAAATAAAAATGTATCTGATTAAACACAATTATTACATATGTGCACAAATGTGTTCGTACAAACTTGTAATAGGTTGTAAGAGTAAGAATGAAAATCTTGCTTTGGTTTACAGTCATTTTCTAAATCATTTTGCATTTGACATGGACGGTTTTTACAACTGACATGATTACAGGTAAGATTTGCAAAAAATACCTAACAAATAATTGACACTTTCTGTGATGTTGTTCTTTTTCTTGTTTTTTTGCTAGTTTACGGTATTTGGTAAATATTTCACACAATCTGTGCGTTGTAAGCAGCGATGATCTCGTAGAATCTGACACTTAGGGTGAAAAATGTGATTTGTTGTTTTACAACAGAAACTGTAACTTTTTTAGTACCTTAAAATTATATTGCATTACAATTAGTCCTCTCTGGGCTCAATTGAAAATTGATTCCTGTGGTAATTGTTGGTCTGTGGCCTTACAAATCATTATGGATTTTTCTCTGAAGTCAGAATTGCTCTGTCCTGCGAAGCAAGTAGGAGGCAGACTATCCATAATCAGCATAAAGTTCTTTGAACTCTACCGTAAAGCTTACAGTGTATGGAGAAACGTAAGCTGTTTTCAGCTTTATGTTCAGACATGAGCAGGGCTCCACCTTTACCCGAATAGGCGGAGTCATTTTCAGGTCGTTCTGACGCTTGCTGCTGCAGTTCGATTGAAATCTGCAATTTTTGATAAATCTTTGATTAATTCTGGTAACCTAGCAATAAGAAAAATAAATGGATATTGGGTTCTGTAAAAGTCACAAACTACCAGACCTCCGCCTACTAATTACGAAGCTTAGTTTGACTCATAACTAAATTGCTTTACTTTAACAACAGTTTGCCCCCCTAATCCCTTCTTTCTACTTATGCAATGTTTAATGATGCAGTGCATAAATTGCCTCTCACGGTTGCTCCCTTCTAGATCCTTCTGTTATTTGGATAGCAATTAACGTGAAATTCCCTGGCAGCTTTTATGCAATTAGTTCTTTTTAATTACCTGTAAAATCAGATGAAATGTCGTATCTTGAGTTTTCGCCTGTGTGTCTCCCCAGGTGCCTTCATGCTGCCATACTTCATCATGTTGGTATTCTGCGGCATCCCTCTCTTCTTTCTCGAGTTATCCTTCGGTCAGTTTGCCAGCCTCGGCTGTCTGGGTGTCTGGAAGATCAGCCCGATGTTCAAAGGTAAGCGTTCAAATGTGTTTTCGTCCAACTTTTGGTTTTGCGAATGAACTAAGCAAACGGGACGAAAGAAAAGTTGTGAACGCGCGACATTTCTAGTCAGTAATAAACCGACAGTGTCTGTTTCTTCATGCAAAAATGTCGAGCGACATGTCTGCAGGACGTTTCACGCCTTTGTTTTTTTATTTTTTGTGTTTTTCTCCTCTCCCCGTTCAGGTGTTGGTTACGGCATGATGGTGGTGTCCACCTACATCGGGATCTACTACAACGTGGTCATATGCATCGCTTTCTACTACTTCTTCATGTCCATGACGAACCTGCTGCCCTGGACGTACTGCAACAACCCCTGGAACACGCCGGACTGCAGCGGGGTGGTCGGCAGCGGCGCCCAGCTGAACGGCAGCCTGGTGAACGCCACCACCAGCCTGGTAGCTGGGGTGACGGAGGTGGTCAACCGGACCAAGAGGACCAGCCCCAGCGAGGAGTACTGGAAGTAAGATCGAGTTGCTGCAAATTCAAACTAAGATCACAAAGGTTTTTTTTTCTGATGCAGAGAGAGAAATTTGTGTTTTTCTTTCTCATCTATGCAAATGTAATTGCACAAAGCCTTGCGAAGCAACACACAGTTAGTATGCCGAAGACGTCTTGCTGACTGAACAACTTTTATCTGTACGCATCACTACAGTAAAAGACACCGACCAGCTAAGCTCAGGCGACTGAGCCTTACAGGATTATTCTATTTACGCCGGTTGAAATGAAATTACTCCTGGCAAGATAAGCTTGCATTAAACACAGCTCGTGTTTGCGGGCAGCCGTCAAATATTTAAACAAGATGTGACTAAAGGTGCGCCAACATTTGAACAGTGTTGGATTAACATCAGCACAAGTGGCATACAGCGTCTCACGAAAGTATTTAGACCCTTGGAAATGTTTTCCCACTGCTTCAGGCTACAGCCACAAATCATGTGAAGGAAAAACAGAAAGTGGCACATTATTTTAAATTGCAATTGCAAATTAAAGTATGAAATGTTAGGCTGTGGATTTGTATTCAGACTCACCAGCACTCAGTTTTATTTACATTATAAGTAATCTATAATAATACATCTATGTGATTTTAATTTCAGATCCTTTGTAGAATAAAGACAAGAAGGCCGTTGTTGAGTAAAGAAATAAAGTTTTAATAGAGTTAACTGCAGGGTCTGTACTTAATTAATTTATCAAAATGAATCACATTTTCATCAGAAGCGTAAAAGAAACACTGCTTTAGAAGTGTGTACTGTTGACGCTACTGTTAGCATTGGGGACGTCTGCGTTGCTGCAATGCGTTTTGTATTGAGATGCGGTTTTAGCCGCAATTTTAGCCAAACTTCTTTTTCCACAACTTACATGCAACAATATTCTTCTCCAGCGTCCCATCAGAAAGTTTTTCGAAGCAAAAGCGAACCCCCAGCGGACCCAGAGAAGTGACTGGGTCCGCTGGGGACCCAGTCACTTCTCTGTGACTGGGTCCACTGTGACTGGGTCCACTGGGGACCCAGTCACTTCTCTGTTGTTAACGGACGCTGCTTGTCCGTCAGGCTTGCAGGAGCACCAGAAACACGCAAATACAGAGGTTCCAGCAAAAAAGGGGAAAAAAATGATTGTGTTGAAAACATTTCAACATGTTAAAATCTATGTAATTAATTCATTGAAATTAACATGTTAAACTACTGGCTCCAGTTTACATATAAACATTAACTCAGGGGCCTGGGTAGAAAGCCATACCTAGTACCAGGAAATAAAACAGAATATTCTGTTGAGAAACAGAAAATGTCAGTAAAAATAAAGTGCATAAACACATTGAAGTTTCTGGTTGTTGCGTAACAAAATGTGAGAAGACATGGATGGAGAACAGCTAATTTGTGGTAGCTTCCTTTGTTATCCTACAATATAGAAACGTCAGATTTGGGCAATAGTAAATGAAACGTGTCGACCATTTGATCATTCGCTGACTTTTCCTTTCAGGCACTATGTACTGAACATCTCCGATGACATAGGAAACTTCGGGGAGGTCCGCCTCCCCATCCTGGGCTGCCTGGCTGTGTCCTGGTTCGTGGTGTTCCTCTGCCTCATCAGGGGCGTGAAGTCTTCAGGAAAGGTCAGGTTGCAAGTATAAATTCACAGCGTTTCTCGTATTAGAAGGTGAAGCATTTAAACCGGTTTCAGCAGCTTTCCGTGTCGACTGTGTCCGTGTGCAGGTGGTGTATTTCACAGCCACGTTCCCTTATGTCGTTTTGACTATTCTGTTCATCCGTGGGATCACGTTGGACGGCGCGATAAACGGCATTAAGTACTACCTGACTCCACAGTGGCAGAAGGTTCTTGATGCAAAGGTATGTACTGATCTAACTTGTAAAATATTTATTTTAAATTGAGGTGTTTTATTTTTGTTTTTCCTGGCATTGCCTCTGTTTCTTTGTGGTTTTCTCCCTGCAGGTATGGGGAGACGCTGCCTCGCAGATCTTCTACTCCCTGGGCTGTGCCTGGGGCGGTCTCATCACGATGGCTTCTTATAACAAATTCCACAACAACTGTTTCAGGTAAAGACTGACGAAAAACGGGATTTGAAGGGGTGGTGCCGTCATTTTTTAAAAATGAATTCAAAGTCCAGCACAAGTGTAAAAACGGTACATGGAGACTTTATCTGAAGTACTAAAATTCACTTGCAACTGCGTTAAAGGGACATTTCAGGATTTTGAAGGTTCTTGTTTCCTGCTGAACTTGGATTTTTACCATCCCAAAAATAACTATAATTGGTTCGTTACTTACAGATGATTATAATTTAAACAGGAAATGGAGGTTGGAGGTGGTGTAACATCAGTCATCTTCCTGAGTGAAACACCTACTCAGTATGAAAAATATCTGCTGTTGTCCTACCATGGTGTGAAAAAGTGTTTGCCACTTTCTTGACGGACTTTTTTTTTTCACGTTTGTCACACTTCCTTATTTCAGAACATCAAACCAACACAAATAAGCACATAAGACAGTTTTTAAATTTATGTGTTTTATTATTAATGGAGAAAAAAAAATCCAAACCAACATGGCCCCGTTGCCCCACAAACCTTACAAATGTCTGGTCCACCCTTAGCAGCAAATTTCAATATTTTGCAGTATTTTTAATTTTTTTATCTTTTTATAATGCAAACCAGCTAAGCTCCATTTAAAAAAAGGATTTCATCTAATTAGCTGAAGGACACTCGTAAAAACTACCAGACTACATCTTTGGATCTCCATAGACAGAATGGATGTGAGGATTTGTAGACGTTCTCCATTCAGAGTTTCACTGTGGAAGAATGACCGAAGCAGAGGATGACACGATAAGTGGCGGCCCACGTCTCTCCTCATTATGCAGGGTGACATGTGCATCTTTTCTCTACGAGTCTGGAGTGTTTCTCTTTTGGTCTGTGCGCTAAGTTGTTAGTGACGTTGCCGTGGCAACATGTAAATTCAGGGAATATAGCTTCTGGTAACCATTGTGGGAAGGGATGCATTTATTCAGCTTTTTAGTTTAAAGTTGGAGGGTTTTTTCTCTCTAAAATAAGACCTTCCCACTTTAATTATTTACGTTCTGATACTTGTATTAATCATTTTTCTACCAAAGGATCACTGGTTATTATCAATGTTTAATCTTGTAAAAATATTCATACACCTTGAATATATTTTTTTTATTCTTCCACATTTTGTCACTCTTCAACCACAACCTTAAATGTGTTTTATCTGGCCCAACAGAAATATGAAATTGAATGGTAATGATTCATAAAAGGTATTATTACAAATATGCATTATATGTTAAAGTTGTGCTACTTTTACTTGAGTACGAGTTTTGGGTACTCCACCTGCCTCTGCTCTATCCACAATAAGTTAGAATAACTTTAAAACTATTTGACAGAGCGAGGTATCTTTTCAGCCTGTGCTTAGAGGCGGTTTGCTCTGCACAGGGGAGAGAGAGCAAACAGCATTGGAGAAGGTTCAAACATAGGAAATGGGCAATAAAAGGAACGGACTTGTCATTTATTTCCAAAGGTTGTCCCCACATGTTGACAGTGATGGTGCCAAGAGGCTCCAGAGGGCAAAGAGGAAGGTTGAAGATATAATTTGTTCCTCCTCTAGCAGCTTGAGATAGCATTATCTGCCCAGGCAGCTGCACGGAGGTGCCAACGAGCTTCTGTTCTGCAGCACAGGCCCCGTAGAGACACATACTGCTCTCCTTTAACACCACCAGTCAGCACATGAGCAGAAGTGCAAAGTGAAGGAGAGAGCAGTCGCAGGGGGGGGAGATAAAAAACAAACAAAAAAACAGGCATTTATGTTCTGAAAGACATCCTCCTCAATAACTTTAGCGGAAAATAGAAGGGAAAAAAAAGCTCAATTCCCCTTTTGGACCTGAACTACTGGAAAGTTTGAGTAAATGCAACACAGAGAATGGATGAAAAGAAGAAGCAGTCAGTGAGCTGTCACCAGGCGTCCATCCTGACTCGTTTCATCTCACTACGTGTACAATCTTTCCACAGAGTAAACTCAACTCTGGCATTTAGGATTAAAGAATTGTCAGACTTAAAAAGTTATAATCGATACCTACCAGCTCAGCTGGCACGGTATCGGTATGGCTGATATTAGCTGTAAAATTGAATATTGGACATCGGCCATTCTGTCAAAAGAAGCACCGATATAAAAGGCATAACAACGGTGCCTGCAGCACAACATAACGTCAAATATGCACTGCTTGAGTGTTGACATTAAACATAATGCAAGATGAAAGTCTTACATCATTTTCAGACTCCTTTTTAGCATTTGCATTTGGTAGCAGGCTAAATTGACAGATAATGCAATATTTTAATTCCACAGCAGAAAAAAAACAAACAGTTTCAGTAAGTAGGTTTAGGAAAAAAATATCGGTATTGGTATCAAATGAGTTTTAGTATATCAGCATATCGGCTATATCGACTCCAACATTATGCATTTCTACTCCAAATCTTTTTCCAAGGGTATGCACAAATCAGGCCTTATCAGCTATCAGTTTTTGATTCGACTCAAAAAGTTCATCAAAGCAAAAGCTTTGTAGATTAAAAGTGGTGAAAGTTGTTCGATTTGATCCATTCAAGGAAAAAGGAAAAATTATTGGACAATTCGGAGCTTCTCTTGTTGTTTTGTATTAGTTTTACAACCAAACAAGACAATTTGATTGATTCACCCTTAATGTACACTGAACTGCAAGTAGTGTCATTACCATCAGAACAACATGTACCAAAGTCTCTGCGTCTTTCCCTTCCTTTTCCGACACACAGAGACAGCATCATCATCAGCATAACTAACTGTGCCACCAGTGTGTACGCCGGCTTCGTCATTTTCTCCATCCTGGGCTTCATGGCACACAACCTGAACGTTCCGGTGTCCGAAGTGGCTGATCACGGACCCGGCCTGGCCTTCGTGGCGTACCCCGAAGCCCTCACTCTGCTGCCGATCTCACCTCTGTGGTCGCTGCTGTTCTTCTTCATGCTCATCCTCCTGGGGCTGGGAACCCAGGTGAGAACAGGCTGAGGTTTTTTTATTATTATTATTGAAATATGAAAACATGAAACTTAAACAGAGGGTACTGAAAGGTAACGACGGAGTTGACGACAACACTGGTAAACCAGCAGATTAGTGTTTTAGTTTGAGTCCCATTTTTCTTTTTAAAAGCTTTACTTTGGCTTAAAGCATTTGCAGAACCTTTCCTTGTACAAACTTAACAACAGTGTCTGTTTTCACTCATTTATTTTTTTATGATTATTAAAATAAATATAAGGTGACATAAAGTCTCTTTCAAAATGGGAAAGATAGAACAAGAGCTAAGACCAAATGTAGATCTTAGTTTATATAGATTTCAGTTCAGTTTTTTTTTATCAGTGGAAGTTGGAACTTTAACAGAATAGAAAATATGTTATTTATTTTTACAAAACCAAATAGTTTACGGTTTTATATTGGATTGCTGTCCAGTTTTACGACTAGTTTTACAACATCACTAACTTCTTCACTGATGGTTTAACTGGAAAATCCTGAAACATTATTTATTTGATTTATGTGAAAACACGAGACTGCACTGATTCTTATAATGTTAATCATATGTTATTCTTTAATTGGATTTAGAAAATTATTATTATTTTTTACAATTATTAAACTCATAATTGTGATATTTTGAGCACAAATTAGGATATATAAACATACATTTTTAATAAAGTTGGTTTTCTTAAGTATTTTTTTTATACATTTAGAGCTTACAATCAGGTTTTTCTCAGGTAGACAAAATGCTGGTATTATAAATCTCCATAGTCAAACTCACATATTCAACATTAACATTATTCCCCCACCAATATGTCAACGTTTGAACGACATTCTTCCGCTCAGGAAATGCCAGCGTGTGTCCATGAACTGTCAAGGATCAGTTTGATCTACTCTCAGTATGTTGGGGATGAATTTGAGCAAGAGCTTTTCCACTTCTAATCCACTGTTTGAACTCACTCCCTAAACCTTGTTCTTGTATTTTTTATTTATTTATTTATTTTTTTTTTTGCGACAGTTCTGCCTGCTGGAGACGCTGGTGACAGCCATCGTGGACGAGATCGGCACAGACTGGATTATCAGAAACAAGACCGTGGTCACGCTCTCAGTGGCTGTTGTGGGTTTCCTGCTGGGCGTCCCGCTCACCACGCAGGTGAGACCTGCTGCCGCTGCCGCCGCTGCCGCCGTGTTTAAACGTTTTCTCCTGTTTGAAGCGCGTTTTAGCAAAGTCTCTTTTTTTTTTTTGTTGCTTGCAGGCAGGAATCTATTGGTTGTTGCTGATGGACAACTATGCTGCCAGTTTCTCTCTGGTCATCATCTCCTGCATCATGTGTATCTGCATCATGTATATCTATGGTAAGTATTGAGACAGTCTAACTGATACTATCCAGCATGTTACTATTAGCAATAGTTTTGTTTGTTTGTTATGCAAACCAACAGACAAGTTTTCTCTTTTATTTAGTTATGCTAAGCTAATCGTTGCTACTCAGGTCTCACGTTTCAGAACAGATGAGAACGCGTCAGCACAAGCAAAAGCATTAAACGATCCAGTTTATCGCATATCGCATATATAAGGTCATACTGTTAAAATGTCCAGTGTATTTTATGTTTTTGTTTTTGTAGTTCGGTGGACTTCTAAATTATTTCAGCAGAAAACTATATATTATTTTAAGTTTAATTGTAAATTAAATCCTTAGTTGTTATATTAGAGATTTACCACAATACGCAATATATCTGACAATATCGTAGCAATCTGAAAATCCACTGCTAATCTGTCCTAGTGTTACACAAATTGGAAAAGTGACGTAATATAAATTTTCCAATTTTGGATAAATTGGCTCATTAAGATAACATAACTCCAGTTACGAACATGAAGGAGTCTTGAGGAATGTCTGACCGTTGTCATACAGTCTCATTTGTGTCATTATAAATAATGACACTTTTAATGGAACGTTGTACTAAAACACGCATTAAAAGTCCATTATTTACTGAATGACACTTCACAGCAGCAGTAGTAAACATGAAGACTCCTTAATGTTCATAACAGGCGTTTTATCACGATTATGACATTATTATTCACACCCCATCAAATAAAGTGTTATCAAAGTTTCTAAGAAATTCATGATAAGTCTGGAGGAGCTGCAGAAATCTAAAGCTGGACGAAAAATTATATATATATATATATTTTTTTGTTGTTGTTGCTACAGGCCATGTAGGAGAACACAGCAAACATTTTTAAGAAGCTGCTCTAGTCCCCTAAGTCCAAATCTGAACGTTTTGCCCTGGATGCAAAACACATTGTTTGTTGTTCAAGTGGGAGGAAGTTCAAGGTGTAAAAATACTTTTGCAAGACACTCTATCCTAATAATAAGAACAGAGCCGCGTATGTTGAAGTTGCAAGAGAGGACTATACAACAAAGAAGCCAGTGAAGCATTCTCTTTTCTGCTTAAAGCACACAGACAGCAAAGTCCCAAAAGTCTGACTCCTCATTGTAATTTTGACCATGAACAATAATGTGATTCCTGGAATGAAAGCTCTAACTGGGCACACACACACACACACACACACACATATATAAAAAAACAAAAAATAGTTCCAACTCGTGAATTGATGAGTCCTGTTTAAACATCCCAGATTTCTGGTATTTTTCTCCCTAATCAGACCGAACCAAATGACACGCGCCGTCTTTTAATTAAAACGCCAAATGTCAGAATTTCACGAGTTGTAGCGACACTGAAGCAATTAATCGCCTCATCAGAGCCCCTGTTCGCGTAAATTAACCTGCAGTCACCGTTTGGCTGTTTTTAAAGATGACTCATCCGCCACCGGTTTCCAGCGGGGGCATTTCCCCTCTAATTAGGACTGTGATTCCACTAAACCTGTCAGCCGAGCTGAGCAGGAGTGTGAGGAGAGTCGTTGTTATTCTGAGCGAAGGCACCGGGGGTTTGAAACGCTTTGAGGAATATAGATCAGTTATAGACAGAGTATCAACAGGCAGGGGGGGAAAAAAGGACCGATGCATCAAGATTTTGTTCCCTGAATAACCTAAAAAAAAATCACACAAATAGATGCTAACAGTTTTGTTAAAAAAAAAAAAAAAAGGATAAAGGATAGGAGTCTTTGTAAGACTTGTCTTCCCGGATGAACATTTCTTTCCTCTTCTTTCCAGGTCACAGGAACTACTTCAAGGATGTTGAGATGATGCTGGGCTTCCCTCCTCCTCTCTTCTTCAAAGTCTGCTGGAGATTCATCTCACCTGTCATTATCTCTGTAAGTTCACACACACGTTTGTGTTGCTATCTTTGTGGGGACTTTCCATTGACTTCCATTCATTTCTACAGCCTAAACCTTACCTTTACCCTTTTCCTAACCCTACCCATCACATACCTAACCCTAACCCTAACCAAAACTCAATTCATACCTTAGCCCTAACTCTGACCCCTGACCCAAAAACAGGGTTTCCCCTTGTGGGGACCAGGCTCCGGTCCCCACAAGGAGCAATTGGTCCCCACAACGTAGTATATGTCAGGAAAATCGTCCCCACAAGGTATTACAAACAAACGCGCGCGCACACACACACACACACACACACACACAGTGATGTGAAGCCAGGAACGTTGTGGTTCAGTAGAGTGGATGTTTAAAAAAAAAAGAGAGAGAGAGAGAGAGAGAGAAAGAGAGAGAGAGAGAGAGAGAGAGAGAGAGGGAAAAGCGTTTCCTGACTTGTTGACCAGTTGTTGGGGACCTGACCTACATTCCGGCTAATCTCCTCGCTCTCTGCTTTTCTTTGCAGTCCAAATCTCTCAAAGCTTGGAGCTATAGTCAGTAGTATTTCCCAAACAGCCAAATTAGTCCTTTCATTCCCACTCTGTCAGCTGAGAAATGTATTGTTGTGGATTACTGGTCACATCTTGGGCACTTTTGTTCTCTTTCGCATTTCACCCGCATAATAGGATGCCCCGGCTACAAACGCCACGTTAAAACTTCCTCTGACCTCGGGTGTTGTGGGTTTGTGATTTTTAACTTCCTGCGTGCTGCGAGAGAATGAAATGCTTTGTTTTGTTTGTTCTTGTGTGTTTTTGTGTTCCACAGCGGGTGAAATAACTATTGAGGTATTGAATGCGTCACATTTTTTCACAGGACAGGGTTAGGAGTTATACTAACAAAGTCTAAATTATTGAAGTTGTAAAACAAGCAGGATTCTGGTATTTAAACTTTAGGTGAATGGTTTTCATTGAAGTGAAATGGGGAATCAAACACAATGTCCTTCACCAGAAGGTGGCAGTAAAGTCCCTTTAAGTTGGCAGCCACCTGTCTTAAGTCAGTAAAAGAAGAAGAGGATGTACTTTCCCCAACACTCAGGTCTACATGATGAATGTGCCACAGTGGCTTTATGGGTAGCGTAGTTGCTTTCTGATTGGAAGGTTGTGGGTTCGATTCCAGCTTCCCTTTGCCACGTATCAGTGGGTGTTTGTGATTCTAGTGTGAAATGCTTTGAGTGATCAAAAATTGGCTGAATATAATACATAACCCTAAGGATTATGTGATTAAAATAAATAGGCTTTATTACACTTATGTAAAGTTTATTTGATTGTATTAAAATGATCTAAAATAGGTTAACTATTTTTAATGTTATGTGATGAAATGACATAAATCTTAAAAGCTAGGGTTAAATATTTGTGAGAGTGCAGGAGCCGTCTTGAAGCTGTTGATACCAACAAAGGCTTTTCTAGAAAGTATTGAATGAGCATCAAGTGTTCGATACGTTTTCAGCCACTAAAGCTGAAAATCAATTGAATGGTAAAGTTCTTGCACTAATAAATCCAAATGAAAAGTCATATTGGCCAAATATGTAATTGTGTGTGTATATATTCCTAAGGACATTTTACCAAAAAAAAAAAAACATTCATGTGCAGTTTATGTTACATTTCTCTAAAACTGCCTGAAATGTAAAGGTGCTGCTATAAGACGTTGTGTTTGATGTTTTTCTTTCCGTGTGTCTGCAGTTCATCCTGATCTTCACGGTCATCCAGTACAAGCCCATCACTTACAATGACTACGTGTATCCCGGCTGGTCCCTGGCTATCGGCTTCGCCATGGCCCTGTCCTCAGTGATCTGCATACCCATTTATGGCCTGTACAAGATTTCCAGGTCCCCAGGGGCCACCTTCAGAGAGGTACAGTATGAAACCTGTGCTCAAACATAAATAAATAACACAAAAAAAACATCGTTTTTCAAGTTAATACGTTTGTAAAAGTCATCTGAGTGCTGTTTTCTTCAGCTTCAATAGGAAAGTTGTCAAACCTAAAATGTTATAATTTGCAAAGCAAAAAGTAAACGGAAATAAACAATTTAAAGTAAAAATAAATAAATAAATAACTAGCTGTTTTGGTGCCGTGTGATGCCTTGTAGCTGCAGAGGTTTTGCAATCCAGAATTAGCCAAATAAAAAGTTTTTTTTTGCTTGGGGGGATTGCTGTGATCTTCAAGTGCATCAGCTTGGTGTGTTGATGACAACAGAAAGCCAAAGTTATTGCCGGAGAGGCCAGAAGAGTCTTTTCCTGAATAGTGATGTAACATGGCTGGAAAACAGGTTTTAATTTAGAGTCTGCTTTTTAAAAGTAAGAATAAAATGTGCTCAACAAAACCTAAGGTAAAGCCCTCTGCAAAATCTTTTGCACTCTTCAAACTCTTCCCAACTTCTAAAAATTTTAGCGCAATTCTATGTGCCATAGGCCAACATAAAGTAACCTGTGAAAGGAATAAGAAATGTTGTTTTTGGATTTTTATACCTAAGAAAACGGTAATATGTCAGCTGTCAGCGTACATAGACGGGGTATCGGAGTAAAAGTGGAAAAAAGACAAAGCTACAATCTGTCGCTCTCCTTACTGTTCTCGATTGTAGACTATTTTGTGTTGGTCTGTTGCGTTACAGTTTCTGGTTCCAGCTTGACGTTTGTCGTTTACGTCCCTCCCTCTCCACCTTTTTTTCCTCCCAGCGGTTGAAGCACGCCTGCCAAGCGCATCCAAAGTGGGGCCCGGCCCTGGCCGAGCACAGAACAGGCCGCTACGCCCCAGCGGCCCCCGCTGAGACCATCGAGGCCCGGCCCCTGAAGGAGAAGGAGAAGGAGAAAGAGAAAGAGAAAGAGAAGGAGAAGGAGGAGCTAAGAGAAGAGCACAAGGAGGAGGAGAAAGCAAAGGAGACGGAGAAGAAAGATGAGATCAGCCTCACCATCCAGGGAAGCAACGGCTCCACCAACACACACAACAACCCCAACCCCAGTGCATAGACGCCGCCTCTCTCTGTCAGTGCTACTGGGCCACCGTCTCCTCCTTCTCTTCCTCCCTTCTCCTCACTTCTCCTCCATCCTCACCCTACTTTCCCGCAGTCTTCTGTGGGGGAGATCCCATTCGCTGGAGACCTTTACATATTGTAAGGGCTTATTATATCTATCCTAACCTCTTCTATCTGTCTGCGTGTTATCTCTAGACAAACGAAGAAGAAGAAAAAAAATAATGAAAGGATCAAGGAATTTGGTGTCATCTTCCAAACGGTCTGCATGTGTGCTACGAGCGTGTTAGCGTGCGTTTATGTGTGCCGGGAGTGAGTTATTAATTTGTTCCGCATGATTTAACAATGAAGTTTGTTCTTCCTTTCCTTTCATTTTTTTTTCTTTTTTTTCTTTTTTTTTTGTGGTGTAAAACTTGTAAATGTCATCCTCATCATCAGCAGTTAGAGGTACAGTAGATCGTGGAGCTGCATGTGCTCGTTTCGTGCATGCAGTCACAAAGAGAAGCGCGCCGTTCTCTGGACTTCGGTCGGCCATGTTCGTTCGGGACGGACGGCTTCGCAGTGGCGGCTGTCGGACAGCCGGAGACCTGATGTGGTGCTGTAGCATAGAGGGGGGTTGGGGGGGGAACAGCGAACCGTGTCGGCACTGGCATCTGACACGGAAAAAATGGAAATGAGCTTCGTTCTGCAGCCAGAAAAAGAGGCGGACACACAGAATCGCGCTAGAAAAAGAGGCGGACACACAGAATCGCGCTAGAAAAAGAGGCGGACACACAGAATCGCGCTAGGAGACGTGAAGGATCGAACCTGCTTTACTCAAACAGAAAGAAAGAAATGGCCCAGTAAATCAACTAATATGGCAACAAATCTATGATGGCGTAAAAAGTCACATAAATAGGATTTTTTTAGCTGTCAAAATATTAAATATTTGTAATAATTCAGATCATTTTATTTAATTGTTACAAATATATTCATTTACACACTTATGCATTGTTTTCATTTTTCATTTCATTTACTTGTTACATGCATTTATTTTTTCTCTCTAAAGTGTTGAATATGATTACATTTTTTTTAAGTATATGTCAACCAATTTTGTTCTTCAAAGATTTATCATTGGCATACGATCATTTATTTCCTTTTTTTTTTTTTACTTTTTTTGACAGTGACCAGTGATTAAAAAAAAAAACAAGTTATCAATGAAAAGTGAATCTTTTGAAATTAAATAAACAATAATAAGCATGTCTAAGGAATAAATAACTAAGAAAATAAGCATGAAGTGAAAATTCTCCAAATAAAAAGGAGGGATGATAACATGAATTATTACTCAACCTTTTTTTTTTTTAGCCATTTTATTATGCTGTAAAAAAAAATTCAAATATCTCAATCATTTTTGTTGGATTTTTTCAGTCCATTAATTGCTCTATTGAACCATTTATCTGATTTCTGTTCTCACTGACTATGGCAGGTTTGGCCTTCCGTACATAGACTCTAAATACAGCATTTTCCACAGCACACAGTGACCTCAGACTTAGTTGATTTCAGTTTAGGACTAAGCCTCTTGTTTTCTTATGCTGCTTATTCTTCAAATGAACCACACAGAGCACAAATATTTAACTGCACCCAAGAATATGAACGGCACTTGAGACTGATCTTCTGCGGGAATTTCCCCAGTAGTTACTTTGTTTTTCACTAAAGCTGCTTAGATTTAAAAAAATATATATATAATAACACTGAATTGTACTGTAACGCTGTCTTTTCATTCTCACAAGCATTTTTGCTTCATTTTTGATAGAAGAGGTCCTATTGCCCCATTTCTCAGGGTCCAAGTGAAGGTAAACTCTGCGGCCCCCTGCCTGTGGAAACTGTTACAGGTACTAAAACCACCGAATTTTACTCGCTGTCTGAAAACACCCACATATGCACGCAAAGCGAGTGGATGCAACTCTCAGAATACAAACTGAAGTGCCATCTCTTCTTAAGTCTTCCAGGCATTGTTTTTGAGTGAAGTGCGTCTTAGGATGTGGTCTCTGAAGGAAAACCCGTGTACTATAGTCGTCTGCCCCCGTCTGGCATGCAACCTGAGTTACATGGGTGTGGCACATGTTACGATTTAGAAACCGACGCGGTACGTGTTGGTCCTTTGGCGTCTGCGGAACCCTTAAGTGTATTACGAGATTCTTTGTTTTCAAGCTCTGAGCCAAGCTGTTAGAGAAGCAAAAGGCAGAGAGATGCCGCTTGTTTCCCGTTAGACAACGGACTAAAACTCTGCAGTGAAATCTGTAGTTTTCTATGTAGCTGCGA
Organism: Poecilia formosa; assembly: GCF_000485575.1. NCBI lineage: Eukaryota > Metazoa > Chordata > Actinopteri > Cyprinodontiformes > Poeciliidae > Poecilia > Poecilia formosa. The sequence goes on along the minus strand of NW_006799990.1, from coordinate 460,259 downwards.
CGGTTATTGTTCTCTCTGTAGATGTCGTCTTTTTACTTCTCATTGTAAAGTAACTTAGTAAATAATAATAATAATAATAATAAAGACGGTATATGTTTATTTTGTACAAAACGTTAAAGCTATAGATTTGTGATTAACCATGTTTACCTGGTTTCCTCTTCTTGGACTGGAGAGACCTCTTTCTGATGCAGGTCGTGGGCTGAGTGTTTAATGTCCGGTTCAGCGGCGAGTCGCGTGGCGTTTATAAAGGCAGAACCGACCCTCGTGGGACTTATAAATATACCCCATCCACACATCTCTACGTCAGAAACTTTACAAAGCCATTTTGTGACTCCGCATGGTGAAATGGTTTTGGTTTCATTAGCAGAGACCACTTTTTTTAATAGATTACATTAACCGTGACGTTGTTTCCTCAGGTTGACACATACGTTTTTACGACTGTTATGCTTCAGCGAGCGCTGAGAACATGTTTGAACTTCAAGTCCAGAGTTATTATACATTCCTATGTAGAAAGAGACTACTTCCTGGTCGGAAGTAGCTGCAAACATCGCACTGCCAGTTAGCTTAATTTAGAGTAAGAAGTGAACAAATTAGGTAACAAAAATTTTGACACCACCTACTACCGAGTAACACTTTTGAGCAGTACTGTACTCTGAATTGAGAATACTCAAGTTGGATTTATTACATTAAATATCATAGATCCCCAGCCACCCTCAGATTTAATTGATTTGGCTGCTGTTAATATGTAACGTTAAATTGCGAGGATAAATAATTTGCACTTTTAACATTCCCTACAAATTCACAGCGCACTTAATACTGTACAATCCCTGTACGTGAATGTGACATTTCAGTACTTAAATGGAGACAGAAATGTTAGTATTAACTTGCTTTGCCAATAGAAGTTGCCCTAAAACAACTTGCAAAACAATTTGAAACGGTCTCAACTGAGGTGAGACCAAAAGTTCAGAGCTAAATTTCTGCTTCTGAGGCAAAAATAACTCAAACCGTTTTGCTACCTTGCTGTAACTATGCATGGGCCGGTTTCAAAGTACACCTAGGATTAAAAAAAATTATGTTCAAAAACCCAAAAACTGTTTGGCATTCAGTAAAAAAAAAAAAAAAGTTTTTTGTAGTGCCCAAGAAATTCCTAGTGACTGGAGTTTGCATGAAGCAAAAACTGACACAGAGGCGCACAGTTTTTAGCTTGCTGGAAAAAAAAGCTACTACACTTCCCCCTTACTTGTAAGGCCAACAAATTGTCTGGAAAAATTTCTGGCTGACAAAATAGCCAGCTTTTAGTTGTAGAAACTAAAAGTACACCATCCTTCACTCTTTTTAAAGTTTTAATCAGCCAACTACAGGCTAGGTATCAAATGAGATAGCTAATTAACTAGCTGGCTAATACCAGCTAGCTGTTTTCCTGCTTGTGGTTCAGTATTTATGGATTCACATATTTACAGATTATTCTGCTTGTTAAGAGATATTTGGTGCTTAAACTAAAAACAAAAAACAGGCAGTTTTAACTGGAGGTCCACCATCTATAAAGAGCAAAATGCTAACAAATTTATAACATTCTTCTCATGAAATAAATACCACTGCTAAACTTAGTTGGTATGTTTTATATATGGTATGGCTTAAATCTGTGTATCAAAATCAAACTAAATTAATATCATAAATATTGTTAATGCATTAAGAATCAAAGTTATTTTATGTATTTCTTTAGAGAGGAAAATTTGATCTTTTCTGTTTTAAATGAAGCGGTTAGGCCATGGTATAAACTTATACTTACATTTTTTTAATTAATACCATGAAACTGTGGCATTTTTAGGTTAAGGTTTTAAATACCATGAGAATCACAAAACGGCCCATTTTTATAACTTCTTTTATTTTTGTTGTTACTTAAAAAAAACTGCGTCGTCGAACTGAACCGACAGCCTAGCAACACTTACACTAGCTAACAGTTTTGCGTAGCAAAAATATAGAATGATCATTTTTTAAAGGCGTTTTGGACACAAATTATGTGCCTACTGTTAATCTTTATGCAAAGTTAAGCAAGGCTAATACAATCTTCTTATCAGAAAAAACATTTACTTTGATCTTTGGCTGAGTCTAGCACAACTAAACGCATATCTAGAAATGGTGAACCTCTCTGTGAAAGTCACCGTTTTGCTTCACAGGAAGACGTCCAAAAGCTTGGACTATATTTGCACACAAGGATAGTTTTTAATTTGGGAATGCAGTTACTCCAACAGACCACAAGATGGAGTAATGCTGACAATATTTAAATAGAGGGAGAGAAACACAAGACCAAGATGCCCAAACAGAAAAAAAAAAGAAGCGTGTTAATAGAGCAACAATAAGGGAAATAAGAGCACATAATTAAATGCAAAGAAGCACCATGGACATTCTGAAACAAGCACACATTGTGATCCAGCCTTTTGTACAGAAAAGCTTAGAGAAATGCGTCCTGGCTAATCTCCTAGATCGAACAACTGTGGATATTTTAACACCAATCATTCCAGTCATAAGGGGTATTTTACTACGTTTTTTTTTAATATTAAGGCAAAACAAAAGCAGGAAGTATCATCCTCTTTCTAAATCTCTTGATTAGCTTCACTAAATTAAAATAACTAAATGAAAAATAGGATTTTGCTTGCTGAAAGATGAAAGAAGAAGGTATTCTGCTCAGTATCTAGTGGGAAACATGTAGCTCAGGCTTCGTCCTGTTTGTTTGTCTGCCTGTCTTCGTGTGACCGCCATATATACCGACCCCCTTACTAACTCTGCTGGACCCTCATCTCCTCCTGCTATTGTACAATAATGTAAAAAAAAAAAAAAAGAAACAACATAATCAGACTGTGTTTGTGTTTGCTCTTGCTTCGGTGCGGGCGGGTTTGTGTTTCCGTGGATCCGAGGGAGAGCGGGCTTTGACTGACTTTCACTTGTCATGTTTCTGGTAGTGTAAAGTAGACGATGTCAGGTGTATTATGTACTACATGTGTAATAGATTAGCTCTCGCTGCAGAAACCTGCATGTAGAGCAGGCTGCTGTCAGCGTCGATGTCCATGTGCCCCGTAATCCACAAGAATTAGCTCTGTGCTATTCTACTAAGACCCAGTGAAAACCGTTAGAGGAAAAAAAAAAGGAGAAATTAACAGGTTTTGTACTAGAAGTTGAGAGAGAAGACTGTTGTTATCTTCGTATTTTAGGAATTGTTTATTCGTCTTTCATGACACTTTGTATTTGAAGCTGTTCCCATGGAAGTTTAAAAAAAAAAAGCCAGCTGATATTAAAAAAGCATTGCCAAACGAAAAAGCTTTGGATTGAAACTTGAACTACAAAAGAATGGAGCTCTGGCGCAGACATGTGCATCACAATGCTTTTGTTGATTTTTTTTCCTTAACAGTATTAGATCTGTAAGCTGTTTTAACGCTGTGCAGTGCCAACAGTATTTCAATGTTTCCCTTGGTGTTAGTGTGCGGCCGCCTTAGTTGTGAGGCGTCTGGCTGTTTCTGTCCATGTAATTGTGATGAAAAGCAGAAAATAAACACCAAAATCTCTCTCCAACCGAAGCCGGAGCCGCTCTCAGAACTCACCTTCGCGTTTCTGTGCGTGTTGTAGTCGGGAAATGTTATCTCCTTGGTAACATTGCAGTCAAATGATCTGAGATGTAACGTATCGGAAATGTAAACCGTCATGTGTTCAACACGGAGAGTCACGTTTGCCACGATCGAGAGTAAATGCAGAAATAAACTGAACTGGTTTGACCGCAAAACCACCAACAAATGATAAAAGACTTTTAACGATTATCCTGGCAATATGGACTAAACTGACATTTGTATTTTAATTTTTAACTGCTCTAGTTTACTTATTTTATCCTTCTAAATTTTCGTTTATGTATTTTCTTGCATTATTACTTACTTATATAAGGACATATTCAGCTTTGTATTGCTTTTCTTTGATTTTTTTTCCCCCAGCTTTTTTAATAGTCTTTTATTAAAGTCTTTTTGTTTGTAACAGTCAATTAAGTTAAAAAAACATTTAAAATGAGAAAAAGAGTAAAGAATTTTAAAAATCTGAATCTAAAAGTGTCAGCTTTCTGACAAAGTAAAGCACAATATTGGAAACATTTGGGAAAATGAAATCAATAAGAATAAACCAGTATAGAAATAAACATGCAAAAGTACGGAAGTGAGTAAATAAAAGCAAAAGAGTAGGGATGATTACTGATTATTTATTCCACTTCATGCCACGTCATATGCCAACATAATTATCTAAAGCTCTTTTTCTTGCATTTTTTTTTTTTACTTTGCATAAGGACTGAATTATTTCTGTATTTCTTTCTGATTGTGACAGGCTTGGTTGCTCCACTGTTCCAAATATCCTAAACTACTTATACAGAAAAGCAGAATTGATCCAGTTACTAATAAGTAATCTCTTACATCCTCTCTCCACAAATACCGATGGTGATGAAACATAAACAAACGTAGGATTTTATTTTTGTTTTTCTTGAGCAGACAAACAAACAGAAAAACTCTAAACTGTGACTTTCTGACAACAGAACATTACCTCGTGAATTTCTTACTACTGTTCATACGAGCATATTCATACTGCAGCACTTTAGAGAAACAAGCAGTGGGTTTTTTAAATTTCCATTTTTTTTCTTAAAAAAATAAAAGCACAAGAAAATAAAAATAATTTGTTTTCCAAGGTTACGGCGGAGAGAAATTGCAGTGTTGCATTTGGTGGAATGGATGAGAGGTTGACAAGAGAACACAGCTCTTCTGGTACCTTCTATCATATATATATATATATATATATATATATCTGTCAGTGTATTTATCTAACCATGTGTGTTCTTTCTTGTTCTTCAACCTTTAGGGCCAAAATCCATTGAACTGTCTTAGTCCTGTCACCTGTATATCGTAAACTGTTGAATTACAAAATGGTAAATAAAATCTATTTTAAAGATCACTTCCTGTGTGTGTGTGTGTGTTTAATAAAAAGGACGTGTGAAGTTAAACTGTTTCCTTGTGTTAGCTTTTTGTTTTAAGTACTAAACTGGCTTAATTTCTTAATAAAGGAGCAGAATGGAAAGGCAGAAACTTTTTCCTCCTAAGTAAACATTCAATCACCATGCAGCCGGGTTCTTTTTATCTACATTTGTTCACCTAAATAAGTTTTCACTTTTCTGTTGAAATCCCACATTGGAGGAAATAATATTTTTTAATAAAAAATAAGTGTCATGCAGTGTAAAACTCAACGTGCTCTCTGTTACGGTGGGGCATCGAGAACTCTTTGAAGAACCAAGAACAGTTTAGATGAGTACTGATGGCCAGAAATTGAAATATCGGTGGAATGACGGTGGAACATGCAGACATTGATTCAAAATGTGTACGTAATTCGTCACGAGTCATATTTATTTCACGGCAGAGGTCTACATGTTACAGAAAACCTGAGTGCTGAGCTGAAGGCAAGCGAGGATAAGAGAGGAATCTGGACATACTTGCAAATTGTAAAAAGAGGAATGTTCAAAGATCCCTCTTGAAACACAAGAAAACATAAGAGTGCTGCCCTATCAGTCAGTCTGAAGAACAAAAGTATAAAGAAATTGTAGCAAAAATGACATAAAGACGGTTTGTGTCGAACAAAGATCCACTCCAAGCAAAAAATGTATTTGCTGATGGCAACAGAAACGGAAATTCATACGCCGGCTGAACGCTCCTGAGCATCAACGTACTTAAACCACAGCTCACTTCACTTCTGTTTCACTTTGGGTTATAAATACTGCTTTTCCGAAGGGCAGCTTCTCTTGATTCCTGCTGTACCCGAGAGCACTTTGCATGCAAATGAGACCAATCAACCAATCA
>NW_006799990.1:441041-453416 GCF_000485575.1 Poecilia formosa | reverse complement strand
AAAGAGACCACCCACGGAGGGTGAGAGGGGAATTTTTTTTATATATATATATATAAATTTTCCTGGACTAAACCTGGATGCACAAATGCTACAAAGCCTTTTTTGCTTGAATTATAGCTGTCCAAACATTTCTGCTTAAATTAACACCATACTGCAGGGAGAAAAACACTTTTTGGAAGGTGAACATCGTTATATATCACAGCTGTGAGAGGTGAGGGTGTTAGTGTGATGGTCTGCGACCGCTTTGCTGTTTTTGGATCTGGATGACTTGCTGTAGTCGACAGAAACATGAATTTTCCTCCTTAGCAGAAAAACTTCACAGGAGAAGGTTGTTAGTTTATGACCTTAAGCTCAAGTTCAGTTGCAGAAAGATAATCAAACAAAGCGCACCAGCAAGTCTCAAAGGGAAAAGCATGTAAGTGTTGGAGTGACCTAGTCAAAGTATGAACTCAAATTCAGAGAAATGAATAGGCAAGAAAACCCTTCAATGTGGCAAAATGAAAATATAAAAATTAATGCAGTGTAACGTAAAAGACTCAAGATCACATTTTAACAAACATAGTTAAAATTGATAGCAGCTGTTATCTTCAAGCAGGGAACCACGAGTTATCAGGTTTAGGGTGTAATTACTTTTCCACAGAATAAGGTTTGTTTGGAAAGGTTTTTTTTCAGAAAAAAAAATTAAACCATTATTAAAGAAGTGCTTCATACTTTCTTTGTCAGATATTAACATTTATTTGATGCAGCCATTCTTAACTATGTACATGTTAAAAAAAAAGAAAGAATTTATTTATCTTACAAACTTGAAAGATCGCCTCAAAACAAGGCTCGTTTTTAAATGACTGCATTTCATTGGAGGTACTGAGTTGACTGCAATCTGTCACTTCGCCCCTAGGTGTCACTGTACCACCACACGCTGCTCTGTAAAAATCAGAGCTAAATTGCGTCTTTCCCTCCACCTCATAAGCCGTCATTTGAATTTAAAGCATTCAGGAGAGAGTTAATAAAACCCCGTTTTCAAAACTTCATCCAAAGCCTTGCAGTGTTTCCTCCACTATCAGTTAACCAACTTCTTTCTGGACTGTCCAGTTTTTTATCCTCACAAAACAAGGCGATAGATTGGAGCGCAGGAAGAAAGCTTTACTGCATGTGTGTCTGTGGGTTGTACTGTGGGTATAAAAGCGTAATGTACGTTTCTGCCCACTGACAGCAATGCAGCAGCATCACCTCTCTGGCCTGTTTGTAATTCTGTGCTGACTTAGCCTCAGGCAGCAACTACACAGGAGGCTGGTGGAGAGCCGTCTTATTGTTTTCCCATTAAATGGGGTTGGAGAAGCTTTTTTCTTTTTTTTCCTTTTTTTTAACATAAGCACAAAATTTGTAGTCGTGTTCCTAAGCACGGGTTAGTGCTGCAGGTGCAACTAATTACAATATGCAGAACAAGCCTGGAGGTCAGCAGAGGAAGACACTTTCTTTAAAGGCAGAACAATCTGAGCTGCTGAATGAAGACATTATCTCACACACACGCACGCACAAAAAGGTGAACTGAATCAAAGAAGCTTGTAGTTCTTTCCATTCGAGTCAGAACAATACCGCCGAGAGTCAACGGAGGGCAGCATGGCCATACAGAGAAACTCATCTGCATGCACTGGGACGGAGTAAAGTATCCACAGCTTTAAAATAAAATCCAATCTCATGTCTTTTTTAGATGGAGAAAAAAAAAGAGCAGCACAGTGTTTTATATGCTGACATGTGGAGATACTAATGTGAGCCCTTTACCACCTAAAAGAAAGAATATTCCTTAAGATCTGCTGTGATGTTTGGCAATTTCTGTCTCCAGGGAGTTGGATTTATCCCCACGGTGCAAATTGGACTCTTTGAAAAGCTGCTTTACTTTGTCTCCGAGTGCTGTTATTCTTCAAAGCAGAGAAAATGGAGAGAAATCATATATACATATATACCACTATGCTTTTTGTTTGTTTTTTGTTCTTTTGGTGTGTTGTTGATATTACTGTTGTATACTAAAAAGAAAAAAAAAAACATTTCACGACAACAAAAGTCAAAAACATAGAACAGATCAGATAGAATGAAAACCATGATGCGACGTCCGATTATTTATAAATTCGCGTTCTCTGAAATGTGCTTTGACGTTTGGGTTCAGACGTTTTTACAGCAAAACCCTTTTAATTAAAAATGTTTATTAAAAGAGTTTATTCAAATGTTATTTTTATGTGAGAAAACCGGGTTCCTTGTCCGGTAAACAGCAGCAGATTGGTCACTTAGGTCAAGGTTTTTCTCAACCATGTTTTAACTTTAGTTCCACAGGAAACCCAACCGTCTGTCATCAAAATACGCAGTCGCAATCATGAATCATGAGACATTTATTTGGTTTAATTTCACTTATTCAGCTCAGCTAAAATATTTTAAAAAGTAACCAATCCTGATCTCACCTAAAGAAATCAGATCATCTAGGATCTCATTGTCTTGGAAAAGTTCACAACAAGGCGGGTCAAAGTCTGAACACCTGAAAAAGTAAGTGAATGTTTTTGTAGTGGCCTAGTATGAATACTTATGGAGATTCATGGATTTGGTGAAAGAGGACATCCCTCACTTAGTTGGAGTGAGGGAAGAGGACAAAAATGAAGATGTGGTGAACACTGGAGGGAAAAGCTGAAGAAGAAGAAGAAGAAGAAGAAGAACAACAACAACGGTCACAAGCACATTTCTTTTCTAAGCTAGCTTAGCTTAGAAAAATGCTTCTGTTCTTAATAAACAAAACTATTATTTTAAAACTACTTTTTTGTATTTCTTCAGATTCTCTTTTTAAAATAAAAAAAAAAACTGTTTGGTGATCTGACGTGACTAAAAGCAAAAAATAATATAAATCCATAAAGTGTGAATGACTTTTTCGCAGTACCGAATTCTGTGCTGCATCCTCGTTCGACCCGTCGCTTATCTGCTGTCTCTCGGGTTTCGTCGCCTCCACACACCTCGTTTGAGTTTGCTAATTACTTGCACTTAGTTTTGTCCTTTTCTGCATGGCTGCTGTGTAAACAGTCCCCAGCGGTCAGTTGTCCTTTCGCCCGTCCAGCCGGGTGTTTGTTGTGTGCTTTGAATCCCTGAGCCGTCCGACTCCCGCTTTTATTTCCAGAATGTTTTTCCCACCTTTTCTCTCATCGCTCGCGGATGAAAACCAGACGCAGAATACTTCGCAAAACACAAAACTGTGCACCTCTTCATCCTCAGAGACGGAGCTCTGTATGACTCTCTGTGTCTCAAGGACACTTCTTAGAATTTTGTATTATCTCTGAAAAAATGACTCTTTTTGGGGGAGAAACAAACTTTTATAACCTGAAATATACATTTTAATACTGTTTGTTTCTGCCTGGTTTGACAAAAAATAAAAATAAAAAATAGAAAAAGAAAGAAAAATAATGAGCTCAGTCCCTGAAACGTTTGCTGCTCGTCTTCCCAAAGCTGCCAGGATATCTAACAAGAGGACAGTGAAACAACAACAGAAAGAAATCAAGCAGAAATACATCACAGCACATACAGAAAAAAAAGAAAACTCTCTAGATCATGATACTAGCAGTTTAATTTCAAAAAATACATTTTTCTTGTTGGGGGGGATTAATCTATAATTAATCCCTGTTTAAGCCGGAATCCACTTGTGGATCAGTTATTGAGCTGGTTTACGTTTGAACAAACACCAAAGATAGAAATAATCCAGGAGCCCAGTGATGAATGCAAATCACTGTCCGTCATTAATCATCAGTCTTGCGTTACAATATTTCTCTCCATATCACCAGATTCTGTTTTATTCCCCCTCCCTCCAATGCTTAGATAACCAAAGTCACACTGTTAACATTACGTAGGAAATATCTAGCAAATTTGATGCCAAGATAGTCATATTGTTGGACCCGTTAATGGCGAACAAAGTTAAATACATGGGCGTGTTATTTGAGTTAAATGAGGTGAGGAGCTGCTGATGAGAACGCGCCGCAGCCGAGGCTGGGCACAGAGCGTTTCATAATCTGTGCAGGAGACGCTTACTGTAATTTTCCACAGCAAATCCCAACAATGAGTGTGAAACTTAAAGACCCCGGGGAGCCGGAAACAAAAGAGCAGCGACTGTGGAGAGTCCAGAAGCCTTTAAACACATGGATACATGTTTTGTTCCCCCCCCACACACACACAGAGAGAAAAAGTGCTACTTTTTTTTAAAACTCTGCAGCATGAAAAAAGAGGCATGTCACGCAATAAAATTATGGACCAGTATCAAAGGAAGGCATATGTCTGGCTTTAATTCACCGTGCCGAGATAAGAAGTCATGCAGATTTCAGCCACCCTAGAAAAACTGAGGTTTTTTTTAATTTTTAATTTTATTTTACAAAAGTGCGGCGAGTATAAATGTAGGCACTGGTTATCAACAAAAGCCTCTGCAAAAGAAAGAAAAAAAAAATCCATGGTATCATCATAGTCCTCCCTATAAAATCCGGTTGGGCGGATGAGGAATTTGTCCAATCCGAACCAAGCTTTTTGAGTCCCAAACGTAACCCAAAAGTCACAGCAGAAAGTCACAAAAGTTTGCAGACCTTTGAGCCTTTAAAAGTGGATTTTTCCTCATAATTACTGTCAATGAATTACTTGGCACAAATCTTCAATTTGCAAAACTGATAACAGAAAAACACCTTTATGTCAACATGTGCTGCTCTGTCAGCTGCTAAATCCTTCGTTTCCTGTGAGGAAAATGTGTTTTGCCAGTCCTGGAAATCTTTAGAAGCTCTTACGAAATTTAACTGAATCATCTAATGTGTCATTTTGCTTCTCCAATTTGTAATGGAGGCTGTAAGAAAGACAAAACATGTAGCATGCAGTATGCTAAGAACTACAATAATCATTTTCTGTCAAGGTTAGGGTCTATTTTTAACCGTATCTCTCATGTTTATCTAGAGACAGTAACAACCTAGATGGACCAAAAAGAGTCGATAGAAAAACAGCCAATGGCATTTGCGTTTTTTTTTTTATTTTATTTTTTATTTTTTTATAGGCCTGGTCAGTGTGAGGTGAACATCCACCTCTGACTGCAGGTGGTGTACAGACTCAGTCATGAGGACTGGGAGACCTGTGAGTGCTTTCAAAAGAGAAAGAGAATTTGGACCTGAAGAAAGTCCTTGTTACTTTTTCATGCCCTGGCTTGAGGCATACGACACTGAATAAAGTTATTCTTTAGACCAGTAGATGGCGCTGTAAATGAAATCCCTTTGCATTCGTGAACAGGAAGCAGGAGAAAACAGAACAACTCCAGTTTGACTTAAAACTTTTCAACCATTTTTTTTAAGTCTATTGAATATTTTCAAAATTGTTATTCTTACTATTATTTTTTAGTTCAGTTACACAACTTTCACCACTTGTTGTTTGCACATCTTAGAAAACACCTTTTTACATCTTTTACAGCAGTAAAAAAAATAAAAAAAATCATCTCCAGTAGGCAGACAGACAGGCTGCCAGCACTGGGCCTCAGCGACACACTCTACCTGTGTGTTTTAAACTTTAAGCAACCTGGAAAACCTGAAACATCTGCTGAATGTACTATTCATGAGACAGTTGAGCATATTTTATTTACCCCCAAGAATGTGTGGCTCGAAGCTAAAACATTCAGAGCATAATCAGGTAAAACACGACCTGCAGGAAAAACACAGCACTATGCCGCCTTGTAACAGTGGAGAAATCCACCCAAGACCAAAATCATGTTCATTTAGTTAATTAATCAAAACCGAGCAGAAACAACAGAGACACAAATAGCGCAGCAAATCAGTAGAAATCAACACATCAGAGCTTTTCTCCCAAGTTCTGCTTTCAAACAAGGAATGACAGATCAGCCTTGGTTATTAATTACATTCATATTTATAACTGTTTGTGTTAATAACTAGCATGGGGTTTGTCTGACGGCGCGGCAGGGCCACACGGCGCGGCAGCGAGCGCCTTTTGTCGTTATCATTCTGTCCGTGCCACAGAGAGCTCTGAACTTTGTTTGAGCATTATGCAGAATTTGCTTTGTTGGCTGAGCTGAATGTGCGACCGTGAGCCTGTCAGTCACCCAGTAATTGCTCCGCCACTGCCGCGTTCCTCTTCGGATTACCCAAAAGATAGCGGAGCACGTCAGCTGTTAAATTGGGGGGAAACAGTTCCTTGAGCGAGCCAGCAATGCAGACTTTATTAAATTACATGCCGCCGTCTTTGCCGAGGCTTTCACAGCATGTCTGTGTCAGAAGCAAAACGCAACGTAATTCATGCCTCCTGAAGGGTGACTTTGCATGTATTGTGTGAATTAAGAGGATAGCGAGGATTTTTTCTTTTTTATAGCAGAACACATTGTTTCATTTTCCTGAAGGTGTTATAGGGAGCATCTACTTTGAATTATTTATGACATGCTCAAAGACCATTTAGTGTCATTGATGGTCATTTATCACAGCATCGGGAACAATTTCCTTTTAAAGCTGCACTGAGCGTATTTCATAACGACTCTTAAACCTTGGTGTAAAGAATTTTGATTCCATAAACAAAGTAGAATTGACTTCCACGTTTCTTTTTAACTTTATTTTATGTTTATAACTACATAAATTGCGTGGCAACATTGTGACAGTAGCATGCGGGTGAAAACCACTCTGTTCTCTCTTACTGACGTTTTTCTCAGCTCTCTACAGAGTTTGAGTTTGTTTATTCACCACAACAGTAAATTACTTAATTTTAGTTATGTGTTAATTCTAATAATTTAACATTTTTCCCTGAATCTCTCTTATCTCACTGTACAGTTCATATTTCCCCCCCTGAAACACTGCCTCTCCCCCGTTTCATTGCTCGGTTTGCTCTTGCCTTTGTTTTTATGGATTTCTTTTATGTTCCAAGCCTCCAGATAACGACGGCTCTGGCAGACATTTTGTCGGATTTTATGTACACGGTTTGTCTGCTGTGTTGTATTTGGGGGTTTGAATATGCTTTGGCTCGTCAAACTCGATGTTCCTCTGTAATTGTACTTCCAGGGTTTGGCAGAGGCGGAGGAGTTAGGGTGGGCGGGGGTATTCGTCTTGTCAGAGGAGAAGGGGAGGTGGGGGGATAAATAAATAAAATACGGCTCACACTGACGACCGAAATTCTTTTCCACTCAACACAAAATCACTTCTTTGAGCTTTCTAAATGCCGTCACTTCACCCCTTAACTGTCGCCCTCAAAGCACTTCCATGTAAGTCGATGAGGACGCCGACGTCCTCGTGGAAGTTGAGGGGTTTTACGGGGGCAACCTGAGTGAAGTTGCCCCTCCCCTCCAAACACCTTTTTCAAATCAAACAAAATTGGTGTTCAAACATCTGTGCTGCGTTTGTGCTGTTGTGCAGCAAAAGATTTTTGTTTGTGTTGCTATCGTTTTAGAGATATTAATGAAAGTGTACAGGTCAAAAGGTCAACATGCCCTAACCGCCACCCGCCCTCCTCCAAATCAGACGAAATTGGTGTCAAGTGTTTGTGCCGCAAAAAAAAAAAAAACATTAATTTGTGCCGCTATCAGTTTGAAGATAGCAGCACAATAATGTTGCAAGCAAAATTTTTGCTGCGCAAAAGTTTGAGACCAATTTTGTTTGATTTGGGTAACATGGGGTTACATGGACCAGTTGACTTTTCATGACCTCTGGAGAGATTTTTTTTTTCCAGAGCGCCACAAACAAAAAAGACTTGCAGCACAAAAAACCAGCACAAATGTCTGACACCAATTTTGTTTGATTTGAAAAGGTGTTTGGGGGGGAGGGGCAACTTTACTCTGTTGGTTACCTGGAAGTAATTTCTGTATAACTTTGCACTTTGTGTCTTTGTTTTGTTTCGTTTGTTTGTTTTTCCATACAAGGCATAATATATTTGCTCTGCGCGTATCTTCACTGCTGAGCTGAAAAACATAACTCACGTTGAAGGCGAGTTTTAAACGACGCCGGACACTCGACCAATAAAAGTCCAGGTAAGAGAAACGACCAACTAACGTCTAATTTCTCTGCTAAAGAAAAAGACAACATCCGTTACGCCGCAGGCGCCCAAACCTGAGCTCAGGGCCCCGTTCAGACGTCCCACCCTCCCCCCGTTCAGTCGTTCTCCTTACCCTTCACGCCGCCGGGCTGTCACGCTGACACTGACTGATTCGGATCAGTGGGTCCTGAGAATTTGTCTTGACTGCAGACGGTTGGGGAAACGGACCGTTCATCACCTTAATGGAAGAGTATTGATTGCGGAGCAGGAGCATGATACCCTTCTGCAATAGTAATGGACTTCCTGAAATCACTGCTGAAAAGGCACCATGGGGGAGGGATGTCCTGGAAGGAGGGAGACGCTGTTCCCCTGATTGTTGGCACCTTGTTACCTGTTTGAATGTGTGCACACAGGACTCTCCCCGTTTTTGTTTTTTTTGTTTTGTTTTTCAGTCTCTTCTTTGATGGATAAACGTATTAAAAGTTCCCCCGTAACAAATCCCGATTAATCTGCTCGTGTTTCGATGCGACAGACTTTGGCTGCAGAGTAATTACCTCACTCTGCAAAGTTGTGTCTTCACTTCCTGTAAGCTGCAAGGGAAGCTCCCGCATTGCATTTCACTACATTACATAATTACCAATCAGATGCCCGTTTCTGGAGCCGACGCCTCCCGGGACCGCAGCAGAGCCTCGGATAAAGTCACTAATCCAGTACAGGAAGTCGCGGCGCTGCTGAATTTAACACAAGCGCATATAACTGATGCGATATGTTCTGGGCTTCCACCCAGGGGGATGGCGGTGTTTACAGCTTTTCAAAAGTCTGTCTACCTTGTTAAATACGAGGCGTTTGTTTGTCCCAAAATATTAGACTATAATTAATCATTTCAAAAATGTTCTACCTACGGAATGGCATTGATTTGTACAATTTAACCACAAAACAAACCTATTTGTTAGACTGAAATGAATGAATAAAAATACGGAAATTAAGACTTTTCTCCATGGCCGCCTTCAGGTTTGCCCACAGATTTCCTTTATTTTTGTCACATTAACTTTTCAAATCTGAGGAGAATATTTTAAAGCTTTTTTTTATTCCAGTGAAATCATTCTCTCTCTCTATTTTTTTTTTTTTTTTGCACGTGTGCTTGCACTCTGCAGCTTTCTGAGGTCAGATCTGACCGGTTTCTAAAGAAATATTCAAAGTTTGGTTCCATCTGCAGGTGGAGATGCTGCCACCAACACCTTTCGCTGTGGAGCTGGCATTTTTATTTATTTATTTATTTATTTATTTTGCTTTCCTCCACACTTTTCTTTAAGATTTGTGACTCAAACTTCAACTTTTGTTTTACGAGACCCATAAAAAAAATAAAAAAATAAAACTCTCTTGGGGAGATATTAGCCAGGCATCGATGTTTTATTAGCAGTTAAATCATTGAGTGTTTTTCTGTCTCTCTAGTCAAAATAATATCATCAAGATTTCTTTTTTTGTTTGTTTTTTAATGTTTGACAGACTTTTGTTTTCATTTTGGTCATCAATGGGGTTTTTCCTCTTTTTTTTCTGATGAGGAAGTTTCCAGAGGATGTGATTTTAGCCAAGTTGTGGGGAAGTGTTCAATCATTATTACTCACCTTAAACTGAGGCAAATGAGCCCCGCGGTGCTTTCAGAGCACCGTTTCTCAGCCCTGGTCCTCCGGGGGGCCGGCTGCCCTTCCTGTTTCAGATGTCTCTTTGCTCCAGCGCCAACTGACTCAGATGATTGAATTACCTCCCTCAGCATGTCGCCCGAGTGCTGCTGAAGCCTGGCAGCCAGCCGTTCAATTGAGTCAGGTGTGAAGCAGCAGGGAAACGCCTAAAACATGCAGAGAAAGTGGACCTAAGGACGGGGGTTAACACTCACCGCTTTGGGATGTGCTTGGAGGAAAACGGGCAGGAATTAGGACAAAGCATCAGGGCCGGTGTGAATAAAAGACAGCAGAACAGCATGTTTCTACGAAAGAAAAAGTTTCTAAATTAGTTTCACGTTTATGTGAAAAAATCCAATTGCAGGAAGAAACAAAATATTTTTCGTATTATTTAAAGCATAAATTGAAATACTGCATCAAGATATTCTCTGGGGTTGTAACATCGGACGTTTGCGAGGGAAAAACCCTCAAAGATTTACAAAGCTTACAAAGTGAGACATTTGCAGCAAAAAAACCAACAACACCAGATGTTCTCCAAGACTGAAGATGTAAATTTGAAGATAACCGCATCCAGATGATTTATCAGAACGCCGTCGACGGAACCCGGAAGACCCGAGGCGACACAACTCTCACTTTCCAGATGCGAATCTGCTAAATTTAACGCTTAAACCTTACAGGATGTCATTTTTTTTTGTCTCAAATGTCTGACGTAAGTCAGAGCTATTCTAGTTTTAGTGTCATTGAAAATGGCTATTTATAGTCAGGAATATCTACATTTTTCTTGTAAATATGGTAAAATAACCTAGAAATCATTGAGTTTTCTTGGTGGATATTCACGCCTTTGTTCACTTTGGTATTGTTTTTCCTTTTATCTACAATGGGCCTATAACTTTGTCCATTGAATTTGTTCATGACTTAATAAGCAGGGTAATCATATTTTCACGTTGGTCAGATGGGTTCAGATGACGTTTTCCTTTACTAATACAACTAAGGCTTCGTATTTACTTTTGTTATTTGTGTCTATTATTAACATTTGTTTGACATTCTTGAACAAATAAGATGTGGCAAAAGCAAAACAAAAAATCTGTAAGGAGAAAATACTTTTTCGTTTTACTAAGCTGCTGGAAGTTCATTGGGCATATTTCAGGCTCTTATTGTGAAAATCTAAAAGAAAGTTGAGTCTGCCAAAAGATAAAAAAGTCTTGTAAGATCATTTTGGCAGCAATACCTCATGTTGAAAAACCTACACATGCAATCAAATAACTTCAATCTAAACAGACGGCATAAAATCTACATTTTAATATTGTGAACATCGGCTGCAAGCAGCGTGAGTGAAAAGATCTGATGTGGTAGACAGGAAAATATCTACAAAAATATTAAACACCAAATTGGTGATCCATAGGGACAAAAAAAATAATAAAAAAAACATCCCAGCTGTTTTTTCAACGCCTTCCTCTTGGAAAGTTTATTTGTTGAATAATCAAAATCTGACCCAGTTTTTTCTTTAGCAGTAACAACAGTACAGTTTCACTGGTAATTAAATTTCAGACTGGTAAACACTGAGCAGCACATTGCAATAGTTATTTTAGTTTAATTAAACTAAACTGGTGGACCTGCACAGTGAGCAAATACATTATTAAACATGACATGAATCTGTTACAGGAAGACATTCAAGGCAAGGCTTTAGACAGAAACGATTTAAGGTTGTAGAAAAAACAGTGAATCAGCCGCTGGTAACATAGCGAAACTTAGAAAACTCAACAATAAACTGAAGACAAAATAACCAGCTGTCAGAGTCGGGCTTGGTTTTAAAAGTGAAATTTCCCCACTCTGATCGTGTTTCAGCTTAACCTTCGATTTCTCACTGGTGTTTTCAGCAGAGATTTAAAAAAAAGAGTTTGTCATCGAATAAAAAAAAAAAAACCTACTCAAAGCTACTAAATCTCAGGCTGTGATGGGAACGGCACCACGTTACACTGGAAAACTAACTTGCTCTGCTGAGACGTCTTCTTGTGTTTTCATGCCACCCGGGGTTCGTGGCAGAATGAACAGGAAGTTCGACCCGGTCCTGTTACCGTGACGTCGCTGCGACAGAAGCAGCAGGTGGCCTACAGTACGCACTCATCCACTCATTCACTCATTCACTCATCCGCTCATCCACTCATGCACTCATTCACTCAAAAAGACACGACAGCACAAGAGAGGATGTGCTCCCTAGAAAGGTTGATCACTTTAACAAAAACACAGACATGCAGTGCTGGTCATGAAGCAACTGTTCAAATGAACAAACCTTTATTACAGGAACTGGATGGTTTATGAACATCTAACTTTTCCCTCCTGTACATTTGACTTGTGGGGGAAAAAATCCATTGTAATCAATGGATTTTAACAAAATCACTCATAGCGCCCGTAACGTTCCCTTCAAAATAAATGTACTATATTTATTATTACTAATAATAATAAATGTACTATTATTATTATTATTATTATTATTATTATTATCTTTTTTTTTTCAAATTTATACATCTGGTATTTCAAATAGTTTTTGATCTCATGCATTCTAACAAGGGTCCCACAGTATCACAGATCCTCTACCATGCTTACAGTGGGCATAAAATGCACAATTATAATATAATATAATATAATATAATATAATATAATATAATATAATATAATATAAAAGCTT
>NW_006799990.1:380151-441031 GCF_000485575.1 Poecilia formosa | reverse complement strand
ATATAATATAATATAATATAATATAATATAATATAATATAATATAATATAATATAAAAGCTTTGGCTCTTCTAAAAAAAAGAGAGAGCGAGAGAAAAAATCTGCTCCTGTAAACTTATTTATTCAGAATCAGATGTTTGAAAGCCTGTCGTACAGAGACAGGAAGTGGCTGATTTAAATAAGCCACCCTATATGTGACACCCGGCATTGTTTACTAGACACGAAGCTTACATCCTCTGAAATATTTGATGGAAAGAAGCCTTTTCTTCACAGAGCAGTGTAATCCCCTTATCCTGTGATGCTACATGTCAGAATCAGTGACAGCTTGTCAAGGTGTGGGGACCGATCCACAGAGCGCCGGACGACAGCAACATCCCCAGTGTGTGTGTGTGTGTGTGTGTGTGTGTATTTGTGTTTGTGCAATTGCTGCTACAGAGCCTAATAACATAAGTCTCCAGTAGCTTGTGTTCGAATGCATTTGACAATCCCCCCGGTGATTAGTGGAACAAATGTCCGCCTGTCGCATTACAGCTGTTGTTTTCTCGGCCATTTGTGCAGCTTTCATGTCCTGCATGCTTTTTATTGGGAGATCATCTCATTACATGGTCTGAATGTGTGGGTGTGCACTGGGTTTGTCTTTTTTTTTGTTGTTTTTTGTTTTTGCATTGAATCACTATTATCTTCCCAACTATTTGCTTCTGCATGTTATTGATTTTAAGCCACCAGAGCCCGTGGTGATTTCCTCACCTGGCCACGTTTACATTCATATGGAAATTATTCTCCTTTATATTGCTATAAAATATGTAAATGGTTATTGTCAGTTTTCCTGTTTCCATCTGACTGACCGACTGTGAATCGTATTGTCCCGTTTCATCTTCTGCCCGCTTGAAAGTCACTCATACTTGTCAGTTTTAGTAACAAAGAGATGAATGAATCAATTACGATTAGATTTCTCATGATGACAAAGAGCCTGTGTCAACTTCTGCATCGAGCTTTTTCTCCTTCTCCTTTTTCTTCTTTTCTTCCTTGGCCCCCCCAAACACACTCGCGAGAGAAAAGAAAGAAAAATCTCCTTCCCACATGAGGTTTCTGGACTGCAAAGAAAGCAAATGGAAAACAAAGGCACTGTTTGAAGATCAGAGGTGGAAAACGCTCAATAGTAAGAGCGTTTTAGAATAGACCTAATGTGCAGCAGGTTTTTTTTTCTTTCTTTCTTTCACTATTAGGAGATGTTTTCATTTACAAGCCAAGTTGAGAGAAGGAGAGAGAGAGTGTAAGAAAGACGACTCGTAATTACAGCAAATTCCAACGGGAGTATCTGAAAAAGGATGAAGGGTTTTTATTTAAATAATCTCACAAATGACTCTGACATAGGTAGTACACACACACATACACACACACCTATATCTATCTGGAAACAGACCACACATCCTCAGTCCTTCACTGTTGGCTTCAGAGAACCTCCAGTGTAACTGGGACGAGTTCAATCGCACTTCAGCCTGAACTTGGTCAGAAATGAAAACGTGCGTAGAGGAGTCATTTTTCTGCTTTAAATTAGCAACAGCGGCCTTATGAACCGAACAGACTGTCTCTGAGGGATGATTTTAGGGCTGGTTAACACCGTTCGCGTCCACGATGCACGAAAATTGCCCAAACGTTGTTGTTCAACCCGTTTTGTTTCTCTGAATAAAGAAATAAATAATTGTTTGGTTTTTTTTTAAAACAGACGAGTTATGAGCAGCGGGTTGTGGGAAAAGCCATAGCGCTCTTCCAGGGGTTTGAGTGCGATATTAATTATCCTGATGTGAGTCGAAGTAAGCTCACACTGGGCCAGAGGGGCTGGGAGGAGATCATTAAAATCAGAGCTCAAAACGTGCACGACACACACACACACACACACACACACACACACACACACACACTATATGACGTGAACCGATGTGTCTGCTCTCGCGGGTAGCTATGCTTCGACATAAAGTCAAACACACACACACACACACACACACATGGGCCGGGTGTGCGGACAGCTGTTAATCAAGCTAAGATAAATGTGGGTCAGTGTGGTTTTAACTACAGTGTTGTCGGCTCGGTGTGTTGGAACCATCATCAAAGGGAACAGGCCCGCGGGGAGCAGAGTGCCAGCAACTTATGTGTTTCCAAACCGGGATTTTTTTTTTTTTTGTATGCCAGGTGAACCACAGCAGTGATGAAGGAGGAGACACATGAAAGACTTGTTAGGACCTGCTAAAAAAATTGATACAAAAACAGTCTCCTATTGAGCGATGAAGGTACGGAGGCTAACGTTAGCACGTTAGCACAAAGCGGTCGGCTGAGGCCTTCGAAAGGATTTTATCAATATTTTGAGAGGAATACACTATGCGCAAATTTTTAAAGGGGCGGTAGCATGTGTTTTCCAACCACTTAGTGCTATTTTATAGCACAATCAAGTAACTATGTTACGTTCGGTTGTTCTAAAAAAAATGCTGTGTGTATCAAACATGATGGAATTTAAGATGGACTTTGTAATTTGACGCCTTGAAATTGGACCGCTGTCTCTTTAAGAAGCTCCTGCTCCTCCCGACATGCTGTCTTCAGCGAGTCAAAGCAAAAATGTGTCTCATTTTGCCATTTGCAACCATTTTTAGTAACGACAAACTACATCTTGAGAGCATAGGTGCCTACATATGTGTTGTGCGTTGACGTCAATAAGGATTCCTCAAACATGCATGAAGGAATCAAATCAACACTCCAACTATGTGGGTTTTTTTTACAAGGGAATAACATTGTAACAAGGTATTAAGCTCAATGATGTTGATTTTGCATAATTGAAGAATCTATATTCAGCGTAAACAATCCCAGTCTGGATTTGCTTCGGCCACATGGAGGTTTTTCATACCCATCTGACGCGCCGGCGCTTCTTAGCTTTAACAAATCCATTACATTTCCATTCGTCCTAAACTGTGTTTCAAAGAACTTATTTTCATGTAACAGTTACCGCGATCAGATTTGATTAGTTTGCTGATTATAGCCGAATCTCCCAGACATCTGATTCTGAAATGAGCTTTTCCTTCTTCACCGGCGGAGGACGGGCCGGGCCTAGGAGGCATGCTGAGGAGCCCCGTGATCCAGGAGGCGGGACGTGTCAGAGTGGCTCTTTCACATTGATCGAATTCGGTTGAGTCGGCTTATCAGTATGCCTCCTCGTCCCTCCCTTTGGAGGTTTGCCAAGCGAGTCCCACTGAGAGGAGGCAGAGGGGCAGAGCCCAGCGGAGGGACTGGTTAGCCTTGGGAAGAAGGGAATGCCTGGCTCTGTTGTCAGATCTCTCAGACAAGCAGAAGATGATGAATGAATGAGTAAATGAACGAACGACTGATCCGACGCGGTCCGTGATGATTGTAAACTGTCAAAAAAGAAAGACTTTTCGTCTAGGAAGTTTCAAATGACTTGTATGGCTCCTATCCTGACTGCCACTGCTTATGGAAGCATTATTTATAAGTTGACCCAGTCAACAAAGCAGAGCAACCCAAGAAATACCTCTTTTTTTTATTCAAATACGTACAAAGATGCAAAAATGCTGAAACACTGAGTTCCATCCAAATGAGACTAAACACCAATACCAACTAGAAGACGATTAGTCTCAGTCTGGATTGTTACTTCTCTTTGTTTTGCCTCTGCAGTGCAGCGTTTTCTGTTAGCTTACTGCGTTGTGTTTTTCTCATGTAAAGCACTTTGACTTGCGTTGTTGCTGAAATGCGCCATAGAAACAAACTTGACTTGATTTGATAATTAGGCGTCGAGCTCTGCACTCTCCATAATAGCAGCTTTGTTGAGGCTCGGTTTGATGCAGGAGACAAAAACCTCGCAGTACAAACGCACAGCGCAGTTTGGTGTTTAGCTACATTTCTCCACAGGGATTCTCGTAATTAGATCAGACGCACGTTTTAAAAATGAAGAGCAGAGGGCAGATAAGCTGAATCGATTCATTTTGTGTGAGGTTCACCAACTCAGTGAGTGGAAGAAAAAAAAAATCTAGTTATGTCAGCTAATCCACTACTGATGTATTGCTGACAAGTACATTCATTTTTTTTTTAATTTATTTTCTTTTTGTTGGTATAACCGGCAAAATCAATTTCTCATTTTGCCTAAGACAAGATTGCAAGTGGCAGTTTGGAGAAGAGAGCCGAAGGAACAAAAAATAAGAATATGACATTTTCACCACTTTGTCAACGCTCTCAAAGTCGCTCTTTTTGTCCCTTTTCTTTTGATCGTTTTAAATGCACTAATTGTCTTTTAGACGTCTGCGATCTCTGTAAACCTCTTGATGTGCGCTGCTGGATGGGGTCGATCTTGAGCTCACCGGGGTCTCAACCTGGTTTAATGAGGGAGGGAAAGACAGGCCGTGTCGTCTGAACTGATGGAGTGACCTGAATTAGCCAAATTAAATTAGCCGTCTTCAAAGCCTCCGAACCTTTATTGGCAAATTTCGATGTCGCCGCTCAGGATATGAGAGGACGGCTCTCGTATAGTTCATGTCATCGTTTGTTTGTGCCAACAGGACGATTAATAGTGAAACAAACGTTGAACGCTGAGAAAGAAATGCTGGCTGACATGTAGGCAGAGCCCACTGTGGTTTCTATTGTTTATGTAAGATTTAATCTGAAATTGTACAACTCAGGATGTCTTAAGCATGAGTTTATAAACCACTGAAACTGCTGCCTATTTCTTACGTTTACCTCTCCGATTGGTAAATGATTCTACAATTTAACTTTAAATTGTAGAAAGGAGAAAGTAGTTGGATAAAGTGCTCAGTGACGGCTGCCATGGAGTTCCACAGGGTTCAGTACTTAGAATGCTTTTTTATTTTGATTACACTAGATAAATTATTCCACAACATAAGATAAATTCACATTGTTATTCTGTTGATACTCAGACTTACCACACAATTAAAACCAGATGTTTATGTAGAGCAAAATTTCACCTCCGTTTCTTTTCCCCGTCGTGTGACGTACCGTAGGGTTTGTTGTTGAAATGTGCAAATAAACTTCACTTATCAATTGATTGATCTGACTTAAAAGAGAAAATGTGTTGCCTCGTTTGACGTCAGTGGGAATTATTTCTTTGTTTTTTTTAGTTTTGTTTTTTTTAGTTTGTACAGTGCTTTCTGTACTTATTGATGAAACTACATGGGTCACATTGGACTATAAGCATGTCTGGATTCTTAGTTTGTACTTTCGTTTTAGGTTTTGCCACCTTTTCAACAACTGTGCCATGGTGACAAAATGCTTCTCTTTTTTTTCGAGTAGGCTTCAAAGTTTTCGTTTTCACTGAACTTAGTCATGCAGTAAATTAGAACGTATACGTTCCCCGCGAGTCTCGCTCGTCAGACAAAAAGAACCTTTTAGAGAATAACAACTTTTATAAAACACACTTTTCATTAGGCCCACGTTTGAATTTTTTAAAATGTCATATTTTCTGAAAATCAACGTAATCTCAGAGGGTGACATGCGTAATTAATCTATATGATGCATCTTGGTGATAAACTTCCTAAAATAAATGGACTTCTAAATAATATTCTAACTTATTGAATGGGTTCTGCGCATAAAAGGGTTATTTTGAGCCATCCCTCAGGCATGAGGACCACTTTTCCTCAGTCTGCTGTCTTTACTGCTGCCGGCTGCCGCCTATGTGTGCATTCGCAGTTATTGCTACCATTAATTTTGTGACCCTCTCTTTGTTTTTCCTCCTCATATGAAGTACTATCAACTCCCCAGCTGACGGAGAAAGATCGCTCCATTCCTGAGCGTGTTCTGTCATCTAGTTGTTCTCCCCCATTGTGCGTGATCAGAGCTGAATAGGAACCAAAGTGAATATTTGATGCAATTAAATAAACTAATTTCCCTTTTTCCATTTTTGTTTTTTTTGTTTTTTAGTATTTATTGTTTTGTAATTTGCTGAGTAAATTTACCAGACTGAATGTAACTCGGTTTAAATCTGGATTGAATAGCGATGGGGTTGGAATGAAATCACATTGACCGCTTTAGTTCTGTACCATCCTGACTGATCACTGTAAACTGAATCAATGAACTGAATCTGATGAAATGTGTCATGAAGGGAGAGACTGTTATAACATGCATTTTCTACCAAAATGACACGTCGAACAAATAAAAAAAACACACGAAATGTTAAACATTTATTCTGTTTTTGTTTTGTCTTTTCATCAGGCAGCATTCCAGGTATCCATTAGAAAGGTTGCATAAAGTCCCTCAATAGCGTCACGTCCCACAATATGAATGCTAACAAGCTCATTAGTGGGCTGCATTGTGACTGGAGTCTGATTTGGACCGTATGTAGCGGAGCGGTCAGAAAAACTGCCACATGTAACTTATTTTGTGCAACATGGATGGAAGCCGTATTCCAAACAAATGAGCATTAGCTTGAACTACGATTAAATTAGCATGTTTTTGTTTTTTTTCCCCCTGCCCTTAAGTGACCTTAGCTGTTTGTATAACGTTTCACTTTTAAAAAAAAGAAGAAAAAAAAAGCTAATTAAAATGCGAAGCGTTTTGGACGGGTTAAGTTGTTAGTGCAGCTCGAGGCAAATGGATGGACGCAGTTTAAGCTTATTTTGAAATATTATGTTTATGATTCTCCCTCACTGGGAGCTATTAAATTCAACCACAATTACATGTTTGTTTGTATTTTTTCCCCTGGGTTAAGACAATATGTCCTATAAGCAGAGAGGATGATGAATCACTGGTGCCCACGTAAAGGTGTTTGGGTTCATCTGGTCAGTGCGGTTATGTAAGTCAGCCATTGTGCCGCAACATTTCTGTATAACATCAGATACGAAGTGTCTGACTTTAAAAACAAGAGCATATGAAACAGACAATTCAAACATATTCAGTAATGGTGTAAATGAACGAGACGTCTGTATGTCCAAGGCCTTCCTTCCAAAGTGGATTGTAAAAGCATCGGTTAACTCTTTAGTTAATCTTTTCTCATTTTGTCAGATTTTCACTGTAAATTAGATGTTTGTTTATTTTTTTCTTAATTCATTGTGATAGGATAGAAAAAATGCTTGAACAACTAAAATTTTGAAACTTGTGAATTGAGCTCTCGAGCCGACCTGACGTCCCACCGCGGACTCTCATTTTGATTTACACCTGTACTTTGACAGGCCCATTCAAACCAACACATTTGATCTAAAGCGTTTTTTTCCGTTGTGTGTTTTAATGTCGCCGTACTGCTGCATCTCCTCCCTGGTCTCTCAGGTAATCCGCAGCCTCTCTCTTCTTGGATTCTCTCACATTTCTTCTTCCCGTCAATCAGGGTCGAGAAAAAAAAAAAACCCCTACCACAGCATGACGCTTCCACAGCCGTGTTTCACTGGGAAGATGCTCCATGCGTGTGCATTTCGTATACCATTTCTGCCTGCAGGCCAAAAATATTCTACGAACCCTTGCATAGGTTGTGGTAAACTGCAAATAGGACTACTTCAACAGTGGATTTATGCTGCCGCTCTTCCATGAACACCAGATTTATGATGGGAGGACAACATGAACAGATTGTTCCACCTGAGCACCAGAGCTCTGCAGCTCCCCGTTTGGCTGCTTCTCTAGTTAATCCTCTCTGAGAGAAGGCAGATTAGCTTGATTTTTTCTTTTCTTTTCACTGATCATCCGTCCTACATCATCCTGTCACCACACAGTGACAGCTTTAACAAACATGTAAAACAATACAGTTTATAAAAGTCACACGCTGCAGCTTTAAGTGGATCTGTTGTTCCTGAAAACCCACTGAAAACCATCCAGCATGTCACTTCCTTCCCTCCAACCGTGCACTACTTTGCACCACTTTAAAATCAAATAAAACACATTTACGCTTATGCCTGAAACGTGATTTATTGTTAGAGGGGGGAGGGGAAATAAGCATTTTTCTAAAAAAAAAAAAAAAAGTCTGTTCACTTTTGGTTTTCCTGCGGGTTATTTAAAGGTCGCCGTTCAACTTGAGTTCCCTTGTCCTTGGGCTGACAGGAACGGGACTTTTCACACCAGTTCTGCTGCAGGTCTTTTTTCTTCTTTCCTTCTCGTTGCTGTACAGCCAGAAATATACTCAGAGTGTGTGTAGCGTCAGAGGGTGGATCAATTTTTTATTTTTATTTTTTACCAGGACGCTCCTTGATGACAGACTGAGGTGGGGAGGCTACGCTGTCCGAGGTGCTGAAATCATTCGACTGTTTTCTTTTTTTTTTTTTAGGCCGGAGCAGCGAAGCGCTGCAAAGGCCTATTGTAATCGTACCGTTTCTTCTTCTTTTTATTATGCTTCCGTCAAATGAATTAGCTTTTGGGGGCCTTTATCATATTCAAAAACTCACCAAATTTGGCAG
Source organism: Poecilia formosa (assembly GCF_000485575.1). Lineage (NCBI taxonomy): Eukaryota > Metazoa > Chordata > Actinopteri > Cyprinodontiformes > Poeciliidae > Poecilia > Poecilia formosa. The sequence continues at coordinate 432,645 of NW_006799990.1, read as the reverse complement.
AGTTGGTGTCAAGTCTGCATGAAAATTATGTATCTTAAGGTCATCGCAAAAATCGCAACAGGAACGGCTCAACAGCGCCACCTGGCAACTTTCAAAATACGGTCAAACCTCCGACCAATCAGACAACACTTTGCACAGAGCTCTGTTGAAATAGTTTGAGCCACGTCTGGTGTCGAGTTCAGCAGACACATGCCTTTCTGCTGACAAAATGAAGCAGTTTTTGTCATGAAATTGTCTCAATAAGCAAGGCACACTCAACAATGAGAACCTTGACGTTCTGGCTCTGATGAACCGAAATAAACTCAAATATTTAATTTTGTCTAACAGAAATCAAGTAATTAAATCAAATTAAGTACTTTGACTCCCCCCCAGCCAGCATGCCTAGGTGGGCCCCATGTGGGGAAAAGGAGGGCAGACCCTAAATGGACAAACCCATGTGGGCCACCACCATATAGGGCCCAAGTAGGGCCCATGTGGGATGTGGCCCTACATGGGCAAACCTATGTGGGGCCATCGTGGAACCCGCGGACAAACCCATATGGGACCCATATGATCTGCCCTCCTTTTCCCCACATGGGGCCCACCTAGGGATGCTGGCAGGGCCTGGGTTATTCCATCAGCTATATCTCCTCTCTGCGTCAGTCGATCTCCACCAGATTTTTTGGCGCGTCGTCAGATCGCGCTGACGAACGCATCGGTGCACGTCGCCTGGTGGACGGCTGCGGGAACTGCGGTCACCAGGAGGCCGGAGCGGCGCTGAGCTGCGAGGGCCGGTCGAGGCTGCTTGCAGCTTTAGTTTTGTTTTCTCTAGAAAGTGGCTTTTGTTCCTCCAGCCGCGAATACACACACTTTAAATTATCTGTAACAATGAATTTCACGCACAGACGAGGCAGCACAATTAAAGTTAACAAATGTTAACACCCCTTTATTTTCGGTTTTAATCAAGCTCAGAGATAAAGAGATGAAGGAGGGAGAGAGAGAGAGAGGTAGAGAGAGAGAAAAGGGGGCGGGAGCCCATTCAAGCACGGATAATTAGAAGAGCGGGTCACTATTGGTGGAGAGCATCCGGTGGAGGAAGGAAAAAAAAAAAGGAATCAAAAGCCGCATAACAATATCAGAGTCTGAGTGGAGCATCATCGGCGCTGACGTTCCAGTTTTATCCCCTCAGTGCCGCTTCCAGCAGCCGGGCTGTAAGCCGCTGTTCAGACAGACAGACAGGCAGACAGGCAGCAGCGGAGGAGCGGCGGCGGAGAGGCTCTCCTTGGTGATCTCAAGTGGGGACGCAGCAGCTTTCCCCCCACCCCCACTTTCTTTTTTAATCTCTCAGCGGATTTTTTTTATTTATTTTTTTTTTATCTCTCTCTGTCTCCCTCTTTTCAAGTCGTTGGAGCAAGTAGGGACTCTGCTGCGGAGCTCGAGTAAACGGTAGGTAGGTGTCTCTTGAATTGTGGGTAAAAAAAAAAAAACGGAGAAGGAAGCGTGCTCTTGAGGTACTAACACGGAGGGAGTTTTTTTTTTTTCATTATTATTATTATTTATTTATTTTAAAACATCGCGACCCTAGCTGACGTCTGATAGGTTTAATCCCTCGATGCCTCCCGGTTGGTGGGAAACTGTCTGCGAGGAAACAAAAACACAAACAAAAACAAAAACAGGCGAGTTGTTCGCGTGACAGCGATAACCGCGTGATTGACGCGACCGAAGTGAGATGACGTTTTTATTATTAATATCATTGTTATTATAATTTGGATAAGAGTCAGAACTGAACTGTTTGACCTCCTTTGTATGCTAACTTGTGATCGCACATAGTGATAATGTGTAGTTGCTGGAAATAATGGATGAATGAATGTGAAAGTTATTAACAAGACCAAACCTATGGTGATGCTGCTAAAAATCAAGTTGATGTTGAGACCTGCTAATGTTTATTAATCAGTTGATCTTTTCTTGTATTAGTATGAAAATGTAAATATATGTATGTATGGAAAGCGACATTAGGAAATCGTTATTTGTTTCAAAATTATTGGTAATGATACAATACCAACAGAGAACAGAGTCACAGGTTCTCTACCGCCCCTAAGAATGGACATTTGGAGCTTTATATATATATATAAAACATCCTTCATTTTTTTAGTGTTTTTTTGGAAAAAACCAGCTCAATTTGGCAAATTCTGTAGATCAATAAATTAATCAAGTATATTTGTACAGTAAATTTCAGCAACGTCGTTCAAAGTGCTTTACATCATAAAACCCCCACAAAAATACAAAGTCATCAACAGTTGAAACATTATGTAACTACTGGTATCTCTAACACCTCCTTCAAAATAAACAGAACCAAAGTATTTATTTATTCCTGCTTTACTTTTTGGAGTTCGGGGCTTTTAAAGGAACTTTTAAGTAAAAATCCATAACTTTTTGTTTCCCTGAAGGTATAAATGTGATATGACAGCGAGGCCCATTTTCCTCTGGAATAGGGGCCATATATATCGTGCCACCACGCATAGTGAGTGGGAAGGTGAGGAAGGTAAAACAATCTATTAAGCTCCCCGTGACAGAACCGCACCAAAACTGACGAGTGTTGGGGTCGCAGAGTCTCCACAGCAGCCATTAAATATATGGAGAGTGGTTGTCTTTGCCTTCCTGTCCCACCTGAAAATGCAACAGCCACTTATCTTTACCAACTGGAACTTTCTGTGCTTTGGTGAAGGGAGATGAAGACTGAACTTTTAGGGAGATCTGACGTGAAACGAAATATGGGTACGTCTTAAAGGAACGTAGCTCCAGCATGGAAGAGGACCTGTGATGTTGTGGGCCTGTTTCTCGTCTTAAAACGCGAGGAGGATTTTAAATTAAAATGTGGTGGAATCTACCGCTGAAACTGAAAATATGACCGAACCAAACTTCTGCAGGCCTAACGGGTCCATCTCTCCATAGAAGTTCATAAAAGACCGACTGAAGATCATTGGGCGAATAAAAACGTACGAAAATTCACCCATGGTCCTCATCACCCATAGACTTCGCTCTTACAGAAAACCTTTACGGTAAGCTGAGGAGGGAAGATCCATCTGTGTGAAAAATACTACAATAGAAGATTTAATTATTGTCCAACTGGGGGTAAAAAAGGGGATTCCATTGAGCTGTTGCACCAGTCATCATGTTACAAACATTATCTTCTTAATGTAAGTTTGTTTGATGCTCCAATTAAAAAGTTTTCAGTTTTCTCAAACGTCTTTGCATCAAATGGCGATATTTTTTACAACAGCTGAGAAGACTTCCCAAAATTGTGCCAATATATTTATGGGTGTTTCTTCCCCTGTTACACATTTCTCTTAGAAATATGTATGATTTTTAAGTGAATGTTACATTGGTAGATGGGGGTCGCCGGGCAACAAGGAGACACAATGAGCTTTGAAGAACACCTTCTCCTACTGAGGGCATCTAATTGTTTTTGTAAGCAGATCAAATTAGCCTCTCGCACGATACAAAAGTTACACAAAAGGTATCTTCTGTTAGTTTGTATTCAGGTCCTCACACTCTCTCTGACCATCACTGATTCTGGCTTATTGCAGCAGGGCTGTTGTCTACAGCAGCGTTTGGTCCGGTGAAGTTATTGAAGCCAACACCTTGACAACTGGGGTAATCTCCTGTTCCGTCTGTCAGGATTTGCTGTCAGGCGCGCTGTGCTTTGCTTTGCTTTGCTTTGCTTTGCTTTTGCGTGACTCTTATTACTGTAAAAGTCCGGTGAGTGGTTGGTTGGAAAGGGTCGGGATGAGTCGGAAGTTAACGTTTGATCTTACGGTCGTGCCGCAGACGCAAGTCAAGTCCGGCAGATCTCAAAACATGCTCCGCCGACTGCGACGTGAAAAGTGACGCTGCTGTCATTGACTGAAGGATCCTTAAGTCGCTCTCAGCTGAGCGCAGCACACTCTCCATAGGAGTCTGGCAGAAACATTGCAGCGACGCCATGGGAATTGCCAGGAGCGATATGCTGTGATTAGGTTAGCAGTTGCTTACTGTTAAATATTACATGTCCCCCACAGGGAGGACGGCTACGCATCCTCATCGCCGAGCCTCAGAATCGGGTGTTTCTTTCCCCTACCTTGATGTCGGAGTTGTAAATGCACAGCTCTGCGGTCAATTACTATTCTGCACGGGGGGAAGCTGTGTGGAGCCAAGCAGCGGGCCACTAGATAGAACCTCGTTTGTTTAACTCTAAGGTTTGTGGGGTTGGGGGTTGTGTAGGATCTGTCTTGCACTGATGGATCTGTATGGACAAGTTGACTCCTTGGGCCTGCGGAGATTTTAAATTTTTCATCGGCTTCCGTCTGCCAGACAATGATAACTGAAATCTCTCCACGGGCCGTAATTGTATTGTCGTCTCGGTTCCGGTCCCGACCGTGGGCGGACGATTGTAAATACAAGCTGAAATGAGAGATGTATGAAAAAAAAACACAGACAAACAAAACAAGTTGACCAAGAAAAAAATATTTTTTTTCACAGCTTCATCATCCTCTGTCTGTATGTGTGGCTGTATAGATAACCCCAATATAGGCTCAGTGCCTTGGCATAATTTGACATCCATATGACATCCATCACTTGGAGTCGGCCGAGGCTGCCACTTCCATGGCAACAATGAAACATAATTTCTGAGGATTCATTGACTCTTGCAGACACCATTACACAGCCAATATTGCAGAAATGCAATACAGTGGGTTTGATAAGTAATCATTATAGAGGCAATATTCCAATTTCGTTTTTTTTTTATTTTTTTGGTTTGGGACACACGTTTTATCTTTCACTTTTACTGATGTTTCATCTCAACTGCCTTAAAGGAAAAAAAGGAAATAAGCAATTTTCTCATTTACTCCAGATTCATCCATCTGGAACATAGGGGAGAGAGAAAAAGTTTAATATAAACAGAGCAGAGTGGAAGACATTTCCACAAATATCCAAATGGAAGAAATGGTGGATCTGAGTGGAAGAGGAACGTGGCTGCTGTTTCTGCATCCATCTTCCAACTTGTCGGATCTCGTTCGTCCCTTCGCGTGTGAAATCCCTGGCTTTTCAGTGGGCAGCCGGTCGCACGTGATCGCTGTATGCAAATGGATCAGTGACTTACAGAAGTGGAAGGAGGAGAGGGCTGCGAAAATGGGGCAAAAAAAAAAAAGATTCAAACAAAACCGCCTCCTCGTTTTTTGATCACAGACAGTCCAGTAACCGAGAAACTTTTAAGAGCCCTCTCTGATGGGTTTGCATCCGCTCGGATCAACTCCTCCGGCCAGCGGCCGGTTGAGTCCCGGAGGACGTCTGTGTTTGAACGGAAGTGACACAACAGATCACGAGGAAACGCTAAAAACAGCCGACGCTGACAGATGTGCCCTCTGGAAAAAGGGAGAGGAACAGGAAATCGTGGACAGGCGCTGCCAAAAAACATTTATTACTACGCTGAACGGTGGCTTCCAGAAGCACTCGCTACCCTTGAAAAAAATCTCACGTTTTATCATGTTACAACAACAAACTTCAATTGATTTTTATGGGATTTAATCTGATAAGCCAGTATTAAGTGGTATATAGCTACAAAATGAGGAGGGAAAGCATATGCGGTTTTCAAATTTGCTACAACATACAATCTGGACATTGTGTCATGTCCAGATTGTATGTCCATTCAGCTCCCGGCAAACTGACAAAAAGTTGCATGAGAGGAGCTGCATAGATCCAAAACTCATGTGGGAGAGGTTCAACCATTGGCAACTCTTTCACCGTAAAAGGCCTACGTTTCAAATCTCCGCCTGGATATTTTTGCTTTTAATTGTACACAGTTCTTTAAATGTCTTGTGAGTAAATATATTTGCCCATATATCCATAACAATTGTAACTTTCAATGTCTAGCAAGTTATTTTTGCAATTTACCCTCCATTAAAAGAGTGCCCCTCCGATGAATTTTGCTGAATTTGGCGGGGCTGAAATTACCGTAATAACCCGATATTGGCTGGAAAGCACAATGTCTCCCCCCTTTAAGAAACCGTTGGAATTTTTTGCAGATCGCGCAAAATGTGGCGGAATTACGGTACTGCAGATTTGGCTCCGTTTGATCTGGAAGGGTTAATGAAAGAAAGTGTCAAGAAGTTCACTTTGACACAAGCCACTTAAAGGACACAGCAAACAGGTGGAAGAAGGCACTACGGCAGGGGTGGGCAATCCTGGTCCTCGAGGGCCGGCGTCCTGCAACTCTTAGACGTCTCCCTGGTCCAACACACTTGAATCCAACAGCTGAATCACCTCCTAAGTGCAGTCAAGTTCTCCAGAGTCCTGCTAACGACCTCATTATTTGACTCAGGTGTGTTGAAGTTGAGACACATCCAAAAGTTGCAGGACGCCGGCCCTCGAGGCCTGGAGTTGTCCACCCCTGCACTACGGTCAGATGAGACTAAAGTTGAACTTTGTTTTTATTGTACATGCAAAACACTATCTGGCAGAACACAGCATCCCCATGGTGAAACATGGTGGTGGCAACATCATGATGTGGGAATGCTTTTCTCCAGCAGAGGCAAAGGAATCTGGTCAGAGTCGATGAGAAGATGGATGGAGCTAAATATTAAACAATCTTGTAAGAAAAGAGGCTGCAAATTATTAAAGATTCCAACATGTAAATGTGTCTTTATGCTAACCACATTTTCTATTCTTTTAGATTTCTCAGCCAAAAATAAGGAAATTTGCTCATATGGCACCGTTCGTACACACTTTGCAGAAACTGAGGAAGAAACAACTACATTAGGACAAGAAATACAAAAATATTGGAAAGTTTCAAATAAGAAATAAAGAATAAAATGCATATTTAAGGGCTCTAAATAGTTAAGACCTGACAGACAACTCTGAAATGCATTTAGACTTGGGACCATTAGAGTTTTATTCTAAAATATATATTTTTTAGAAAGCAGCTGTCCAATGATTTAGAAGCTGGCGCAATATATTGGAGCTCTGGCAGCAACATTTGGAAAAAGCTTTAGCTGCCTGATTGAATTTATACAGAGACCAATAAAGACACCATTAATATTACTTGATCTACTGTAAAATTAAAAAAATTAAAAAAAAAGCGTGCGCTAGCTTTTCAGTGTGCTGGTTTTACAGGAAACCCCTAATTCTTGCAACAATTTTAAAGTACCATTAGGCTGTGTGGTCGTTCACGTCTACAGCCAAGTCTCTGGTATATTCCAGAGTCTTTAGTCACATTGAGACTAATATGTAAGCTAAAATTCGTTGGTCATGTGGTGCCAGATATGTAAAGTATCCCACATGTGATCTATGTTCAACCAGATTTCGAATTGCCAGATTATACAAAGTGCTCCTGATCAGTCAAGTTAGTTTTGAACCATTTTAGCACAGTAACAGAACTATTTTCACCCATTTCCTAGATTATTTACCTGACTATCAGTGTCACAATCAGTTCTGTCAAGTGCCAAAAAAATAAAAGAAAACTGTACAAAGAATTGATAGGCAAAGACAGATACACTAACCTACAAACCTTTAAAGAGCAATTTGAATCTTTGTGCTGATGAAACCTACAGGTATTTGTGATGTATAGTTAATGTATTTACTGTAAAGTGTGCCATGTGCTTAATTATGCAAGTTAAAACCAGAGCAAACTGCATCAGGCATCAGATTTTGGAAAAACAGAGATACTTGTCTGATTTAGTCAGAATTAAGAAAAAGAAAAAAAAAAAACACTGTTTGCTGAAATTTGGTACCAATTTTGTTTCAGGAGATGAAAAAGAAAAAAATTTCTTTGGCGATGTCAGAAAAAGGGAAAGTTGTTCCTAAACTGAGGGAAATTTGACTAAGTATTCTGATGAAATAAATTGTTGAAAACTGTGTTTAAAACCCTGTTGGTCTTTTGGAGATGTAGAATAACAAAACAAGTGATCTCTCTATTGCTCTTTTGATTAGCAGATGCTAACAAAGAGAATGCGATCTTTATTTAGCCATAGCTTATACTGTAGCATAAAGTGGTTTTCGGATAAGCCAGGGCATCGTAGATGTTTTGGACATTAAAAATTATGTGGTACTTCACTGTTTTGTCTCTAAAGCACTAAAACTAGTCCACACTGGTACCACAGTGATGGAATTCACACAAGTACCACTCAGACGTCTCGGTAATCCCATAATTGTACTTAATATCATGCTACACTATGCACACTCTTTGTGCTACTGTACATTTCCTGATTGTTTCCTAATTACTTCTACTAGCAATTATTTGACCATGGACACTCAAAGACTCTGGACAGAACATTTGAATTTTATCCATTGGTGTTTGGGGTAAAAAAAAGGAATAACAGCAACCCTGGGCAAAGGAAATCCTATATAGATGCTTGACACACTATACAACACAAGGGTACTTCAAAAAGGACACACACATACTCCATGGACGTATCAGAGCACATTAATACCTTAGCTACACACCAGTGTCCTCACACCAAAGTACATGGAGAGATACTAAACGCTGTCACTGCTTCATAGCTCGTATCAAATCAGCTATATATATATAAAATATATAGCTATATATAAATCTATATACCAGATTTATGTTGTCACAAATTGCTTAAAAAAAGAAAATACAGGTTTTTTTTTCCCCCGTCTACGAATATAAAGATCTTTTCTACAAAACAAACTATACATTTTCTAATCCTGTGTGATTATGGTTGTGTGTTTTCAGCTTCTGTGTATATTTTCTTTGTGGTGGAATTGATTTGTCCGCGTCCCTGCCTGCTCCTTTCCTTAAAAAGCGCTCACTTTTCACACTTTCTTTGCCTTGAAGTTGCTCTTGTCTTTGAGCTGTTGACAAACTGCATCACGCAGATGACCGTTTCTAGGATCTATTAGGAAACATAATGCCCCAAGCAGACGCGAGCAATTCCCTTTGCATTATAAATACCCTATGATAGCGTCTATCATATTAGCATGATTGCGGCCCTTTGCAACAAGAAGCACTGAGGGATTTGTTTTACAGTCGGACATTTAGGGAGCAGCAATTTCATTGATTGTGTTCTCTTATTAAGTGTCCTCATTAGTATTTATTTTTTTGTTGTATTGCTCTAATTTCATCTTGATAGTTGTATCCGTTTTTGAGAGCGATGTGAGTGTTGTCGGTGCGCTCGTGCTTTCTTGTTTTGGAAGTCATACATTTTTCAAAGAGCTTTTGCAACGTTGCTTCTGTTTCATCAAGCAGATAAAGCACTGGATTTAGAAGAAAGGACGCATGGAGGAAAAAAAAAGTGGTGCTGGGGGGAAAAATGCGTCAGGCTTAAATGAGATTTCAAATCTCTTTTTAAGCTCTGAGCAATCACAGTGTGATGTTACAATCACCCCTGTCTGAGCAGCGAGTGCAGAAAAATAAATCTTCCATGGAAAATGGACATTGATTGCGCTGCCATGCGGCTTGCCATTGTGCCTGTCGCTGACAATTATCAGACTCAAATCAAATGGACTCCGATTAAAGCACCGAAACTTGTTGAGAGAGCAAAGAGACAAAACATGCTTGTTAAGTTAGATTTTTTTTTCCCCCAGGTATTGTTACATGAACACTGCCGCTGCTTGATGCAGTTTAGAGTTTGAGTTTATTAGCCCTATGATGCCAAAATTGGTACTTTACTGCACACTAATCCTGCTAAATCCTGAATTCGCCTTCTGATATGTAATGGAAGAGCTGTGCACTGTGAAAAACTAATTGTTCTCTCAAACATTTCTTCCACCGTAGTTCTAGTTGAATCGTCCAGATCAGTAATGAGATTTAGATGTCAGATGACGATAACCAGAGCAAATGTGATGATTTTGTTTCGGGGGGGTATTTACAACTCAACCTGACCCCCAATGTGAAAAAGCATTTGAGCTTTTAATTAGAAGATCTGTTTGTGCCACAAACCTGAAGCGTTTGGCATAGCGAGTGAGGAATTTTTACCCACTCTTCTGTACAGAATTGTTTTACTTCTTTAGAGTGTGTTCGATAGTAACTAGCTAGTTTAAGGTCAGATAACATTTCAATCATGTCAGATGTAAGTCTAGAGTTTAACTAGGCCACTCCATTGTTTTTGTTCATTTTCTAGCTGGATCTGCTAGTGTGGTGCTAAGATTCATGAATGGACTAAAGTTATCCTTAACCATTTTCAGAAAGAAAGCTAACTGCATGGCTCCAACAATATCACAAGCCCCCAAGGAGTGGCAAAGTAGCCCCATTAGATGTAATGTTCCACTTTCAACAACATATTTTCTCAAAAGTGTTGGGGACTATGATTTTTGGATTATGCGAGTCTGGCTTGTCCGTTTCAAATAAATTCACCCATCCATACTAACTCTTTCAATCCTGACCACTGATCCTTCTTGAGGCGGGTAAACTCTGAAGTGTTTTAGATTTTGTTCTGGATTCTTTTGTGACCTCCTGGGTCAGTCATTGTTGGGCCCGGTTTAGTTGCCTGGCAACTCATAGATAGGCTCACAGCAGTGCCATGACTTTTGTAGATAATGGTTCTCACTTTGGTTTGCAGCAAAGCAGTCTACCTACTGTAGAGATGACTTTGTAATTGTTTTCAGACTGATAGATAATGACTTTGTACATTATCTGTTGTTGGATTTCTTTCAGATCAGGCACGATGTGCTGCTTTTGCATCGCTTGGCCTCCTTCATATTGTCAAGTGATTTCTTGATTTCACAGGTCACAGAGTAATTAATCTGGAGTGTGGCCTGTGATATTGAACTCGGCTCTTCAAAAACATGTGGCTAATCACAGTTAATTTATGACTTATAAGGGGAAGGCACCGTTTGTAGCGCTACTTCTTTGCAGGAAGAAGGTCTCAGGTCCTTCTCCAAGGAGTCTGCTCTTCCGATGCATTGTGGGTTCTCTCCAGATACTCCGGCTTCCTCCTACAGTCAAACATGACTGTCACGTCTATTGAATGCCTTTATACATACTTTTCTGTCCTGAGTTGCCCTGTAATGGATTAGCAACCGGTCCAGTGACAACTAGGCACCACCACACGATGCCGGACAGTTACTTTTTGTAACATTTTCCAAACTGCCAGGGTTTTTTTGGCCTTAATTAATGAAGTTATCAATTTAGTAATTACTTGGGGTGTCTTTGAATGCAATTAAAAAATGGGTTTGATGTTCTCAAATGTTTAAGTTGGGCAAAACAGAAGAAATCTTCAAGAGGGCAAATGCTTTTTCATAGCACTTTAAGTCCAAAATGGAAAAACGTGTCCTTTGTTCAAGAAAGATAAGTTATAATATCATTAAATGTTTGCATAAATAAGCGCTGAAAATGTGTGCATGTAAAGTGATACTACTCAGGTAGATGACATGGTCAGTGCATTAGGAATGAGATACTTTAGGAAATTAATAAAATGACATGACAATAAATCCACACAAGTGACTCAGTTATAATTCAAAAGAAACACAAGTCCTGGTGTTTATTTAGAAAACAATAATTATCAGCACCTATTAAACGGTGAGCAATTTGAAATATGGAAATGTAATGTGTACCATTTGTTTTATCGTGCATCCGAATTTCATGTATCATTGCTTTTGCATCAATAAATTTAGTGCCGGCTCCCTTTGCCCCCAGGAGTAACCGCATCTATTTGTCAGGGCCGTGCATCATGAGAACTTATATAAAGCAAACATTCATAAAGTTGTTGTTGTTTTTTTTTTTTTTTTTCTGAGCACAAGGGGGAGACGGATGGAGGGTTTTTAGTCTAAACGTTCCACCGGGAGCAGCAGTGGAGTGCTGCTGCTGCTGCTGCTGCTGCTGCTGCTCAGAGGGTGATTCTGCTGGAGGCAGTCTGACAAGCAACCTGCACACATATACACCCACCCACACACACACACACACATGCACTATTAGAGAAAAAAAATCCACTCATTTACTCTGTTTCTCTTCAACATAGACATTCGCAAATGCCAACCGACCTCCCCCTCCCCATCAGCTTTCATGTTGAAAATCGATGGCTGCAGAAGCCAAGAAGGACAGGGCAGTTGTGGAAAAATAAAGAAATCAATGCAGACTTATTAACTGAGCAGAGCTTCCTTTACTATACTTGTACGGAAAAAAAAAAAGAAGAAAAATATGTGTGGGCGCGTGTGTTTGACTTGTAGGTGAATGATGATGGTGCTGCTGGTTTTAGACACGAACCTCNCCAGGAGGCCGGAGCGGCGCTGAGCTGCGAGGGCCGGTCGAGGCTGCTTGCAGCTTTAGTTTTGTTTTCTCTAGAAAGTGGCTTTTGTTCCTCCAGCCGCGAATACACACACTTTAAATTATCTGTAACAATGAATTTCACGCACAGACGAGGCAGCACAATTAAAGTTAACAAATGGGAACAATGTATATATAAATACAGTATATGGAAACCCCCCTTCACAAACTCCCTCCATCCCTACACTCCTTTATTTTCGGTTTTAATCAAGCTCAGAGATAAAGAGATGAAGGAGGGAGAGAGAGAGAGAGGTAGAGAGAGAGAAAAGGGGGCGGGAGCCCATTCAAGCACGGATAATTAGAAGAGCGGGTCACTATTGGTGGAGAGCATCCGGTGGAGGAAGGAAAAAAAAAAAGGAATCAAAAGCCGCATAACAATATCAGAGTCTGAGTGGAGCATCATCGGCGCTGACGTTCCAGTTTTATCCCCTCAGTGCCGCTTCCAGCAGCCGGGCTGTAAGCCGCTGTTCACACAGACAGACAGACAGGCAGGCAGCAGCGGAGGAGCGGCGGCGGAGAGGCTCTCCTTGGTGATCTCAAGTGGGGACGCAGCAGCTTTCCCCCCACCCCCACTTTCTTTTTTAATCTCTCAGCGGATTTTTTTTATTTATTTTTTTTTTATCTCTCTCTGTCTCCCTCTTTTCAAGTCGTTGGAGCAAGTAGGGACTCTGCTGCGGAGCTCGAGTAAACGGTAGGTAGGTGTCTCTTGAATTGTGGGTAAAAAAAAAAAAACGGAGAAGGAAGCGTGCTCTTGAGGTACTAACACGGAGGGAGTTTTTTTTTTTTCATTATTATTATTATTTATTTATTTTAAAACATCGCGACCCTAGCTGACGTCTGATAGGTTTAATCCCTCGATGCCTCCCGGTTGGTGGGAAACTGTCTGCGAGGAAACAAAAACACAAACAAAAACAAAAACAGGCGAGTTGTTCGCGTGACAGCGATAACCGCGTGATTGACGCGACCGAAGTGAGATGACGTTTTTATTATTAATATCATTGTTATTATAATTTGGATAAGAGTCAGAACTGAACTGTTTGACCTCCTTTGTATGCTAACTTGTGATCGCACGTAGTAATAATGTGTAGTTGCTGGAAATAATGGATGAATGAATGTGAAAGTTATTAACAAGACCAAACCTATGGTGATGCTGCTAAAAATCAAGTTGATGTTGAGACCTGCTAATGTTTATTAATCAGTTGATCTTTTCTTGTATTTTTATGAAAATGTAAATATATGTATGTATGGAAAGCGACATTAGGAAATAGTTATTTGTTTCAAAATTATTGGTAATGATACAATACCAACAGAGAACAGAGTCACAGGTTCTCTACCGCCCCTAAGAATGGACATTTGGAGCTTTATATATATATATAAAACATCCTTCATTTTTTTAGTGTTTTTTTGGAAAAAACCAGCTCAATTTGGCAAATTCTGTAGATCAATAAATTAATCAAGTATATTTGTACAGTAAATTTCAGCAACGTCGTTCAAAGTGCTTTACATCATAAAACCCCCACAAAAATACAAAGTCATCAACAGTTGAAACATTATGTAACTACTGGTATCTCTAACACCTCCTTCAAAATAAACAGAACCAAAGTATTTATTTATTCCTGCTTTACTTTTTGGAGTTCGGGGCTTTTAAAGGAACTTTTAAGTAAAAATCCATAACTTTTTGTTTCCCTGAAGGTATAAAGGTGATATGACAGCGAGGCCCATTTTCCTCTGGAATAGGGGCCATATATATCGTGCCACCACGCATAGTGAGTGGGAAGGTGAGGAAGGTAAAACAATCTATTAAGCTCCCCGTGACAGAACCGCACCAAAACTGACGAGTGTTGGGGTCGCAGAGTCTCCACAGCAGCCATTAAATATATGGAGAGTGGTTGTCTTTGCCTTCCTGTCCCACCTGAAAATGCAACAGCCACTTATCTTTACCAACTGGAACTTTCTGTGCTTTGGTGAAGGGAGATGAAGACTGAACTTTTAGGGAGATCTGACGTGAAACGAAATATGGGTACGTCTTAAAGGAACGTAGCTCCAGCATGGAAGAGGACCTGTGATGTTGTGGGCCTGTTTCTCGTCTTAAAACGCGAGGAGGATTTTAAATTAAAATGTGGTGGAATCTACCGCTGAAACTGAAAATATGACCGAACCAAACTTCTGCAGGCCTAACGGGTCCATCTCTCCATAGAAGTTCATAAAAGACCGACTGAAGATCATTGGGCGAATAAAAACGTACGAAAATTCACCCATGGTCCTCATCACCCATAGACTTCGCTCTTACAGAAAACCTTTACGGTAAGCTGAGGAGGGAAGATCCATCTGTGTGAAAAATACTACAATAGAAGATTTAATTATTGTCCAACTGGGGGTAAAAAAGGGGATTCCATTGAGCTGTTGCACCAGTCATCATGTTACAAACATTATCTTCTTAATGTAAGTTTGTTTGATGCTCCAATTAAAAAGTTTTCAGTTTTCTCAAACGTCTTTGCATCAAATGGCGATATTTTTTACAACAGCTGAGAAGACTTCCCAAAATTGTGCCAATATATTTATGGGTGTTTCTTCCCCTGTTACACATTTCTCTTAGAAATATGTATGATTTTTAAGTGAATGTTACATTGGTAGATGGGGGTCGCCGGGCAACAAGGAGACACAACGAGCTTTGAAGAACACCTTCTCCAACTGAGGGCATCTAATTGTTTTTGTAAGCAGATCAAATTAGCCTCTCGCACAATACAAAAGTTACACAAAAGGTATCTTCTGTTAGTTTGTATTCAGGTCCTCACACTCTCTCTGACCATCACTGATTCTGGCTTATTGCAGCAGGGCTGTTGTCTACAGCAGCGTTTGGTCCGGTGAAGTTATTGAAGCCAACACCTTGACAACTGGGGTAATCTCCTGTTCCGTCTGTCAGGATTTGCTGTCAGGCGCGCTGTGCTTTGCTTTGCTTTGCTTTGCTTTGCTTTTGCGTGACTCTTATTACTGTAAAAGTCCGGTGAGTGGTTGGTTGGAAAGGGTCGGGATGAGTCGGAAGTTAACGTTTGATCTTACGGTCGTGCCGCAGACGCAAGTCAAGTCCGGCAGATCTCAAAACATGCTCCGCCGACTGCGACGTGAAAAGTGACGCTGCTGTCATTGACTGAAGGATCCTTAAGTCGCTCTCAGCTGAGCGCAGCACACTCTCCATAGGAGTCTGGCAGAAACATTGCAGCGACGCCATGGGAATTGCCAGGAGCGATATGCTGTGATTAGGTTAGCAGTTGCTTACTGTTAAATATTACATGTCCCCCACAGGGAGGACGGCTACGCATCCTCATCGCCGAGCCTCAGAATCGGGTGTTTCTTTCCCCTACCTTGATGTCGGAGTTGTAAATGCACAGCTCTGCGGTCAATTACTATTCTGCACGGGGGGAAGCTGTGTGGAGCCAAGCAGCGGGCCACTAGATAGAACCTCGTTTGTTTAACTCTAAGGTTTGTGGGGTTGGGGGTTGTGTAGGATCTGTCTTGCACTGATGGATCTGTATGGACAAGTTGACTCCTTGGGCCTGCGGAGATTTTAAATTTTTCATCGGCTTCCGTCTGCCAGACAATGATAACTGAAATCTCTCCACGGGCCGTAATTGTATTGTCGTCTCGGTTCCGGTCCCGACCGTGGGCGGACGATTGTAAATACAAGCTGAAATGAGAGATGTATGAAAAAAAAACACAGACAAACAAAACAAGTTGACCAAGAAAAAAATATTTTTTTTCACAGCTTCATCATCCTCTGTCTGTATGTGTGGCTGTATAGATAACCCCAATATAGGCTCAGTGCCTTGGCATAATTTGACATCCATATGACATCCATCACTTGGAGTCGGCCGAGGCTGCCACTTCCATGGCAACAATGAAACATAATTTCTGAGGATTCATTGACTCTTGCAGACACCATTACACAGCCAATATTGCAGAAATGCAATACAGTGGGTTTGATAAGTAATCATTATAGAGGCAATATTCCAATTTCGTTTTTTTTTTATTTTTTTGGTTTGGGACACACGTTTTATCTTTCACTTTTACTGATGTTTCATCTCAACTGCCTTAAAGGAAAAAAAGGAAATAAGCAATTTTCTCATTTACTCCAGATTCATCCATCTGGAACATAGGGGAGAGAGAAAAAGTTTAATATAAACAGAGCAGAGTGGAAGACATTTCCACAAATATCCAAATGGAAGAAATGGTGGATCTGAGTGGAAGAGGAACGTGGCTGCTGTTTCTGCATCCATCTTCCAACTTGTCGGATCTCGTTCGTCCCTTCGCGTGTGAAATCCCTGGCTTTTCAGTGGGCAGCCGGTCGCACGTGATCGCTGTATGCAAATGGATCAGTGACTTACAGAAGTGGAAGGAGGAGAGGGCTGCGAAAATGGGGCAAAAAAAAAAAAGATTCAAACAAAACCGCCTCCTCGTTTTTTGATCACAGACAGTCCAGTAACCGAGAAACTTTTAAGAGCCCTCTCTGATGGGTTTGCATCCGCTCGGATCAACTCCTCCGGCCAGCGGCCGGTTGAGTCCCGGAGGACGTCTGTGTTTGAACGGAAGTGACACAACAGATCACGAGGAAACGCTAAAAACAGCCGACGCTGACAGATGTGCCCTCTGGAAAAAGGGAGAGGAACAGGAAATCGTGGACAGGCGCTGCCAAAAAACATTTATTACTACGCTGAACGGTGGCTTCCAGAAGCACTCGCTACCCTTGAAAAAAATCTCACGTTTTATCATGTTACAACAACAAACTTCAATTGATTTTTATGGGATTTAATCTGATAAGCCAGTATTAAGTGGTATATAGCTACAAAATGAGGAGGGAAAGCATATGCGGTTTTCAAATTTGCTACAACATACAATCTGGACATTGTGTCATGTCCAGATTGTATGTCCATTCAGCTCCCGGCAAACTGACAAAAAGTTGCATGAGAGGAGCTGCATAGATCCAAAACTCATGTGGGAGAGGTTCAACCATTGGCAACTCTTTCACCGTAAAAGGCCTACGTTTCAAATCTCCGCCTGGATATTTTTGCTTTTAATTGTACACAGTTCTTTAAATGTCTTGTGAGTAAATATATTTGCCCATATATCCATAACAATTGTAACTTTCAATGTCTAGCAAGTTATTTTTGCAATTTACCCTCCATTAAAAGAGTGCCCCTCCGATGAATTTTGCTGAATTTGGCGGGGCTGAAATTACCGTAATAACCCGATATTGGCTGGAAAGCACAATGTCTCCCCCCTTTAAGAAACCGTTGGAATTTTTTGCAGATCGCGCAAAATGTGGCGGAATTACGGTACTGCAGATTTGGCTCCGTTTGATCTGGAAGGGTTAATGAAAGAAAGTGTCAAGAAGTTCACTTTGACACAAGCCACTTAAAGGACACAGCAAACAGGTGGAAGAAGGCACTACGGCAGGGGTGGGCAATCCTGGTCCTCGAGGGCCGGCGTCCTGCAACTCTTAGACGTCTCCCTGGTCCAACACACTTGAATCCAACAGCTGAATCACCTCCTAAGTGCAGTCAAGTTCTCCAGAGTCCTGCTAACGACCTCATTATTTGACTCAGGTGTGTTGAAGTTGAGACACATCCAAAAGTTGCAGGACGCCGGCCCTCGAGGCCTGGAGTTGTCCACCCCTGCACTACGGTCAGATGAGACTAAAGTTGAACTTTGTTTTTATTGTACATGCAAAACACTATCTGGCAGAACACAGCATCCCCATGGTGAAACATGGTGGTGGCAACATCATGATGTGGGAATGCTTTTCTCCAGCAGAGGCAAAGGAATCTGGTCAGAGTCGATGAGAAGATGGATGGAGCTAAATATTAAACAATCTTGTAAGAAAAGAGGCTGCAAATTATTAAAGATTCCAACATGTAAATGTGTCTTTATGCTAACCACATTTTCTATTCTTTTAGATTTCTCAGCCAAAAATAAGGAAATTTGCTCATATGGCACCGTTCGTACACACTTTGCAGAAACTGAGGAAGAAACAACTACATTAGGACAAGAAATACAAAAATATTGGAAAGTTTCAAATAAGAAATAAAGAATAAAATGCATATTTAAGGGCTCTAAATAGTTAAGACCTGACAGACAACTCTGAAATGCATTTAGACTTGGGACCATTAGAGTTTTATTCTAAAATATATATTTTTTAGAAAGCAGCTGTCCAATGATTTAGAAGCTGGCGCAATATATTGGAGCTCTGGCAGCAACATTTGGAAAAAGCTTTAGCTGCCTGATTGAATTTATACAGAGACCAATAAAGACACCATTAATATTACTTGATCTACTGTAAAATTAAAAAAATTAAAAAAAAAGCGTGCGCTAGCTTTTCAGTGTGCTGGTTTTACAGGAAACCCCTAATTCTTGCAACAATTTTAAAGTACCATTAGGCTGTGTGGTCGTTCACGTCTACAGCCAAGTCTCTGGTATATTCCAGAGTCTTTAGTCACATTGAGACTAATATGTAAGCTAAAATTCGTTGGTCATGTGGTGCCAGATATGTAAAGTATCCCACATGTGATCTATGTTCAACCAGATTTCGAATTGCCAGATTATACAAAGTGCTCCTGATCAGTCAAGTTAGTTTTGAACCATTTTAGCACAGTAACAGAACTATTTTCACCCATTTCCTAGATTATTTACCTGACTATCAGTGTCACAATCAGTTCTGTCAAGTGCCAAAAAAATAAAAGAAAACTGTACAAAGAATTGATAGGCAAAGACAGATACACTAACCTACAAACCTTTAAAGAGCAATTTGAATCTTTGTGCTGATGAAACCTACAGGTATTTGTGATGTATAGTTAATGTATTTACTGTAAAGTGTGCCATGTGCTTAATTATGCAAGTTAAAACCAGAGCAAACTGCATCAGGCATCAGATTTTGGAAAAACAGAGATACTTGTCTGATTTAGTCAGAATTAAGAAAAAGAAAAAAAAAAAACACTGTTTGCTGAAATTTGGTACCAATTTTGTTTCAGGAGATGAAAAAGAAAAAAATTTCTTTGGCGATGTCAGAAAAAGGGAAAGTTGTTCCTAAACTGAGGGAAATTTGACTAAGTATTCTGATGAAATAAATTGTTGAAAACTGTGTTTAAAACCCTGTTGGTCTTTTGGAGATGTAGAATAACAAAACAAGTGATCTCTCTATTGCTCTTTTGATTAGCAGATGCTAACAAAGAGAATGCGATCTTTATTTAGCCATAGCTTATACTGTAGCATAAAGTGGTTTTCGGATAAGCCAGGGCATCGTAGATGTTTTGGACATTAAAAATTATGTGGTACTTCACTGTTTTGTCTCTAAAGCACTAAAACTAGTCCACACTGGTACCACAGTGATGGAATTCACACAAGTACCACTCAGACGTCTCGGTAATCCCATAATTGTACTTAATATCATGCTACACTATGCACACTCTTTGTGCTACTGTACATTTCCTGATTGTTTCCTAATTACTTCTACTAGCAATTATTTGACCATGGACACTCAAAGACTCTGGACAGAACATTTGAATTTTATCCATTGGTGTTTGGGGTAAAAAAAAGGAATAACAGCAACCCTGGGCAAAGGAAATCCTATATAGATGCTTGACACACTATACAACACAAGGGTACTTCAAAAAGGACACACACATACTCCATGGACGTATCAGAGCACATTAATACCTTAGCTACACACCAGTGTCCTCACACCAAAGTACATGGAGAGATACTAAACGCTGTCACTGCTTCATAGCTCGTATCAAATCAGCTATATATATATAAAATATATAGCTATATATAAATCTATATACCAGATTTATGTTGTCACAAATTGCTTAAAAAAAGAAAATACAGGTTTTTTTTTCCCCCGTCTACGAATATAAAGATCTTTTCTACAAAACAAACTATACATTTTCTAATCCTGTGTGATTATGGTTGTGTGTTTTCAGCTTCTGTGTATATTTTCTTTGTGGTGGAATTGATTTGTCCGCGTCCCTGCCTGCTCCTTTCCTTAAAAAGCGCTCACTTTTCACACTTTCTTTGCCTTGAAGTTGCTCTTGTCTTTGAGCTGTTGACAAACTGCATCACGCAGATGACCGTTTCTAGGATCTATTAGGAAACATAATGCCCCAAGCAGACGCGAGCAATTCCCTTTGCATTATAAATACCCTATGATAGCGTCTATCATATTAGCATGATTGCGGCCCTTTGCAACAAGAAGCACTGAGGGATTTGTTTTACAGTCGGACATTTAGGGAGCAGCAATTTCATTGATTGTGTTCTCTTATTAAGTGTCCTCATTAGTATTTATTTTTTTGTTGTATTGCTCTAATTTCATCTTGATAGTTGTATCCGTTTTTGAGAGCGATGTGAGTGTTGTCGGTGCGCTCGTGCTTTCTTGTTTTGGAAGTCATACATTTTTCAAAGAGCTTTTGCAACGTTGCTTCTGTTTCATCAAGCAGATAAAGCACTGGATTTAGAAGAAAGGACGCATGGAGGAAAAAAAAAGTGGTGCTGGGGGGAAAAATGCGTCAGGCTTAAATGAGATTTCAAATCTCTTTTTAAGCTCTGAGCAATCACAGTGTGATGTTACAATCACCCCTGTCTGAGCAGCGAGTGCAGAAAAATAAATCTTCCATGGAAAATGGACATTGATTGCGCTGCCATGCGGCTTGCCATTGTGCCTGTCGCTGACAATTATCAGACTCAAATCAAATGGACTCCGATTAAAGCACCGAAACTTGTTGAGAGAGCAAAGAGACAAAACATGCTTGTTAAGTTAGATTTTTTTTTCCCCCAGGTATTGTTACATGAACACTGCCGCTGCTTGATGCAGTTTAGAGTTTGAGTTTATTAGCCCTATGATGCCAAAATTGGTACTTTACTGCACACTAATCCTGCTAAATCCTGAATTCGCCTTCTGATATGTAATGGAAGAGCTGTGCACTGTGAAAAACTAATTGTTCTCTCAAACATTTCTTCCACCGTAGTTCTAGTTGAATCGTCCAGATCAGTAATGAGATTTAGATGTCAGATGACGATAACCAGAGCAAATGTGATGATTTTGTTTCGGGGGGGTATTTACAACTCAACCTGACCCCCAATGTGAAAAAGCATTTGAGCTTTTAATTAGAAGATCTGTTTGTGCCACAAACCTGAAGCGTTTGGCATAGCGAGTGAGGAATTTTTACCCACTCTTCTGTACAGAATTGTTTTACTTCTTTAGAGTGTGTTCGATAGTAACTAGCTAGTTTAAGGTCAGATAACATTTCAATCATGTCAGATGTAAGTCTAGAGTTTAACTAGGCCACTCCATTGTTTTTGTTCATTTTCTAGCTGGATCTGCTAGTGTGGTGCTAAGATTCATGAATGGACTAAAGTTATCCTTAACCATTTTCAGAAAGAAAGCTAACTGCATGGCTCCAACAATATCACAAGCCCCCAAGGAGTGGCAAAGTAGCCCCATTAGATGTAATGTTCCACTTTCAACAACATATTTTCTCAAAAGTGTTGGGGACTATGATTTTTGGATTATGCGAGTCTGGCTTGTCCGTTTCAAATAAATTCACCCATCCATACTAACTCTTTCAATCCTGACCACTGATCCTTCTTGAGGCGGGTAAACTCTGAAGTGTTTTAGATTTTGTTCTGGATTCTTTTGTGACCTCCTGGGTCAGTCATTGTTGGGCCCGGTTTAGTTGCCTGGCAACTCATAGATAGGCTCACAGCAGTGCCATGACTTTTGTAGATAATGGTTCTCACTTTGGTTTGCAGCAAAGCAGTCTACCTACTGTAGAGATGACTTTGTAATTGTTTTCAGACTGATAGATAATGACTTTGTACATTATCTGTTGTTGGATTTCTTTCAGATCAGGCACGATGTGCTGCTTTTGCATCGCTTGGCCTCCTTCATATTGTCAAGTGATTTCTTGATTTCACAGGTCACAGAGTAATTAATCTGGAGTGTGGCCTGTGATATTGAACTCGGCTCTTCAAAAACATGTGGCTAATCACAGTTAATTTATGACTTATAAGGGGAAGGCACCGTTTGTAGCGCTACTTCTTTGCAGGAAGAAGGTCTCAGGTCCTTCTCCAAGGAGTCTGCTCTTCCGATGCATTGTGGGTTCTCTCCAGATACTCCGGCTTCCTCCTACAGTCAAACATGACTGTTACGTATATTGAATGCCTTTATACATACTTTTCTGTCCTGAGTTGCCCTGTAATGGATTAGCAACCGGTCCAGTGACAACTAGGCACCACCACACGATGCCGGACACTTACTTTTTGTAACATTTTCCAAACTGCCAGGGTTTTTTTGGCCTTAATTAATGAAGTTATCAATTTAGTAATTACTTGGGGTGTCTTTGAATGCAATTAAAAAATGGGTTTGATGTTCTCAAATGTTTAAGTTGGGCAAAACAGAAGAAATCTTCAAGAGGGCAAATGCTTTTTCATAGCACTTTAAGTCCAAAATGGAAAAACGTGTCCTTTGTTCAATAAAGATAAGTTATAATATCATTAAATGTTTGCATAAATAAGCGCTGAAAATGTGTGCATGTAAAGTGATACTACTCAGGTAGATGACATGGTCAGTGCATTAGGAATGAGATACTTTAGGAAATTAATAAAATGACATGACAATAAATCCACACAAGTGACTCAGTTATAATTCAAAAGAAACACAAGTCCTGGTGTTTATTTAGAAAACAATAATTATCAGCACCTATTAAACGGTGAGCAATTTGAAATATGGAAATGTAATGTGTACCATTTGTTTTATCGTGCATCCGAATTTCATGTATCATTGCTTTTGCATCAATAAATTTAGTGCCGGCTCCCTTTGCCCCCAGGAGTAACCGCATCTATTTGTCAGGGCCGTGCATCATGAGAACTTATATAAAGCAAACATTCATAAAGTTGTTGTTGTTTTTTTTTTTTTTTTTCTGAGCACAAGGGGGAGACGGATGGAGGGTTTTTAGTCTAAACGTTCCACCGGGAGCAGCAGTGGAGTGCTGCTGCTGCTGCTGCTGCTGCTGCTGCTCAGAGGGTGATTCTGCTGGAGGCAGTCTGACAAGCAACCTGCACACATATACACCCACCCACACACACACACACACATGCACTATTAGAGAAAAAAAATCCACTCATTTACTCTGTTTCTCTTCAACATAGACATTCGCAAATGCCAACCGACCTCCCCCTCCCCATCAGCTTTCATGTTGAAAATCGATGGCTGCAGAAGCCAAGAAGGACAGGGCAGTTGTGGAAAAATAAAGAAATCAATGCAGACTTATTAACTGAGCAGAGCTTCCTTTACTATACTTGTACGGAAAAAAAAAAAAGAAGAAAAATATGTGTGGGCGCGTGTGTTTGACTTGTAGGTGAATGATGATGGTGCTGCTGGTTTTAGACACGAACCTCGTGCGCCTGTGTGTGTGTTTTCCCCCCCGGTCCCCCTAGATTTAGGTGGCCGGCGTTTGTGCACAACTGCTACTTTGTAGGCGTGTCATGTATGCGCAGGGGCGCGAGAGCGCGTGCGCGTTTTTGCGCACCGAGACAATCTCTCAAAGTCGGTGTGTTATTCTTGGGTTAGTGCTGCGCAGTCGGGTTAGTGGCTTGGCCTCGGTCTATTTGTGGACAAAAGAATGCTCTAAGACAAATGATTTAGCACCTGCCAGTCAGAGACGAAGGACGTGAGATGAGAAAAGGCAGAGGTCAGAGACTCAGGAAGGGAAAATGATCTTTCGGAGAATTGTTGAAGGGGAAAAATAGAGCAGAAAGGGAGCAAAGAGATGAAGTTGGGGTTGAAGACGGGGGTGTGGGGAAGCTGGAGTGAAAAAAATTCAGCTATTTAGCTGTGGGTCATCAGATAGCTCGAGTGCTTGGGAGAAATTTTCCGTGGGAAATGACAGCCTCTATTCCTGCGGAGTTGTTTGCCTAACAGCGGCTCACGGGAGCCCCGGCTGGCCTTCGGGCCCTGTGAGCAAGACCTTCCCTCATCACAGGAGTTACCATAACAACAGATGAGGTCGACCTGTACGGGTGGCAGCGCAGGGATGTGAACTTTGTTTCAGCCTCCAGCTCTTCAGCTGTCTGCATTGCTTCCGACACACCGACACCCACCTTTTTTCCTGGATAACAATCATCACGGAAAGACGTGGCAACATGTTTTTTTTTTGTTTTGTTTTGTTTTTTCTGCTGGGGAATGTTTGGCCGAGAGTGAGGCTGTGATTGCTCAGAGGAGAACGGTTTGTTTGGAGTGAGAAAATAAAATGCCATGTCGAGAATAAGAGTGGCGAATGTAATCTTCAGAAATACCTGAAAAAACAAACCCTGGAGTGAAGTGTTTGCAGAAGCATTTCGGGACTCAGGGTGATGGAGGTAAATTTTGACGGGCGCGCGCAGCTTGATTTGATTTCCTTTTGGCATTCGCTGACTGACATCTGGCATCACAGGACCTTTGCAGCTGCTCGCGTTTTGACAGCCTGATCTGTGTACACAACATTAAGCTTTAATCATCCAATTTACACATTTTAAACTCACCGGTAACAGAGATTTATTGCTGACCCGGTTCGTTCCCCAGTAAACAAAAGCACCCTCCTTCTATGAAATCGTCGTCGGCGCCTGGAGCGGCTTAGCTAACAAGCGTCTGATTGTGCAGATTACCGCGTGTTCCGCGGAGGATTACTCAGCTTCAAATGAACAAATTGACCTCCCAGTAAAAAATATAAAAGTGGGTCAAGAACAGATACTTGAAGCTTTATCTGGAACATCTGGACCCATTTCGTGCTGGAGAAAAACTCTGGGCGGCGTTGTTTAAAGAAAGTCTCTGTTTTCGTTTGTCGATGCTGGTCACGCCGTCAGTCCTGCTCGCATCCCATCAGGCTGTCATCACATTTTATTTTTTTTTATCAGCAAAACGATTGTCAATCAGGGGGCTTTTCTTTTTCCTCTAATGAAAGTGCAGGAAAGAGACGTTCTGTTTTCTCTAAATGGCAGGGTGTCATTTGCGTTTAAGTCGGGAGCCAGACATCTGTGATGTGCAACTTTTTACAATCCCTTACGACACCTTTTCCCATTTTTTATTGTTTTTTACATTACGGTTACAAATTGTGCCACTCTGCTTCACTGGATTTGTGACACAAGGTATTCGTTTTTTTGATGGTAAAATGCTGTAAAGTGCTGCAGACATTTCTATCTGCCTTCCTGAAGTTGAAACTTTGAGATCTGCTGCCAAGTTCACCATCCAAACTCAAGCACAGCGTCCCCTGTCTGTGCTGAAGAAAGGCATTACCTTAGCATAATGTTGCCACCACCATGCTTCCCCATGTGCATTATTATTGTTCTGCTAAAAGAGTCGCTGCGTCTTCTAAATTCAATTTTGGTCTCATTTGATCAGAGAACCTCCTCCATGTTATCTTTGTCTCCTAAATTACTTTCGCAAAACAGACTTCTAATGCTTTTAACAATGATTTTCTCCTTGTCCCTTCTCAATAAAAGCCACAGCTAGTGAACCTGACAAAACGGGTCTCTTTGCCACTTCTTTCCCAGCCTATCAGATGAGGTGGGATAGGTGGGGAACCTATTTTTCCAAAGTTTAGCTGATTGGATCAAAATGGACTTCTGTGCTTCTGCGTTTAATAAAGCTTACACAATGCATACAGCACAGAGAGGAAACTAAATGAAAAGCTGCTACATAATGCTGTGTGATGAGTAGGGGGCTTACCCTGTTGAGGAAAGACAGATTAGTCTGTAACAAGCACAGCACACTGCACAGCACATGCAGCCCCATCCTGCGCCGCTTCTATCAATCTCGCATCACAGATGATTTGCACTTGATTCACCCATATGGTTACAACAAGCAACTACACAGAAAAAGTTCTGTTGTACCATTCAGGGCTTTCAAGGCATTGCAGCCAAGGGCAGATGATTCGCTCTCTTTCCTTCAAACCCAAGTCAAACTTATTTAGACAATGCCTCACCGTAGGAGGCAACAATGTTACAGACCAGCACCTTGCTCGCCGGTTAATTTTCATGTCCTCGGTCCCAAACAATGGAACACATGATTTCTCTCTCCACGCAGGAGAAGAGACATGGCAGCCCCCCCTTTTGTTAATAAGTGAGACACCAGTGACAGAAGAGCTTATGTAGGTCACATTGTATTAATCTGGCTGCCTATCCTCGCAAATGTGCTCCAAATCAAATGTGCCACATTAAAATCCAGTTCATTGCTGATTGGCTCAATAATGCTACACAGCTGCACTGGGAATTACTTCTCGGCCACTAAGACTTAAGACTTCCGACTTGCTTTTACGCTTAGGCATTACATTACTGGTCTGGATTGAAGCATTACAAATGGGGCACGCATATATCAATCTGGCAGAGCAGCTCAGGCACTAAATATTAATAAGTGGCAGTTTATTTCAGGCGCAGGGCCATTTTATCACTTGACTTAAACAAGGCCTGCGGATATCCCTGCAATTAATAAAGCAAAATATCAGGTGATCCAGAGCGGGCCGTGAATTTGCGAGCCATCTGGGCAAGCTCGGCGGCCTTAAACAAACCAGAAATTCTGCATGTAAAACAAGCTCAACAGGATTCGAAGACGCCGCCCGGGCGCACATAAATCATTTATGATAATATGAGAGTTTAGATCGGAGCGGGGAGACGAATGCAACTCAGCCGGAAGAAACTTCTTCCACCCTCTGTCGGTGCAGCGGCGGCACCAGCGCAATGTGACATTTTCAACTTGTATTATATCTCCAGCAGCGCTGTACCTTCATGCTATCTGCAGCCGAGGAACGATTGCATATGCTGCCAGGCTGCGTGTTATTGGGGAGGGAGTATATGAGGCCGTTTTGATGTGAGCAGTCAGACAGAACAATAAACTCCTTCCAGGCAGTATAGGAATAATAATAGAAAAAAAGAAAGAAAGCAAGCAGCGCACGGATGAGTTGTTCAGTGATGAGTTCATATCAAAGGGATGTATCGCCGCGAGGTGCGCCACGCGGCCAACCCTGATGGTCATGATCAGATCATTAGAGCTGTTTACCTCGTGGGATTTGCTTCGAGGTGGTGAAGGTGGCTTCGGAGATTATGGAGCTCAACTGCGGGTCCCTCTCTTCCCTCGCTTCGCGTACATATGAATGCGCTGGGAAGACAGAGACGGAGCCGCTGAAAGATTGGGTTTGTGTATGAGTTAAAAAGAACAGAGAGAGGTCCTTGAGGCAACCTGCGCATCTTTTATCACATCTTTAATTTATTGAAGCCTATAATAGAAGCTGCTGCAATTCCACTGAATAGACACAGCTGAATAGTAATCAGCCGGGGGATGAGGAGGCATGCTTAACTTCTCTTGCCTTTTTTTTTTCTCTTTCTAAATCCTCCCTTGCTATTTGACAATCATCTCCTTATTCAATACACCTGCAGCCCTAGATATTGTCTGCTATGAGAGCATATTGCAGCATTGGACCAAAAGGTTTGTTCTTGTGCAACTGCGATGAGAGGTGGGTGTGTGATTGTTACTTGCCTTTTGTCTTCCCTACTTAGGATTTGTCTCTGAAGGGGCGTTGTGCCACTGCCATGACCCTCCTGTGGTTCTCCGGACTCACCCTGTTCATCTCCGCCCTCATCCCTCTCCGGTCCTTGGGTTGCCCCTATGGATGTCGCTGCTACAGCCTTACAGTGGAGTGCGGATCGCTGGGGATAAAGGAAATCCCACAGGGTGCTCCCTCCATCACGGAGGTCAGTTGGCCAACTGGTTAAAAGTTAGAGGCTCCAGCCATGCGTAGAGGTGGTTTTCAGGTGCCCTCCTGAATCCGTTCACATCACCCTGAAAGTGGTCGTGATTAATCAATTCACTGTGACCCTCTTTGACGCAAGCCTGAGGGACGGACTGCGCCGGCGGCTGCGTAATTATTCATCCTTCCTCAGAAAGTGACTCTCGCACACCCACTGATCGTCTGTTAAGAAGATGTTTAACATTACATCGTCTTTTCCTACAGGGTTCAGGCCCTCCAACATTACCGCAGCTCATGAATATTGATGAAAAGCAAGTCTCGCATAAATTGTTCCATTAACCTCAATCAGCAGGTCTATCTCGTCGATCATAGCTCACCTCGATGCACGACGAAGTCGCATTAGCAATCAGGCGGGCGCCCGTGGATTGTGGATTAAAACTTGCAAAGCACTTCTCATGAAGACCAAATCAATCAAGTGTTTCTGCAGATCCCTGCAATGTTTAGCAAAAGAAACAACGAAAACCAGAGAAGTGCCACAACATTGGCTTATTGTCCCGATCTTTGACTAGCTTGTTCCCTTTGGTATTTGTCAATATTCTTGCCAAACTCTGCAAAGCACAGCGAAATGCAGTGCCTCACAAAACTGCTTACTCCACTGACCTTTGCACGTCTTGATCACTCGTTTTCTTTATCTCTGTCTTGCTTTGCAAAGACGATCTTTCTCCAGGACAACGCCATAGTACAGATCCGTCTTCAGGATCTGAATCGCCTGAGAAGCCTCCATTATTTGTACCTCCAGAACAACAGCATCTCGGCGCTGGAACCTGGGGCTTTTCTCAATCAGGGCCAGCTGCTGGAGTTGGCTCTCAATGGAAACCTCATCCACCTGGTCACCCCCGACATGTTCCGGGGTCTGGAGCACCTCCGCATCCTCTACCTTGCCGGCAACCAGATCACTCGCATCCAAGACCACACCTTCAGGGGACTGCAGGTCCGGTCAGATTATTAGGAAAGATAAAGATGTTTGAGTTTAGTTGTCCATAAATTAAACTCAGGATGACTTTTTCTGGATTTGGTAGAATAACATCTACAATAAATTGAGTCTGATATGTCTTGCTAATCCTTATCTTACTCCTACTGCGGTAAAGATTGACTCAGCTGCAGGTTTTACTACCTGTCGGCATTTGACAACCTTTTTCCATGCCTGTCTTTCTGTTTGCTTTATGTCTTCTTCTATGTGCAGCGCCTGCAGGAACTGCACCTGCAGGAGAACAGCATAGAGTTGCTGGCCGAGCACGCTCTGTCTGGTTTATCGTCTCTAGCTCTGCTGGACCTCAGCAGGAATCATCTCCGCACTTTGGGAGCCTCGTTCCTCAAACCCCTCGTCAGCCTGCAAGTCCTCCGTATCACAGGTTACATCATGCTGTGTTTTTATATTTCTGTCTAAACTCCCCTGAATCTTTAGAATATATTTTGTGTCAGAATATTACAGAATTAACACCACATTTAGCAAAGCACTGAGAGTTGCTCCTGATCTTTTTATATAAAGAAATACTCCAGTGACTTGTGTTAAAGAAAATGAAGAGCCCTTCAAATTTTTGCATGTTAGAGAAATTCACCCAACCAAGGTCTTGCTTTTAAAATCAGTACTTCAAGACACCATCGTAGAGTGCATAATGGCGAAATATCCAATTAAAGGAAGATGGTGTAAAGGCCAATTAGGAGGCCAGTACATCCCAACCAGCTTTGGGACTACTTCCTCTCACACCTTTTGTAAAGGCCGACCATTTCTGCAACTTTCTCAAACCAGCGCTGTGACATCCACTCATACTTCTAGCGTTAATTGGTCAGCTGTGCACAGGTGACACAGGAGTGTGGGACTGAGCTACTCTGCTTCATTTAGGTCCCGACACATTTGATGTTTTCCAGCATGCGACAGTTGGGATTTTATTACACCTTAACGTGTGGTTTTTAGTCCAACAGTTTTGATTTACAACATGACTTGTCATCTTGTGTTTGCAACTAAACAGTCCCAGTTTTGATATTAGTCAGGTATTTTCAGGGCTCAAGGGAAATATTGGAAATAAAATGCTCAAATGTCGAACATAATTTGGAACAGTCGTGTGTTTTTATAGACGTTATATCACTATTTCCATTTTCTTGGGTTCTCTTATCTGTATCGGCCATTTGACTCTTCTAAAATATGACTTGTTATCAACTAAACTCTGTTCAAATCAAAATGACTCAGCAACCTTGTGCTGGAAGATATTTTTACTGGAGTGATACAACTCCATGTTTTGATCACTGACTTTCACCAGAATGCAGAAAAGTACTTTAAAATGACAAAGGGATGAAATGACATTAATCCTACTTTGTGCTCCGTATTGTTTCAGTAGGGCATAAATTGCTAAAAATATAAATAAAAATTTTAGTCCAATGCATGATTTTTTTTTTTTTTTTACAGGAAAGGGATAGAGTTTGGCAGCTTCCTATGGAAAGGCCTCGGAAAGCCTAAAGCAGTGGCAGTTTTTAATCAGGGCCATATGGCTCACCACTCTGGGTGTCCCTTGGGGGCGGCACAAAATGGCTCTATTTCAGTTTGCACCCAGAATAACTTTTAGATTGCCAACTCACTTGTTCTGTGAATGAGGTGTGAGAGTTACACTGTGCTGTTCACTTTGTAAGTACTCCAATTACACAGTCACTGTCAAATGTTTCCGATATTAGGAACAACAAGACTGGATTCGATCGTGTCTAGTTCGAAATCTAAAGTCTAATCTGGACTTTATTGTTTCACATTAAATAGGGATTTTAAAAAAAATGGTTCTGGAGATGATTAGAGTTTGAAAAAGGAGAATCTCTGAGGGGCGCCATTCATACCAGACCCCCAACTGTGCACAAGCTCTCTTTGACGTGCTTAAGACTGCGTATGTTCTCGTCTGAAGAAAAAAATCCAACCTCTCGTGTTTATCCCATCCCACCTTAAACATGTCATGATGCGTTAGGTTGCATCTCGCATGTGGGAATTTCTAGATTTTTATATTTGCTCTTTGCATTACTTACAAATGCAAAAAAAACAAAAAAAAAAAACATTAAAAATTCATCTTACAAAGTTATTTACAGAGAGAAATGTCTTTTTCCCATATTTTCAAGTGAGATATAATAAACAAACATATATAAAATATATATGTGTTTTGATATTACCCTCACATTCTAGTTGATTTAATTCTCAATGATCTCTGTGTATAAGGAGTTAATATGTAACGGAGGTGTTACACTGTGATTGTTGCAGATTGTTGAGTTAACTGCCTGGTTAGCCTCCTGTTATCCGGGATTTATAGATTTGATGCAGTGTTTTAATAACTAGGACAAAGTAAAGAGGACTCAAAATGAATTTATGTCAAAAAGATGGACCGTCTCCAAATATCCCTGGTGAAAGTGTCGGCGAGGGAAATCTAGTATTGCAGAATAAAAAATGTGCACTTTTGCCAAGCGCTTGTGTGCACTTGGTTTGCTGTGCTGTAAACTGTCAGGTAAAAAAAATCCTACAGGCTCTCATTTTTGGATTAGGGAAATGGTATTTTGCAGCTTTCTTCAAACCACACACCCCACAGAACAGAAGAGAAGAGCAGAGTCAAGTGCTTCAGCATGCTCCCTAAAATAAATTATGGACAAAAAAAAAGGATGGATGTGTGTTTCAGCAAACTCAAAAAAAAAAACATTTCGGTTAAAAACGAGTCGGTTTAAAGTTATTTTGCTGACCTACTTCTAGGTAAAGTATTGAATTATCCAATACTAATAAAATAAAAGTAGCTGGTATGTTTTAGAAAAAGACCCGAGCGCATATCAAACTAAGCACAAGGAATGAGCTGAAGATGAAAAAACAAACAAATCTAAACAAACAAGAAAATGATCAAAACACAAATATAGAAGGCAACCACAATGTAAACACCCCAGGATAGTGAGAGTGGACTGAAAGAAAAAAGCGTAACCTGGGTTACTGAATAATTAAAAAATAAATAAAAAATTAGAACATTTCTGCCAACAACCATCACTATCTACAATAACCCTTTGAAGAATTTGAATTGGGAGCAATAAAGTATTTTTGAATTTAACTGAATTGAATTTGAAAATATATTTTTTATTAATTTTATTGAATTTTGCTTTAAAATTTATTAAATAAAAAGGAAAATAACCTCACAATGTCTGATAACAACTAAAATGTCTGATTATTGCTATCAGACGATTATAACGGTGTTGGTATGTTGAAGCTGTGCAGATGTTAAAAATAGTAAGAATTAGCTTGTGCCAACTACTCACCAGGTAATATGCTAATGTTACTTCAATTAAGTAATCTAGTTCTGTAGTGTTATTAATTAATGCCAATAACACAACCCACTGTCATTAACATTACTAAACATGACGTTTTGCATAATGCAGAATCCTACGATTCCTTCGTTTTATGTGGAAGTCTGATCAGGCCTGTCATAATGGGTGGTTGTGGTGGTGAGGAAAGGACGCCGAGACCCAGGTAAGATGGTGAAAATGAAGAATTTAATAATAATATGCTCAGAATACAGTCCAGGACAGGCAGCACGGCAGGAAACAAGCACGCAGCTAAATGCCGGTAGCAACTGATAATAAGGACTAAACGGGAGCAAGCACAAACCAGGACTTGGCAGTTCTACTGGAGAATACAGATAGTGGCGACTTGTGTAAGACAGCAAAAAACAAGGACCCGACGAGGAACACAGACAACAGGTGGGTTTAAATACACACGGGGTAATTAAGGGAATGAGACACACCTGGGAAACAATCAACGGGGAAGATGCAGAGACAGACTCACGGAACAGGACTACACAGAAAAACTCAAAAATAAACACACAGAAACACGGATCGTGACAAGGCCGAGTGGTAGCATGTGAACAATGATGAGCCTCCTTCAAGTTTTCTCTCTAATCCAACAAACTGGGCCAAAATGTTTGATGTGACATTCGATGAAAACTACCCAATATCTGTTTTAGCATCATGAACCCATAAATAGGGTTGAGGAAATAATGAAGCGAGTTTATGTGAACTTTCAGTCATCTGGATGCATTGTGATCAAATTCAAGAACGTCAAGAAATCAAGAGTTAATAGAGTTAAATCTGTCATTTAGAAGTCCAAACATGACTTTAAGACTTCTTTATATATCAATCTTTTTTTCCTCCTGTCCCGCTCCTTCAGAGAACCCGTGGCGATGTGACTGCGCTCTCGGTTGGCTAAGAACTTGGATCGGCGAAGATGGACAGCGCTTGCTAAGTTCGGCAGAGCAGCGTCGCTTGATGTGTGCAGAGCCGCCTCGTCTTTCCCACCTTAGCCTGGCAGAGGTTGCTCCGAACAGCCTGGTGTGCATTCCGCCTGTGGTACAGCTGGAGCCCAACCACCTGACTGTGCGACTCGGCGAGAGCCTCCGAGTGTCCTGCCAGGCCTCTGGATACCCACAGCCTCAGGTGACGTGGAAAAAAGCTTCCCATGGCAAGGCCCAGTTGTCACCTCGAGGTCTTTTTCAAGAGCTGGGACCCAACGGGGAGTTGTTCCGGCCAGGGCCGGGCGGAGTGGTGACAGCCCTGCCTAGCACCGGGGGGATCAAGGCGGGAGGCGTCGAAGGAATCCAGGGACTCGTGCGAGGGGCCGAGGAGGGCGGTGAAAGAGACAGCTTTGATCCGGACATGGGCAGCGGCATGCTGTTCCTCAGTAATGTGACTGTAGCACATGCTGGGCGCTACGAATGCGAGGCCTGGAACCCGGGTGGAGTGGCGAGGGTTACGTTTCACCTGGCTGTCAACATGTCTTCTTCCTCGTACTCATCCCAACTCTGGCCTCGTTTGAACACACACTCCTACGTTTCGTCGTCGTCCAGCTCCTTCTATCAGCCGGAAGTCCTGGACGTCAGCCAGGAGCCCTTGTACGAGCAGGA
Source organism: Poecilia formosa (assembly GCF_000485575.1). Lineage (NCBI taxonomy): Eukaryota > Metazoa > Chordata > Actinopteri > Cyprinodontiformes > Poeciliidae > Poecilia > Poecilia formosa. Next base: position 398,686 of record NW_006799990.1, on the reverse strand, counting down.
CAGCATGGACTTCAGCGCTCTGGGTCCAGCCACACAGACCGCCATCGCTATTGGGATCTCCCTGCTGGCTCTCACTGCTGTTCTTCTTCTGATTATGATCTACACTCGCCACCAGCAGTACCAAAAAGAGGACAGTGGCTCCTACTGCACCAGCAAAGAGGAGAGCATCCTTTACGTGAATGACTACTCTGACGGACCGACAACCTTTGCTCAGCTGGAGGAGTACCGCGACGATCACGGCCATGAGATGTATGTCCTGAACCGAACCAAGCCCGTCATGGGCTCCGCTTCATCCAGGTGTCCAATGATGAGCGGCTTTGTCCAGCAGAAGGGAATGAAAGAAGCTCTCCTGGAGCACGAAATGGTCCAGACACTGACGAGATCGGGGGGGCTGGGGTTTCGCAGGAACCCGACTGAAGGTGGCGAGGGCCCGCTGACGGCAGACCCAGAAGAACTGCTTCTCAGCCAGAGCCTTCTGTTTGGATCTCAGGTTGCCTATGAGATCCACTGCTGAAGCATCTTTAATGGGTGAAAGTAAATTTCAAAGGACTTGAAGACATTACCAATCATCTTGTAAGAATTTAAAGCATCAGATTATTATCTGGCCTTTGACAAAGAAGAGACACTCAGATAGTGATTGCAGAGGGAGAACTGGATCACTTCCAGCTTTCCAAATACCCGCTTCTAATTGATTGTGTGACAAAAAGAGGTGTTCGAGGACTGAATAGTGGTAAATACAGAGAAAACAACAATTGACCAATGGTTTCAGTCTCCAAACAAACCCTTTAAGGATAATTACAAGTGGCTGGCTTCACCAGAAATCTATATTGCAGTTAAACTAAATCCTCCCCCAAACTGTGCAGTGTATGGTTGTAACAATTGTCAGTGGTTGGTAATGAATATTTTCTATAAATGTTTTCCTTTGTTTTATTTTAGATGTTTTGTCTCCAGGTATGTTGAAGTTAATTTCGTGTGAAGTAGAGCTGTTTTGTGGACCCTGTTACAAATTTCATTAGAATTAGATCAACAACGATCGTCTAATGGAAGACGCATCATCAGTGTTCGGCCAGAGGGGCTTCAAAGGGTCCAACAAATATCGCAAAATTCAGAGTTCTCAACGTTTGCGTCACTTCACCGTAGGCTTTTATCTTTTGAACATGTCTTGTGTTTTCTTCACTTATGCCATTAAACTGAAAACAGGAGTTTGATCTGGAATATTATTTGGAGGTCCTCGGGTGTAAAACACAACAAAATATGTGGACATCACACAACAAAACTAAATACAATATTTTATACAAAAAAAAACTCCAACAACACAGGAATAAAAGCCTCTTGCAACAAAACAATTCATAGGAACCGTGGGTCAATTTGTGCATCCAGACTGATGACTTCAAGTAGCTTCAGTCACATTTCAGAAGACCACAAGTCAAGCAGAAGCATAGCCCAAAATCATAAAAAATGTGGGATTACACTTAGCTACATGTGAGCTTATAGGCTATGATTTTTTTTCTAGACTGTCTAATTGATGTTGACTGGTTAATCATGGTACATGACCTCAAATTAATTTTGTTTCAGATAGAAACACAGGTAGAAGTAGAGAATTTGAAGAAAAAAAAGTATTTGTTTCCTTTAAGATTTGTTCTGGTTTAGCTTTCTTCCCTCCTGCCCCCAGCCCCCCTCCCACCCCCACACATAAACGTCTAGCCCAAACACACCTAGCCAGATGTGAATATTAACAATTTAACAGTGATCAGCCACATGTTTTTGTTCTGGTTAACTATCCACAATCAGTGGAAGTAGACCAAAATAACTAAACGAAAACCAACACAGATTAGAATGAAGTCACAGACATCTAATCAGAAAAGGTTTACAAAGCTGTTTTAAAACTTGGAGACTCCAGTGAATCACAGTGAACAACATTATTACAAATGGAGAACAAGTAGGTGGTGAAATGTCCTGACTTCAAAATTACTTCAAGAGCGTGTCAACGGCTCATCCAGGAGGTCCTAGAACAGCATCTAAAGCTCTGCAGGCTTCATTTGAAGTTGTGTTTTCTGATGTCAGATTCTGTTATGGTTCCCCTCAGCGTAAAGGGGATGTGACAAAGCCGCGAGCTTTCTGAAAATACAAAGAAAAATCATAGGGTGACACGTACGCCATCTGTTCTAGCTGATTGTAGCCCTTAAGACGAACTCAACTTGAAAATGTTCATATCTGATTGATAGAGCACTATGATGCTAAGAGTGTACGGCTTCAGAACAGACCTTTACATAAAACCTAATAATAAAAGTAAAATCATGTTTGAAAAAAAAAAAATAGATAAGAATTTTACTGAACAAACTCAACCATAGAGATAACATCTGGAGAAAATACAATAAAACACATTTTGTATTTTGTTATGTCGTTCTGCTTCCTGATTTAATATTTTTTTATTATGATTATTATTATTATTTATGCAAAATGTTTAAATGTTTACCATTTTTGTTGTGTTTTTCGATGTTTTCATTGCTTTTGATGTTGCGCACATCAAAGCCACTTTGACTACAATTGTGTTAAAAAAAACAACTTGCCCTGCTAACACCAGACTGTGACAACTAACTGAATGTGAATACTGTACATTAAGTTTCCTACTTGTATACATTAAAACGTCTCAAAACGAGTCGTTGTTTGTCCTGCTCTCTTATCATTTCAACGCGGCAATTGTGGGTGTTTCTTCGGTACGGCTTCGAGACTTGACACATTTATGTCTTGTTACTTTTCAACTCGTGACACACAGCAAGTCCGAGTGAGCAACACTCTGTGAAAGCGGGTTTTTAAAGAGAGACTCTTGTTGTCAGTAATTGTGTTGTTCAGTCCAGGAGGTCTACAGTTCATACGCGTCCTTCGCTGCAAAGTACTTTGGTTCGAGATGTGCTTTCAGAACTACTTGCAGAATAAGAAAGATTGGTGCTATTGAAAATGTGTTTCGCGCAGTCAAAAAAAAAAGAAGTCTTTGCCTTACACAAAGACCAAATGTTGTATTGATTCTGAGTCAAATGCATGTCGATATTTTTTTTTTTTCCAAAGGGTTTTTATTTCAGAATTTTATCCTTAAACACCGCAGGACACGAGCATGATGTCTGATGTATGGAGGAGCAGAACGCCGCCGTAGCTTGTTTGTGCAGGCTGTCAGTTCAATAGTATGTGAGGAAAGTTTCTATTCCCAAGAACTTTTACATAATATTTTGTCAATTTGGAAAAAAAAATTAAAAAAAAAGCAGTCACTGAAAAAGCTTCAAACGTTTCTAAACGCTGATGTCAGAGACTATTTCTACTAAGCAGCGCAACATTTTTTTCCCCACCAAATTTTCTTATGGATGCTCTATATTTGTCTGATTATGAGAAATATCTCCTAATTTAGCATTCACACTGCGATACAGTCCATAAGAAAGGCAAATAAACAGTTTGTAACTACAACTTTCAATGTAGTTTGTACTTGTGACATCAACTAAGAATCTGAATACACTCAACTCTCTCCTACTCCCTATCTTACATCAGTCATACCCTGAAAGTTGTCATTCATGGCCTTTAGCTGCCAAAAAAAATGTAAATGGACTGTGCAGTTATGTGTATTTTCTTTTCTTGTAAGCTGAATGTGTCATTACCCCCCATGTATTATTCTTGAATCTTTCAACAACACATAATTATCAAGTGATATTTTCACATTTCCTGCCAACTTTAAACATTGTTTAACTCAAAAACACGACATGCTGATGGATGAATGACTCCCAGGGCACCCGACCACCAGGCTTAGCAAGTTTTCTGGGGGAAACCTTGAGCTAACTTAGCGAAAGCAGTAAGAAAAAAAAGGTGCATTGTACTCCCGAAATCAGAGTTGGGGGCAGATTTCTGCTTTTTGAAGCCACAACTTTGATTTGACTGGGTGCTCCAGCACAGCTTTTGTGGACAATGCTTTTCTCTGGAATAAGACATGTACTTTGAAACATATGGAAATCTGATTCAAAAGCCAGTTAGATAACGCTACAGTGAAATAAAATCAGCATACCCTATATTCCATACACCCCCCGCCCCCACCAAAACGCTACACACAAAAAGACGAGTCAACCTCAAAACCCATCTGAACATCTCTCTATCAGGGCTTGCATGCATTCGCGTCGTCTGGTGCAACGGATGTGAACGCTTCTATTCAGGTCATCCATGAAGGATATGGATTTCTTTTGTGTGCAATAATATAATTCTCATTCTATGTTATTGCATGTCCCGACTGAGCCTGGCCACAATGGTTGTCATGGGCACAATGGATTCCATACTTGTAAGCAAGCAGACTAATGCTGCTGTCACAGGCTGTGTCTTTCTTTCAGTCAGACTCAGAGTGGGTGGACAGAACGACAGAGCCAAAGGGGAAAAAAATGTACAATGCTGCAGTTAAAATATTGTTGAAACTTTTTTTCCACTATGATTTTCCATTCTCTTCTCTTTTGTCAGGCAAAAAGAACGATAGAAAAAAAAAAGCATCACGTCAGAGAGCAGTGTGGGAATTAGCATTTTCACACATGCTAAAAGCATTTTGGTTAAGAAGCACAGAGCATAATTAACCTTTTCCGAAATCAAGTGGCACTTTGTCATAAAACCTGCATGCAGAGTGTGCGGGAGCCATGTTGAAAGCACATTGTAAAGCCCTTAAAACTGAATACATTTGATAAGATTGAAGAGGTGTCTTTTTTTTATGGTCAAGGACAGCTTTGAAGTTCACAGTGTCGCTTCCCTGAATGCACTTTTTAAAAAGGATCCCGAACGTTTCAGCATCACGATATACTCTGCGAAAGCCTTTATCGCCGCAGGAGGTTTCCATCTACTCGAATTTGATTTCTCTGTTTTGTTTTGTTTTTTTTTACATTCGAGGCAGCCCGTGATCCCATCAATCACCATGCGCAGTGAGGATGCAACAAAGCAGGGAGAGTTCACGGTTCACATACAGATGCTGCTCTTCTTCTCTCTCTCTCTCTCTCTCTCGCTCTCTTTTTCTCTCCCCTCTGGTTTCTTTCAAGCATCGGCTCTCGTTTTTCTATGAACTTGGTGCGGTGTGAGAGAATGAATTCCTGCACGAGGTCAAATGTGAGCTATCTCGGACTGAATTATTGATGCGGCTCGGCCCGGTCTCAACAACGGATTTTCTTTGGAGATGAGTTTGTACAAAATTTCTTTCATGTTTGTCGTTGATGTGAGAACGTTGGACTTTTCCGTTCGGAGAGACTTTGATGTTCAGTTGCAAGGTGCTTCACTTACATTCGTCATTGCAATTTTTATTTTATTTTGGGGTTTTTTTTGTTTTGCTTTTTTTTTTTTTTTATCAAATCCTATTTATCTTTAATTAAAAAGCATCAACTATTGAAAGGCTGTGTGCACTTTTTTTTATGTGCACACAAGATTAAATATTGTAAATATGTATTTTTAAAGCAGTAGTATTTGATTGCACAGTTCTCAAAGGCAGTTTAGCTTGAATGCCAAACACTAAGCAAGGTTATTTTTATTCATGGCATGAACGGACAGCGTCTTTCACCCTGGATAATAGAAAACGAGAAAAATCAATTCAGATCACTGCTACATTTTTTAAACCAGCACTACATCTGTCAAAATGACAACAGACATAAAAAATAACAATAATAATAATAAAATGAAACTCAAAAATAAGAGAACAAAAGCCCACCCCACTGGAAAACCTATAGGATCATAATTCAGCAGAAAGAAAACATTGATGAATTGCGCCGAAGCCAAAGTGTCTCGTTTGATAAATTTACTAAGAACTTTCCTCTCCATCACTCAGGCTTTCGCTTCAAATGAGCACTTCTTGGCTTCTGTTCAAAAAAAAAAAAAAAAAAAGGTGCTTAACAAGAAAACAGAACAATTAGTCTGAATTTAGGCCTCTGGTTCTATCGAGTGCCACATGAATTCCCAACATTTAGCCAAAATATCTGTTCCTTCTGACAATATTGATGTTTTAGAGAAGAAGAAAATGAAGAAAAATTCTTGACCAAACTGCTTCATTTCGTAGCACCTATAGCAAGACTCCAACATTTCCTGCTATAAGTTTACATATGCCTATAATCAGCATGCCTGCTAACTTCATGTCAGGTCATTTGGAACCGTTTTCCCAGTTTAAACTGAAAACACGTCGTACAATTTTAGTCACTTTTCAATGCAAGAGTTGGGTTTTAGCCGAACACACGAGTTCAAAAATGATACATGCAGGGTCAAATACAAAGGAACATCCTCATCCTTATTTGGCTAAAGCTGCATCGTGTAACTTTTATTTTGTCTTTGTCACAACAGTATAATGTGAGACAAAAAATGTATGGGGGAGGAGGGGGAGAATCAAGCTCCTCTGCCTTCCCTGCTGTCATCCGCAGCACATTGGTTGAGTTTGCTTAATCAGAAACAACCAATCAGAGCCCGGAAGAGGGTCTTAGCACTGTCAATCACCCTCTTGTACACGCTGCTCAGACACTACCGCTTGCTCTCTACTACAGTAGAGCTAGCTCACCACAACGGAGCCGGTCGTGAGTGATCAGGCTTGTTAGCAGGCTTAGTAGGTCGTTTCTCCACCATTAGCACATCGAGCAACACATACACAAGGTTGACTGACAGCGCTAAGACCTTCCTCCTATCTCCATTTGGTTGTTTTTGACCGGGAGAGGCACATTTTGATAGACGGCAAAAATAGCACTGGGAGGAGGTGGAGGAGCTCAGTCTTAACACAGATTATCTGTCTCATATTGTCAAGATGTAGTGACAGTTTGAACAAATATGTAAAAATCATAACTTTTGACTATTGGCAATTCCCCCTTCCCTCTGCTCCAACTGGTTTAAGCGGGTAAACAAAATGGATGAACGGTTTAACCGCAGAGCAGGAATGAGGTTCATGAGGGATGAAGGAAGTGGACACGATGGATGAGAGTACGAATGAGTAAGTTTCTGGCTAGAGAGGAGTGAGGTAGGACTTAAGGAAGGAGGTAGGGGTGATGAAATGGATAGAGATGAGGGTTGAAGGATAGGGATGAGAAATAGGGTAGGAATGAGGGATGACAGATAAGAGGTAGGAGACATAAGGTAGAGATAAAGGATGAACACTGGGGAATGAGGGAGGATGGAGTTGAAAGAATGTGACAAACGGAGGTTAGCATAAACAGACTGCTGGGTAATTAGGTAGGTGCTTGAGGTTTAAATCTGTTTCCAAATCTAAGGTAACATACTACTTTTTTTAACCTTTAGTACCTCTATGTGATGAATGTATGGCGTCTGATCCTGAACCATGAATTTCTTGTGATAACCATCTGATGTACCCGCGGAATGCAGAACCTAAGGTAAAAGGAGATGCTTACGTATTAAACGACATGCTGCGCATTTTAAATTCCCCACAAACATCCACCGAGTCCAGCTTCGTGAGTGCATGGCGAACTGTCCTCAGAAGTCTGACCGCATTTGCAGATATGCAAATTCATCCTCCCACCACTCACAGGACAAACTCCCTGTCTATCTCTGAACTGGAGTTCGCACTCCGTGGGTGATCCAGTCGTTTCTGTGCAGAGCTGAGAGCAGGTGGAGAAGCACAGAGCACCAGCAGCAGCAGCGGCAGCAGAGTTGCCACCTGGATGCTTTCTCGCTTTCTCTTTTTAGGGGAAAAAATAAAAAATAAAAAATCTGTGTGAAAATGAGACACAGCTGCCTGCTAATTTCAAATGATGCAGCAGAAATCTATAAGATTATTTGAAAGGAAAGATTCTGGGGCGGAACGATCTCCCGAAATGGGCCGCTGGGGATGTTGCTAATAAAATAAATAAATAAAGTAAATGAGATTTGAAAGAAGGAAACAAAGGCCTGCTTGAGAGATATTGGCGTTGAAGACGGCCAACAACTTCAGTGTGTATTTGTGTGCCTTCAGCAGTTACACTGACGCTGAGCTGTGAAAAATCACACGTTATTTATCTCATGTTGCGCTACCTCCTTTGTAGCTCAGCTGTGACACGGGGAGAGGTGGGCTCACTGAAAGGTTTGTTTCAATACATGTTGACACATTTCATTGCCACCTGAGAACACTTAGAACTGTCCACTTCTGATTATACCCTGAAAGGCGTAATAATGCCACACAAGAATCTGCCTCGCAGCGTGAGAGCAGCTGAAAAGTCAAGCGCTGCACAGACGGGAGAGCTTTGATCATGGTTGTGTGCGTAGACGAACAGACAACCGTGGACACAAACAGGAAGAAAGTGAACATTAAGAACTTCAAGCTGGCTGCATGGTGGAACAGTAAGGATTTCTGGGTGCAAACCCTGGATTTGGATCTTTCTGTGTGGTGCTTACATGTTCTTCGCTGTGCATTCGTGGGTTCTCACAGGATACCTTGACTTCTCAGTGCATAAATGTTAGGTTTAGTTGAGTTCCCTAAGTTTACCCTTAGGTTAGCCTGGCCTTTGACTTCCTGCACTTTGCCACTTAACTCAAATCTCGCTTGCACTACTGTCTAGGCTTTATTCCGTTGACTTAGATTACTTCCAGTAGAATTTGTACCGGGCCAATCAGCAAACAGAAGGATAAGTTGTGAACGATGACATGGATTTTTCTGCACCGTTTTAGGATTGTAGTCTGCCTGTAGTTTTAGCAGAGGAAGTGAACAAAGCCGTTCAGGCTGTGTTGGTCATGCTTCCGATTATTGAATTAAAATTAACATCCATCTTGTTCGGTTCGGCACTTCTCTCTGTGCAATGGAGGACGGTTGCTTGCAGTGCAGGCATTTTCTGGTAAGCTTCACAGCGTCGTACTGGCCCATCACATATGTCACAGGGAAACTTTAGCGAGTGGGTAACATTTTAAACTTGAACACAGTCCAGAGTCCAGAAAGCAAAGTGCATTCACTGAATGCTCATTACGTCTCAGTATGTGGGAGCCTTTAGCTTGCAGTAAGTTTTATAAATAGATTTTGATGTATTTGTTATCGAAAGAAATACACATCCAAGCAAACATAGTTCAGAACTGAAGATAAAAACCATAGCAACTGGTTTTTAACTACATTGCCTCCACTGACCAAAACATCTCAAATATACTGAAATTATCCATCCATCCATTTTCTGTAGAACCTTGTCCCCAGTGGGGTAGGGAGGGGTTGCTGGTGCCCATCTCCAGCTAGACATTTCCGGAGTATCCGGCTTCCTCCCACATGTATGAAGCCTCCCTCTCTGTATGCACAGAGAGAACATAGAAACTCCATACAGAAAGACCCCGGGCCGGGAATCGAACCCAGAACCTTCTTGCTGCAAGGCAACAGCTCTACCAACGGGTCATCTGAGCTGCCATACTGAAACTAGTAAAATAAAATAAAATAATAAAAAAAAACACATCAATATACTCTCAAAGTTCACAAAGTCAGTCTTTGGTCGATGCTTATTTTTTCCTGCCTTTAGAGCAAAGATTTTGTTTTTTTCTGCTGCATTTGCACTGACGCTGTTTGATGTGGGATTGTCTGCAAGGTGAAATAAAGTTTATAACTTTCATAAGCAAGTTTCATAAGTTTGTGAGTTAGGAGGACAGGACAAAACAAGTTGTTCTGTATGACAACTTGTTTTGTACCACGCTTCGGCTCTATTAATAAACAGGTTAGCAAATATCAAAATCATCAAAACACAAGCTATGCAACACAAAAAATAGCACAGTCTACTGGACAGTAGTGATTGTGTCAGAAGTGGCGTAGGGACTGAACATAAGTTCAAAGGGAAGTTGCATTTATTGCCCGTTAAACCTGCAATACAATATGAACGATAATAAAAAAATATCCTCAGAAAAAAATATCCATAGAAAGAAAAAAATAGAAAAAATAGGAAAAAAAAATATCCATGGTAAACTTATCCCTCCCCTGCACTGTACCTACATGAACCATCAACAGCTGGCCACAATGGGATTGTTTTTATTCTCTATGATGGCTACTTACTGTATTCAGGTTAAATTCTTATGAATAAGTGCAATATGAAAATGTAAAAGAAAAATATTTCAACTTCAGATCACCACACACACAGCAGACTGCAGAGTCCTTACAAAAGCAGTCACTTTTTTTCTCTTTTGATGAATTAATTGTTAAACAGCATGCATTGCTACGGCGACAGCACTCAGGGCTGCATGTGGGTTAAGTTTTCCAATAAAATGAAGTTGTGTTTCAAACATTAATGAATCTGTAAATATGCTACTAATTGATTATAAATAATAATTTTCAGCCATGTCACAAGCAAAACCAAACAGCTGTATTATTCATTTACATTATATTGATTAGCATAGACTAGCATCGTGGATTGCTTTAAGTCTTTGCGTCAATAGCATCTTCCCAGCTACGCTGAGCTTCTGCATTGTGATTTCATTTCTATACAGAACAGATAATTAAATCCTGATGTAATGTGACTCATTTCTTGCTGAGTAGTTATTTTAATACCGTTATGGTGACCGCGTCCATCAAAAATGGCCTTGAACTTGAAAAACAACAAGAAAAACTATAGCTATAATCTGCCATGCTGAATACATGTGTATTTATTTCTATAGCTTGTCATGAAGTTTTATTACTTTTAGAACGCACCTGAAGGTCCATAAGCAGTTTATCATTAGTGCCATCTTCAATGCAGAGCTTTGTAATCTCGTGCTGCACATCCATACGGAGACAAAGAAAGCTGGCGTTGCCTTTGTGACCCTGATGTAAATGATACTCCGGCTCCAGCACGTGTCCTTCATCCCTAACCGTCACGGTGGCTGCATCCTTCCCATCATCTTGCAGCAGACGAATGTCACACAGAGAAATGTGAGCGGCTAGATGAGATTGCAGATCTTGGCCGTGCTTCAGATAACTTCTAAATATGGAACCAGTGAAGACTGAACAGCAATAATGCTGCAACAATCATTTTTTTCTGCGCTACACTACCAGCGCAAATTGGAAAACTTTTTTTTTTATCAAAGTACATAAAGGCAAGACTTATTTTGAGTATATTTAATTCCCTCATTTTTGAGAATAAGCCAAAAGTTTTGAGAATACATTTTGAAATTAAGTTAAACTGAATGAAAAGTTTGTAAAACTTCCTTTTTAGACGTACCAGAAAATAGCCCGCTTAACATACTTTGACACATTTCTAGGCAGTGGAGCCTGAAATCCACCATATGTCAACAACGGCTACCTCCAATAAAGCACACACTCTGTTGCATCAAAGGGTTTCACTTTCAAGGATATTGCTGTTTGTTAAGATTTTAGTCTAATTAATGTTTCGAGGATGTTTCAAGGACTTGAAGGCGAAAAATCCAAGTGGAGCCGATGTAGTTTCAGTAAGCCAAAGCCAGTCCCCCAGTGTCACAGGTGAGGTGTTTGTGAGGATCCAAAAGCAGGCAGAAGGGGGGCAGAGTAAATGCAAAAAGCTAAAAAATGTCTAAAGAATACTTAAAATTCACAAACTGAGATAGTGGTGAAAAGCAGAATGAACCAGCTGTGATTAAAGAGCCACCAAACATTGCGCGAAGCCTATTCTGGTTCCCAGACACGTGCCACGTGTTTCCGAACATCAAATCTGGTTCCAGTAAGACGCAGAGGAATGTCTGGTTCTTCAGGGTGAGGAACAGCCGTGGTTTCACCTCTTGGGATGTTCAAGCCAGAGATACAGAAACAACAAGAGACTGCAGAGGCAAGCAAGGCATTCATCATCTTGCTACAACGTTCGTCTTCGGTGTTGCTTAATGCTCTCTGTTGATGACACATGCTTAGTTCCTAAACAGAGGCACACAAACCAAACCTGTTATAGGTCAAAAGTTCTGTCTCATGGTGATCAGTGGAACAAGAGATAGGTGGAGACGACAGGCGCTCTCGCATACTTCATCCAAAGTGGATGTCTCTCTGCGTATAAAAATGACAATTTTCGTGACATATCTACGTCTACAAGAGGCGATTTCAGCACTTAGGATGAAGTACTAGGGGCTATTAAGAACCAGGGAGAGATCAGCTGGATGAGAACAACAGGAAACAGAGACAGAAGGAACCAGAAGAAATGCATGGCAGCACAAAAATACTGAATTCAAAGAGATCAAAAACTGGAAAACACACAAATTAACATGACTCAAAACACAAAACCCTCAGGGAATAGTGAAACCCATGAACCAAAGAATGTAACTTTAAATGCAAGAAACTTAATCTGCATCACATTTTGAAAAGTGGAGCCATACCGTTGAGCGTTTCTACCGGCTATGCTTACTTTGTTCACTGAACTAGTGGCTGCTGACGTCATTACGCTCTGGTGCGTGTTATGCTGTATTTAGAAGAAGCATGGAAAACCCCCCACTCTTTCTCCACCATACTGTCACAATGATGTGCACCTTTTAGCGCACCACGCTTCAGCTGGGTCATTATTTGTGTTGGGCAACATTCTTACTTTCCCCTATGTGTTGTTGATAAAAGTTAAGCGTTAGCAGCATAACGTCCAATTGTCAAGTTCGGTCTGGGAGGGTTTTATTGATTGATGATAATGTCCGGGTTTTTGTTGTTTTTCGGGGGACCAATAAGCATCCCTAAAATGACTGCCGTGATGCATGGAGTACCACAGCCTTTCTCCTCCGGGACCTGCTGTCTGGTGTTCAGAGCCAATGTGGAAGAGCGCGGTGGAGATATTTATACAATTGAGCGGATAGACTGAACACTGCAGGCAGCTGTGCTTTAGATGTGTAGGTTTATAGACGAACCAGAAAATAAAATTCATATCGTCCGGGTCTCAACAAATGGGTGACGGAGCGCATCATGGCGGTACACAGCTGGCAGATGTGCTTCTATGTGTGACGAACAAAAGTGTCAAATCCCGTCGTTAACATGGACACAAAAACTATAAACGACTGGGCAAGGTGAGAGTTCATCACCTTCTTCCGGTTAATTCAGAAAGCGAGCCATTATAGTTACAAGTTAATTTAATCTAAACTGCAGAAAAGTATACTGCTCAAAAAAAATAAAGGGAACATTTCACTTTAATTTTGTGTGTGGCTCCAAATCCAGGCCTCCATTGGTTAATAAATTTGATTTCCATTGATGATTTTTGGGTGATTTTGTTGTCAGCACATTCAACTTTGTACAGAACAAAGTATTCAATGAGAATATTTCATTCATTCAGATCTAAGATGTGTTATTTGAGTGTTCCCTTTATTTTTTTGGGCAGTGTAATTGTTAGGGAAGCTCAAATATGAAAAATTGGGCTGATGTTGATATATGGTAGTAACCCTGCTGTTATGGTAGACTTACCAATGTTTTATTTTATCAATTTTTTTTATCCAATTACTCGATTAATTGTAAGAATAATTGATGGATTACTAGATTATTAAAAATATTTATTTACAACATCCCTGACTACAACCCTAAAGAACAACTTTGTACACAGTTCCAGGAGCAATTTTGTAAAAAGCATTGGCACACGGTAAAAGTGGCAACTCTGTGCCTCAGGGATTCACAACAGTACATTTTTGTGCCCAAGGCCAGAAAACTCCCAAGATCTCAATCTCATCAAAAACCAGTCACCCACCCAGCGGACCAAAAATGATTTTGTGACCTTAAACTGATATACCGTGACATTCAGTGCAACAGAGCAAACAGGAAAAGTCTTTAAAAACAGCCAGACACTCATGCTTTGACTACATGTGTTGTATTTCTCCAAAAAAGCTTTTGAAACGTACAAAATTTTAAAATGTTTGAAATTAGTCAATATTGATATCTGATATTAATCCTACACTGAGTCACTGAGCATATCCTACATGGCCAAACCACTACTGCCGCCTTCTGAAACACAAACACAAATAGCAACAAGATTATGGGGGACTTTTTCTGCCATAATTCGAGAGCACACTCTTTCAGTCTGAAAGCAGGACTTCATGTCTTTTGTTCTCAAAACTTCTCATGCTTGTGCTTACATTTGCAATTTGAAACAAGGACTTTATGTCTTTCTTCTCAAAACTTGTAATGCTTGTATTCAAAACTTGTCTCTGCTCGCTTGCGAAACATTTTCTGCACGGCTTGGAGCAGAAATGTACCATCGTCTTGGCAACGTCTCAGCCAATAGAGTGCAAGTGTTACAATGGGTGTGTTTCTTTTCTTCTACATAATCAGTACGTCGCGTTATTGCTCGGATTTGAGTCGGTCTGTTTTGCATCCAGTGAAAACAACTTTAATGTTGACAAATAAAGTGAACAACATGTCTGACGCCAAGGCGAGACCAAATGCAGTCAAGTCCAAAACGAGACCCACGGAAACATGTGCACCACAGAAAGAAAAAGCAGCTTTTTTTTTTTTTTGCCTTCATTTGCAAATTCCATGACCTGAAATTAAATTTCATGACTTTCCAGGCCTTGAAATGAAAAATGGAATCCCATGACTTTCCAGGTTTTCCATGACCAGAACTAACCCTGCAGCCACCGCTTTATACATTTTTTTTTCTTTTCAATTTCATTATTTGCCTTCGGCACTTACAGTGTCACATCATAGCCCTGTCATACTAGAGTCTACCTACGTAAGCAAATACAGACATGACTGGACCTTTGGGCCAGTGAAAGGAAAGTCAAGATGTTAAGGATCATTTACGTCAAACTCAGTTGTTCAAATGAGCAAAATAGAACATCAAGAACCTTTTAAGGAGGAAATGGAGACCAGCATGCAGCTAATTATAAATACTCTGTAATGTTTTTCATAAGACAATAGAAGAAACAAAAATGCATGTGTGTGAATTCATTTCAGTCTGGCTAATTAATGTAGACTAATCCCATTAATTAGAAAGCACAAAGGTAAAGACTTCCGGCTAAGACCTTTAAAAGCTCAGCCACACAAAGCCCATTGATTTACTTCATCTGTTTTTATTCCATGTTGGAAAGTTGACTCCCCAGACTGAAAGAAGTTGGCAAAACTATTTCAAAAAGTGATATTTGCACATGTAAACACCCTTTTCAATCCACTGCGCAGTAAAAATCAAATGCACCATCATCTCACTCCTTCGGGCTAGCTTCAAGCTAGCAGAGATTCTGATATGTTTTGATAGATTACATCAGGCTCGCTTAGATGTGTGTCAGCCAATCAACACCCACAACGCTGTCTAGTTAGGCCATGGCTGGAACCGAGAGTTATCCAAAACACTGCTGACAGGGAAAATCCTGCGATGCAATCTGTCTTTAGTCGCTAATAAACAAAGCCATTAAGCTGCCATCTGCAAATTCAACAAAAATGCAAATGCTGAACGTGCCTGTAAATCCAAAGCTGTTTATCAAGTGGGCTTGTCAGGAGAGGAGGGAGAGGAGGGGGGAAAAAAGGAAAGAAAAACATGATTCCACCAGCACTGATTTTTGGATGAGATGCCTGAAAGGGCCAGAGGGAATGCCAAGCACCAGACAACATTAGGACCCTGCTGAGACGGAGCTGGGCTGGTGGGAAGTCGGTACTAAAGATTCTTTGAGCTGTAACATAAAAGCCACAGTCGTCCTCATTGGTGTCCAAATGATTGCACTCTTCCTAATGTTCCCTTACGCCTCACAGGGGGGTCAGAATTGAGTCGTCGCTCCAATAAGCAGTGTGTCGGAACCGGTACCAGAGAAGCCTGAAATAGTTATTGATCGCTCCGAGTGCTGCTGTTTTCTTCAACATCATCGCTCTCGCAAAGAAAGGTAATTGTTAGTTATGACTGGGCTCACGTTGAGATGTATTTTAGGACAACAAAGACTGTTAAATTTTTTTTTACCTCGCTTACTGCTTGTTGTCATTAAAAGAATGATCAGAACCGTACCTAGGCATAAGGAAACGTTACAACCACAAATGCCAATGTAATAGGATGTTCCGCAAAGCAAATCTAAAAAATGTAATGCAAATTTCTATTCAGCTCCCACAGCAGCTTTTTCATGTAGGCCAAAATATTTTTAAAGAGCAATGGCAAAAATTGGGACCATATAAAGCAGGAATAGGTGTAAAAAAGGGGATAATAAAGGGTAATAACATTTTCTTTTATTCTCAAAAAAAGAAAAAGAATTTTATCTGAGCTGCAAAAATGAGAAATATAAAGTTCAAGATATGGAGCAAAGTAGGGCTGTAGTGATACAATAATCTCAATAATCTCACGATACGATACACAATATTCTGCTCATGATACGATATATATTGCAATATTCAGCAAACAATACAATTCAATACACTTTTGCGATTTTCTGAAAGATTTTAGAGGGACTGAGTGATTTTGGTGACATTTTGTGACTGTTATAGAGTTGGACTGAATTAATTTAACTGAAAACAGATTAAAAGCACCAACTCCAATACCTGGCTCTGGTTGGACATGGACACAGACAAAGTCGACAGCTGGGCAAAATGAATCAAAGTAGTGGTGAGAAAACATGTTTCTTTTAATTGAAACAGTACAAACTGTAGCTTACATGCATTTGTAAAGTAAATAAAGTGCACCAAGTACCCTGCTCTGAATAGTTTGATACCTTTTTAACCTTGACACTTAACATCTGAAGGAATCATTCCAAGCGCTTGGTAAGTAAGCAGAAATATGACTTCTCCAAAACAGTCTATAATTCAAGTAATGAAGAACATTTAACTTCAAATGCACCCATCTTAGCAGAGGAGCTTAAGGCCTGTAGATAGACCCTGAATAATAAGTGAACTCTAAACAGAAAATCTACTCTGCAGACCAAGTGAGCTACATTCTCCTCAGATTTTTGTTTAGAAAGAATCTGATCGACGTGCTCTGGAAGAAGTGCACTTCTCTGCGCAGTGATGATATCTCCAGAAGACTCTCTCTGAGGATACACTGGTGCCAGGGATGCAGAAGTACCTTTTAGCAAGTTGTGACAGGAGTGGATACTCATATTGGTGCTCCTTCCACCAAACCAGTGGATCCTCTTTTACTTCCAGGAGATCTGCCTCCCTGTAGCGGGTCATCTACTCGTTAGCCTCATCCTCTTGGTTATATGTCTTGGGTCGTGCTGCACCACGATATTCGCCGCCATTATGGTGCCCGCACTTCTTCTGTGTACTGTGTAAATCAAGTATCTACTAGGCGGGTAACTTAGCAGAAATTCTCTACAGCGACACTAGTGGCTGGATGACCTAATCACTCTCCCGGTGATGCAAGCAGTGAGTGAGCAGGGTGACAGATGGATGTTATGATACTTAAAGATGAATATAGATTTTTTTTTTCTAGGAAAGAAAATATCGATATATATCGCAAAACCAATATTATTACACAGCTCTAGAGCAAAGATGATCTTTTGTTACGTGAATGGGTCGTGTAATACTAGTGTAAGACTTCTAATTAGCAAGGGCTTCAGCAAAATGGCGCGTTAGCAGCACTATTAGCATTCAACACAGTATCAATGCACCTTCATAGAAAACTGAAATAGAAAAAAACAGTCACAAACGGCAGTGACACCGCTAAAGGACACAAAGACAAACATTACGTCAGCAACCTCACTTCAGCTTCGTACACGGAAAATAATACAGTTCAGACATTAATCACCAAACATCTGGATTCTTCACTCATGTGGCCATAATATCGTCGTCTCTGTCAGGTCCCGGCTCAAACATGTCCTTCTCTTCAGTTTTACTAGTAAGAATGCCAGAGATCGTAAACAAAAGGTTTTTTTTGTTTTTTTTTTTATCAACTTCCGGTACTTTTAGAGCTCTCTGTAACAACAGCACCACATGCTGACAAAAACAAGAATTACAGCCACTATGTGAAATAAAAGCAAAACAGGGTTTACAGGATATATATTTACGGCTACCCATTTCTCACCTGGTTACATAACATAGTCAGATAACAAATTAGACTCTTATCTTAAATGTGAACCCATATGCTTCAATTCTCAGCCACTTTGCTGCTGCTACACTGGAATCAAAACCAGGGTTTTTCAACGCTGAAACGGGCAAACAATTAAGCGTGAACCACTTAAATCGGCGCTGTGGATTGTGGGTGATGGGCTTCGCTGGAAGACGAGCCCAGAATCAGATTCCTCTCTGGGCCTCGTACTATTCCAGGCTGGCTCTGCAGCTTAAATATTATTCTACAAAGACAATATTCTGCAAACTTCTTTCTGTTGAAAGCTGCCAAGCAATAACAGTCCAATCAAATGATTTGCTGTCCTCTTGTCAGCATGTCGTTTTCCTCTGTTTCGCTCTCTCTGGAAGGCAGAGATAATCGGCATCACATTCGCTCCGGGCCCCGTGTCGGCTCACCGTCCCCATTGTTATCAATGTGCATTTAACTGCAGATGATGCGAACACAATGCTTCTTGACCCAGTTCGGCCGCATTGTGAAGAACCCCGCTCCACGCCGGCACTGACATTTAAAATCACAATCCTCATTTTGAAGGGATTTGAACCATGGCGCGGCGCAGCACTCCCCTCCCCATACGTGAATGGTTAAAACTTTATCTTTTTTCCTGCTCCTCAAATGAGAAGCTCCACTTCAATTTTTTTTGTGCTTGTGTGTGTGTGTGTGTGTGTGTGTGTGTG